>NW_004567134.1:16330876-16348968 GCF_000260355.1 Condylura cristata | reverse complement strand
GGGGGCAGTGCAGAGAAGCCCCGGCAGGTGCAGGTCACCGGCAGGCAGGAGGCCGCTGCCCTGCGGAGGGACAGAGCTGGCGGAAAAGAGGCCCTGCCTAGGCACAGGTGGGCAGAAGACTGCTGCCAGATTTTTTAATATAAATGCTTAAGTAGTGTCTTGAGCTTTTATTACCTGGTTACATTTAGTTCATGCATCGCCCTGCACTTTGCCTGCCAGCCACGTAGAGTTACTCTCAGTGCTGTCTAGCTTCCCCCTGAAGGCTTCTCACACACTCTTCCTGCCACTGGACTCCTTACCCCATGATCCACAGTCTTCTTGAACTCATCCTTGAGGTCTGGACTGAAGCTCCACCTCCTGGGAGGCATCTCCAGCCCCGAGGCCACATAGCATCCTGCTACCCTGTCCCCCATTTCTCTCCTAACTCCCATGCTAGAAACTGGTATTTTAGTTTACTTTTTCATCTGTCTTTCCCGGCAAACTGTGTGTACTTCACTGTCTGAAGACAGAAACAGTCGTTGTGTCTTCAGTACTCAAACACTGCTTGACCAACATCCTGAATAGTGTCACAGAAATGTAAGTCAGAATCACAGCATGTAGAGTGAAAAGGGTTACCTTGCGAGCGTCGGCAGAGTTGTGGGGTGTGCTGCTGGAGGGCCTGGATCGTTGAAACAGGATGGCAGTTCCCTTGAAAGGTGGCCATACTCCTCCCGTAGAGCCTAGCACCCACTCCTAGGTGCTCGCCCAGGAGGAAGGACAGCTTATGCCCACACGTCCTGTGAGCAGGTGTTTCTAGCAGCTTTATTTGCAACAGCCCCAAAATGCAAGCTCCCAAATGTCTGCCAGCCAGTTACTGGATGACAAAGTTTGCTCTGTCCATAGAGTGGAACATTCCCGAGCCAACATGGGTTAGAAAAGGTCCTGAGTAAAAAGCAAGACCATGAGAGTATATAATATTTTATTCCACTTATATCAAATGCTAAAAATTAACAGATACTCTGGGAGGCCTGTTAGGCCCTCGAGGAAACTCACGTGGGCTGCTTCTCCTAGTCTGGTGTTCAGAGCTGTGGCCACTGGGCACTTGAGGACTTCAGCACTTGAGTCCTCTCTTGACTTGCTGGTCATACATGCTCAAGGCCTTCAGGTGCTGCCCGAGTGCTCTGCCTGCAGCTAAACTTTGCTGATGTGCCCTTAGGAATGGATTTTGCCTGCCTGAAAATCAGAATTTGCTCTACTCCGCCCTCGAGGTCTTTACTAATCGACTGAAGCAGGTGGAGCCTGACCAGCCCTTGGAAGAACTGCTCAGGTGGGTCAGACAGACCACTCGCCTCGGTCACCCCTGGGGCAGCGTGCGCCAGGTCTCGTGCAGACAACTCGAGTGTCTCTCAGTGGCTGTGAAGAATGATCGTTTTCAACTCCTTTTTCTCAGATAGATGAGCTTTCTCGTAAAATCCTGAAGCATTAGAAACCGTGGGCTAATCATACCAAGTCATCATGCAGCCACCAGCCTGCGAAGTTTGACTTTTCGGGGTTGAAGAAAGCTCTGACCAGCTCCAGGCAACTCATGACTGTTTGGGGTTCTGCTTGGTCTCTGGTGGGGCTGCGTCACAGGAGACGCTGGTTGCACCCCCACCCCCTTGGAAGAAGAGGGGTCTTGGCGTGGCTCCCAGCCTCCTCCCTCAGCTCATTCGGAGGAAGGGGGGCTTTCTCCCACCTCCCTGAGAGCCCAGCCCCCTCCGTGTCGGTGCCTGTCGCCTCTCCAGCAGGGCAGGGCCATTGAACTGGTTTGACTTCTCCCTGTCGGTCAGTCAAGAGTTAACTCTCGTTTTGCTTTGGTACAATTTTGGACATACTGTGATGCCCCCTCACAGGTACGCGTGGCCTGGACTGGTCTTTGGGTTTCTTGGCTGGTTCATGACACCTTCCGGTCCCGCCTAGACCTGGCTTCCGTTCTGCCTGGCCTTTGTCCATATAAAGTCATAGTTCTCTGATGAGCCTCAAAGAACTGTGCTCTAAAGTGCTGAAAATTCAACCATCAGTCTTTTTTTTGGACAGTTAATACAAGGTTTCTTTACAAGGAAAGTGAAAAGAGGAGGCGCACAAAGAGGGGACTGTGGAGCCCTTCCGTGAGCTTAGTTCATGGATTTGGACACTTCTGTAATGTTTGTGTTGCTTTGATTTCTGTCTCCTTACAGCCAGAGCTTCCACTACTTACAGAACTTCTGTCACAGCGTCCCTACTTTCCAGTGTGCCCTGTATCTTATCAGGCTTCTGATGGCCATTCTGGAGAAATCCACAGCTCCTGCTCAGAACAAGGAAAAAATTGGTGATTGGCTTAGAACCTCCGATTTATTTTCTTCATGAATATGATTAAAACTGAAGCTTACAGACTAGGCACTTTCGTATTTTACAAGCAAATATCCGTGTGACTGGATGTCTGAAGTGACATTTCCCTGGAAGGAGCTATGACTGGTCTGTGCTGCTATTATTCCTTAGTCTGGCTTCACTTAGCTCGGTTGACTAGATAATTCTCTGTTTGGTTTATGTTTATTCATGGCCTTCCTTTTTTTTTTAATTAGATGAGCCATTTGATAAAAGGCATAAAAATGAGGAAAAAGGGAGAAAGCAGAACTGTATACAAAGAAAGGCTCAATCCTGTCCCTCATCTTTCTGTGACCTGCTCTTGTCATTGTTCTTGGAGTGCAGCTCACTGGCCGCACATCCAAATTGGCAGCACAAGCAGGAAGCAAGACAGAAATGCGAAACAGGCCTGTTATTCCTGTGGACTAGAAGGAGAGGGCTTGGGGCCCTCCCTGGTGGCGCAGTGGGTTAGGACGCAGCACTGCAAGCTGGCCGCAGCCACCTCGTGCGAGTTCGATCCCCACCCCGGAGGTGACCACAGGGCGCGGCAGACCCCTCCTGTCTCCCTGCTGCTCCCCTCAGCAATGTATTTTGTCAGTCTGCCTGTTCTGCTCCCCGCTCTGTCTCTGGTGAATCTGCTCACCGCCCCTGCACCTCTGGCCTCGACCCCAATTCCGGATGCACAAAAAAAAGGGGGGTGGGGAGGGCTTGGTCTGAGTCTGCGTGGATGGCCACTGCTTACTGGCATGTCCAGTAGGAACAGAGTCCGCTTACGGCGTTCTTCTCTGTGTGTGTGTGTGTGTGTCAAGTGTGCTCATGTTCATGTGTTTCAGGACAGGATGGGGGGAGGTGTTGGGTCTCAGACAAATGGATGCATTCCTGGAACAGGAACTCGTGATGCTGATTTAAAGTTAAACCAGGGATTTTGGGCATAATTTTAAAAGAATAATCCTTATGCTCAGTAGTCTTCCCCAAAGCCTGAAAGGCTGAGATTTCATTTTCCATGCATGAGATGTCTTTGTTTTGTTTCTCAACCAGCGTCCTTGGCCCGACAGTTCCTTTGCCGAGTGTGGCCAGGTGGCGAGGAGAACCGCACTGCCCTCAATGACCAGCTCCATGCTTTGCTCTGGTGAGATGCTTGGGCTTCTTCCTGTGAGACAGCCTCCTGTTTTGGCACAGCTGGTCCCTCCTCTGGTCAGACTGAGAAATAGCCTTGCTTAGTGGTGAAGTAGGTTAAAGATTAACAGAAGTGGGGCTCCCTGGTAGTGCGAGGGGTGAGTCAGCACTGTGAGGCTGTCTGTAGCCACTGCAGCCTGAGTTCGATCCCCGGCCGAGGGACCCACAGGGCGCAGCAGACCTCTCCTGTCTGCCTATTGCCCACTGTATCATGTGAGTCTGCTCACCCCTGCACCTCTGGCCTACACCCCAGCTCTTATGTGCATAATTAAATAAAAACAAATCTTAAAAATAATTTAACAGACATTGTAGTCTATAGATTGTAGTTCTCGTTTATACGGTCAACTAATTTCTTGTTAGTCATAGAGGAAGGAGAGGAGTCTGGCTTTGTCTTTCTTACCTTGATAGTCAGTGAGTCGGATACTGTCTCCTCCACACACCCTTCACTTCTAGGATGTCCAAGTGTTGTTTTGAATTGAGACATCATTGTCTTTACCTCCAGACATAAAAGCTTAATATCTGGTGGTAACTCAGGAAAGGAATCTCGCTTCCGCGCTCTGGAGCAGAAGCTCACATGCCTGTGGTTCTCCACGCAGCATCTACCTGGAGCACACGGACAGCGTCCTGAAGGCCATAGAGGAGATTGCGGGCGTCGGTGTCCCGGAACTGATCAACTCTTCTAAAGATGCCTCTTCTGCCACATTCCCTACGCTGACCAGGTGAAGCACCTCTCGCCTCTTGCTCTTTGCCGAGGTGCGATCACGCTGACCGGCTGATTCCCAAAGGACTGTCTCCCTTCTCTAGTTAGCTACAGGCGGGCTTGACCCCCAGGGGACTCAGCCAGTTCCGGTGACCATCAGCCAGTAAACTTCTCTGGTCACTGCTTTCTTCCTGTCAGCTTGAGGCGTCTTTCTGGTACCTTAACCACCTGCAAAAGAAAAGGCCGACTTTGTCTATCGCGCGCTCCCTTAATGGGTTTTGTGCCTCGTAATGTTGGCCTGCACAGTTTGTAATGTATTCCGAGGCTCCTTTGACGCGTGCTGTGACCCTAATGCGCAAAGGGAGGTCTTGGCGGATGACCCCAGCGCGCAAAGGGAGGGCTAGAGGGGTGTGGGCCCAAGAGTGGCCGCCATCTTTGCCCCAGCAGCCCTGCTGCCCTCACACCGCCCGCCGCCTCCACTCTGGTGGCCGTGTGCCCACTGGGTTGGACTCACTCTGAGTCCTTCCCAGGCCCCAAGCTCCCACAGTGGACCCTGGGGAGAGCACTTGCGGGAAGGCGGGGAGGGCCGTGGCTTTGGCCTGTCCCCAGGAGGCCTGACCAGCGTGCGTGCCGCCCTCCTAGGAACACCTTTGTCGTCTTCTTCCGCGTGATGATGGCGCAGCTGGAGAAGACTGTGAAAGACCTGCAGCCTGGCGCGGCCACAGACCCGCAGCACGTGGGTCTGGGTTTTCTCCCAAGCTTTTCCTCGATCTGCCAGCTCAGGATTGCCTTATGCTTTCATTTCCTCCCTCGCGTTGGAGGTGGGCTCAGGTCCTTGGGGAGAGCTAGCCTTGGCCTTGGCCTCGGCCTCGGCGGCCTGTGCTGAGCTGATCTGGACCCCGAATGGGCCAGCTAGAGGGGCTGGTGACCAGGGGGCACTGGGCGGACGCTTTTTCCTACTTGTAAACCACTGTGGGGCAGCCCTCTTCTATGAAAAACTGTTCGGGGTCCCTGAGGCTGCACGGGCAGGCTCCTGCGCCACGGGGGAGCCGCGGCCCTGTGGGTAGTTGGCTTCAAGTCCCTGAATGGCCGTGGAGGCCGGGCAGCGAGGCGCTGGCCGGATACAGAGGTGCTGTGCCCTTGCGCTGCAGGTCCACGAGGAGAAGCTGCTCTACTGGAACATGGCGGTGCGCGACTTCAGCGTCCTCGTCAACCTGATGAAGGTGCCGGCTCTTGGCCGTCTCCCTGCCGCCCGCAGACACAGCAAGGGTGCTGACCTCCGAAAGGGAGTCTCCGCTCACCACCCTTCACTGGGGCGCTGCCCCCAACCTCTTGCCTCGTCCCCCTTCCCTGCGGACAGCCCCTTGTCTCCCTGGGCCGCGTCACTTCCCTTCGGCCCCTCTCTCCTCGTGGCCTCCCAGCATCAGTCCCGCACTGACTTGCCTCTCGCTGGGCTCTGATCTGAGCGCACCCAGCACCCCGCCAGCCCCTCAGGCTCACTCTGTGCGCGCCCGCTCCGGATTTTCGTCAGGCGGTTCCCACTGTCTTTCTCCCTCCCGCCTCTCTGCCCGCCCTTCTGGAGACGGGTGCGCACTTGCCCCTCTGAGTGCCATCTTCCCTCACGTGCACCCCCTTCTCCTTGGGCCTCACTGTGATGGCTGCTCTGCAGTGTCACTGCCCTGAGCCCTGCCGGACCCCTGTAAGTTCTCCCACACCCAGACTTAGCCAGTGGGAGAGAAGCTGGTGCCCAGTGCAGCACGCCTCAGCTTCGGCTCCTCTCTCTGCAGGTGTTCGATAGTCGCCCCGTTCTGCACGTGTGTCTGAAGGTGAGGGGCTCCCCTCTTCATACTTACTTATTCCTGCCGTGGGTTCCAGAGAGGGCGCCAGCTGAGGGGAAGGGCTCACCTGCCCATAAGCCCCCGTCCCCAGGGTTGGTGCTGGGCTGGGGAAGACACTGGCCGCCTCTCCAGAGTCAGAGGACTGGGGGAGCCCGTCTGCTTGAAACTTTCAGTCTGGGTCTTAGGATAAGGAGGGGCCGGGCGCGGTCATGAGCGCCGGCAGCTGCTCTCCCTCCCACTCCTTCCCTGGCAGCAGGGGGAGGAGGAATGGCCGAGGCCTCTCAAAGCCCCTGGGCGGCCTCCAGTGTGGCACTGAGTCCTGAGCACTCTGGGACTCCTTCGTGTGGGCGAGCCCGGTTAGCCCTCGGTGTCACGGTCGCGCAGTGGGCGCAGAGCGAGGAATGTTCCCAGGGTGCTTCCCCCTCAGGCGTGTCCTCCCAGACGGAGGTGTGCCATTCCGGTCCTCTCTGGCTGTCTTCCTCCTCACTCACTCCAGCCCGGGGCCGGGGCGTCGTGGGGCGGCGGGAGCTCCTCCGGCTCTACCCACCTTTTTGCACTTGGAAGCAAGCTGCACGGGGCGGGGCGTGCTCTAACGCTGGGGCCCTTTTGCATTTGCTGCTGTTAAGGTTTATTTACTTAAGCGTACAAGAGATGGGGTGCAGGCCGGAGGTGCGGGGGAGGTGGTGAGAGGATTCACCAGACACACTGGGGAGCAGAACAGTGAGCCACTGAAATCCACTGCTGAGGTCTGCTGGCCGGGGCGGCATCTCAGTGCTGCCCTTCAGCCCTGGCGCCACCGGGGAGGCCCCTTTCATGCCCTTTCCTTAATCGGAGCCGATTGGCTATGCCTGACAAGGTAAGTGCCTGGCTTGGGAGGTTAGTTGGCAGACTGACTTTGTGCATTAAATTACACTCTCTACGTTAGCTCTTTGGACCCCTGCCAGTGTGGCTTTTTTTCTAAGTAAAAATTTAAAAAACCCTGAGCGGGGGTGCGTTGCTGGCTCACGCTTGGGGCCTTCGGGGCACAGGTCTCAGCTTGGGGTGCTCACGTGTGTCTCCTCTCTCCACAGTACGGGCATCTCTTTGTGAAAGCATTCCTCAGGCAGTGCATGCCGCTCCTAGACTTCAGTTTTAAGAAACACCGGGTAAGAGCCCAGCGCAGGGCGGGACGAGCGTCCGCGGTGATGGAGGGCGGGTCTGGGGGCCGCCCTGCTGGGGCTCTGGGGCCTCGTGCTTCCACTCCGGCCCGCTGCCGTTCTCGCCAGAGATGCCCCAGTGCCCCGAGTGGGCTGCGCGCAAGCCCTTCAGCACGACTTCCCACTCCCCGGGCCTCAGGGGTGTCTTGCAGCTTGACCTGCGGTGCTCTTGTGCCCAGGACATGTGTGCTTCTGTCTTCCTTTGCGCTTGTCTAGTCCTGCTTTCAAGAGCAATTAGAAGGAACTCTCCTGTGTCGTATAGTCATTGGTACTATAATGGACAGCATTGAGTTCTCTTTCAGCCCCGTGGGGTCCGGGCCTAGAATAGTGAGCCGAGGGTAGAAACAGATGACAGTTTCCTACACAGTTGACCTTAGCCGACTTTGCAGGACACGCGCCTTTCTCGCTCGGCCGTGCGGAGGGGAGGCCGCCGGCCAGGCAGCCCCTCCTGTTGGGGCTCGAAATTGGCGACTGTCGACACCAGGCTGGAGCCTACAGGGGCGCCCTCCTGCAGGGTCATCCTCTTTGGCGCCCATGGTTGCAAAGGTACTTTGCATCTGAGGTGAAAGGAGCATTTATAAGTGTTGTTGGTTCTAGGAGGATGTTCTGAGCTTACTGGAAACCTTCCAGCTGAGCACGCGGCTGCTCCATCACCTGTGCGGGCATTCTAAGGTAAGGGCCACGCCCCAGCCGCCCGCTGTCCACCTGCGGGGACGCTGTAGACTGCTCTGTAGCCTTTCTCTTGTGGCCTGTGTCTGTTGGCTCAGAGTACTCAGATCCTTAGTGGCTGGTCGAGGTTGGGGGCTGCTGCTGCTGTGGTTTGACCCCTTAGAAGCTCTTCGGCAAGATGTGAAGAACTGTGATGAGCCACACACTGCTCTGGTGGGAGGGGTCTGCTGGCTGCTGAGGACCTCGAGGAGCTGCTGAAGGCTGAGAGACGCAGCTGTGCTGCTCATCCGGGAGCCGCCTGTCCGCCCGAGGACATGCTGAGGGCTGAGGGGCTTCTCCCCTCGCAGCCTGTGGGGTGGGCCGTCGTCACTTGTCTGAAGAGCACAGCCACGAGATCTGCAGCCGCTGGCAAAGCATTGACTCTTCGGAGCAGTTTCTGTTGCGCTCTGGCCTAGTTCTCACTGCAGGAGGTGCCGAGCAGCAGGGTTGACGGAATCTGAGCCAAACAGAAGCTATTAATGTCAGTGTCACACAAGCTCCAAGATACTACAGATAAATTCATGGCTCTTTGGTCAGTAAGAGGCTGACAAGAACCCGGAAGCCGTGCTGGGGTGACTGCTGCCCTTTTGCGTGAGGGACGGTCCATGGTCTTGGGAGCGCTGTGCAGACGGCCCCACCCGGAGCGCGGCTCTGGCCAGTGCAGGCGAGGCTCGGGCTCTTCCCCGGCTCGGGCTCAGGGCACGGACACTCCGTGTAGGTGTGAAGGCGTGTGATGGAGGAGGTGTGCATTAACACGCTGGCTTCTGTTCAGATTCACCAGGACACGAAACTCACCAAACACGTGCCTTTGCTCAAAAAGACTCTGGAGCTGTTAGTTTGCAGAGTGAAGGCCATGCTTGTCCTCAACAATTGCAGGGAGGCGTTCTGGCTGGGCAACCTCAAAAACCGGGACTTGCAGGTAAGCTGGCCACTAGCGGTCACTCGTGACTTAGCGAACCAGGGCTTCTGTCTGAGCGGTCCTGATCCAAAGCTGATGTTCTGTGGCCATGTTGGTGTGCCACTCCTCTGCCCTGTGTGGCTGCTTGGGGCTGGTGTGTGGGCCTGCTTCTACCTGAAGGGACTCCGGAACTGACTACTTAAACAGTAGCTGGAGAGTTGCTGCACTCTGCCCTTGTAAAGCCCAGTATGATACCAGCACATGATGGTGGGCCTTGTGCAAAAGTACACAGTGGGCCAGAGTCATCGCAGAAACCGTTGGCACACCTGTCTAGACGCTGTCACGCGGTGTCCGTGTCTGGCTGCGTTGGAATGGCGAGACTTCCTCCTTTATATTGTCCTGAGCGAAGTCTTTCTCCTCCTGAAGCCCCAGCTGTGGTCATGAAACTCGCCATTTGTCTCTGCCCGCCCATGTTTAGGGTGAAGAGATTATATCCCAGAATTCCCAGGAGAGTTCGGTGGCTGAGAGTGAAGGTGACCCTTCATCCCAGGTCTCCAGGAGCAAAGCACAGGAGGAGGAGGTATCTGGGGGGGCACGGGGGGGGCACCATTGGTGGCAGTCGTTCTGAGTTGGCAGTGTTCGGGACTTTTCCTGCTTGCGTTGGTAATCACATGCTTCTGTCCGTCTTCATGTCCTCTGGAAAAGATTCTGGGCTTACATGAAGTCTGGGAGCAAGAAAAACCACACACTCTTCTACCTCAAGTTACAGAACATGCTTGAGCTAAACGCTCCCGTTGCAGTCTCCTGTTTTTTGTTTATTTTATTGGAAAGATTTATTTATGCAAACAAGAGCCAGGGTATAGAGGTACAGAGGATGAGAGGATTCATCAGAGACAGTGGGGAGCAGAACTGGCGATGGACTGAAGTACGCTGCTGAGGGGGGCAGCGTGCGGGTCACGCCCTGGCCGGGGCTCGAACTTGCACTGCAGCGGCTGGTGATAGCTTCATAGTCTGGACTTAACTTTCAGAGAGGCCCTGAAACCATTTTAAAGGGGGAAATAAGGGTTGTGAGCACTGGGAAGAATGAGTGAAGGCATTTAAATGTGTGGTTTTACTGTGGATGTACAAAAAGGAGTGAAAGCATTCAGCGAAAGCTAACAGGAGCAAGAGCTGTCGGCTCCGAGTGCTGGAGTAAGAGGGAGGCTTATTCTTCGTGGGCCACTGCACACGCTTCGGGCCTTTGAAGAAAGCCAAAGAAACACATAAACGTTTAGATTGGTTACTCAGGTGGGTTATGGACCCCGAGAAGCCCAGACTGCAGAATCCGTGTCGCGGAGCTGTCTATGCAGGTTGAGGCTGACGGAGATCACAGACCATGAGCGATTCTTTTATCGCCTAGTCCCCTGTGGCAGAACATGCTGTGCTTCATCCTTTTTCTCAAGATAAGAACCACTTTTTTGGTCCCTAAGGTTTTTAACTTTGAACATTGTATTTGATTTCGGGTCCCTGCTCTGTTCCTGTGTGGCACCTACACCGTGTCTCATGCTTACTGAAGCCCAGGTGGCTTAGTTAAAAATCACGCAAATTGGGCCCTCCCTGGTGGCGCAGCGGGTTACAGCACAGCACTGAGAATCTAAAAGCCACTTCCTCATGAGTTCGATTCCCGCCTGCCCCGGAGGTGACCCCATGGTGCAGCAGCCCTCCCCTGGCCCGCCCGCTGCTCCCCTCAGCAGTGTACTTTGTTGATCCGCCTGTTCTGCTCCCCGCTCTGTCTCTGGTGAAGCCTCTCACTGCCCCTGCACCTCTGGCCTGTACCCTAGCTCTGTATGCATAAATAAATCAATCTTAAAAAAAAAAAAATCACGCAAATTTGGTTCAATTGCAGATGGGTTCAGTCAGTGTCAGTGGCTGCACGGCCTTAGCTTCAGGGTCCTGCCGAAGAGTTGGGAGCCCTGGATTCGTTTTTCAAATGATGGTTTAAAACTTACCCTTGGTTTTTACAATGATGCAGCACAGCTGTGTGTCCTGTGGGAGCAGCTGCAACTCATGGGGTCACCCCGCTGACTAAAACCCTGAGTTATCCTTTGCCCCTTAGGATGGTGAAGATGATGACGCCAGTGGTGGAGAACATGAGCCAGTGAGTCCTGAGAGCGACGACGACTCTGATTAGGACACAGACCTGACGCCCTCCCAGCTCTTAGCACTTGGGTTTGGGTTTGAAGTCTGCTGCTGCCCCTCTGTCCCTCAGAGGGCCGTGGGTGGTCACTGCCCGTGTGTGCGTTTCGCACTGCCTGGCCCCACCGCGGACCCTCCCCGCTCCGAGTGCCCAGTGGCATCCTGACAGCCCGGGCGAGCCGTCTGCGCGGTGCTCGGAAGCCCTGGCTCCGGCTTTGAGCTAGTTTTGGGCTGATTTTTCTACAAATAAAGTTTGTTTGAAGTTGTGTGGCAGCTGCCTTATTCCTCTCTGGTTTCCTTCATTATTCAGGGACTAGAATGGAGTTGAACTGGGGTTCGTGTGGAGAAATAATAGATTAGTGACAACAGATTAGCTTTATTACAGGCTTGTTTCTATTATTCGAGATGAGACGATCTTTGTGACCTTTTTGCAGAAGTGACGAGTATCTTTTTAAGGCAAACAAAATCCAAGGGGAAAATGCAGCCTAAACTCATGTTGACTTTATGCTCATTTTACGCCCAGTGTTCTAGTTGTACCAGAAATCTAACTACAAGGAATGAATCGTTCGGAGTATAAGGAGAATTCAGGGCAGCTGGGCTCAAGGAGGCCCGCGCTGCCTGAGCGCTGGAGGCTCCGAGGTCAGGAGTCCCAGGCTGCGCTGGCTGGCCCTGCAAGCCTCTGCAGGGAAGCCCCGCCAGGCGCACAGGGAAGCAGCAAGGCGAGCTGCCTTCAGGGCAGAGCACTCCGTGGGCCGCGCTCAGCAGGCGTGTTCAGTACTGGCCATTCCTGCCGTCTGATCTGCGTGTAACAGCCTCCGGAAGCTATAAAAACCAGGAGTAAAGGACGGGGCTGACGGTGGGCGCCCGGCCCCCAGTCCCGGGGTGGCTGGCTGGGTTCTGGCGCCCAGGCTCATAGCATGGGAACCTAACGCTTCGGTGTTGCTAGCAAGTTCTGGCCAGGCTGTGCCTATTTCATATTTGCTAACATTTCTACCCACTTTTCCTCTCAGAGGTGTCGGGTGTCCATGCTTTTGTGGTTTGGGTGGGGAGGTGCATTTTACCTCACTGCGTGGCACCCACACGCAGACCCGGGCTCCTTCGCCTGCACCCTCTGAAACCAGCCTCGTTCCACCGTTTGTTCGCACACCTCAGTGCGACCTTAGGTGTCCAGTGACTTCACACGCGGCGTGTGGTTTACACGGTTCGTTTAATGGCTCTTTAATCACACACACGTCAGCGCGCGCTGACACTTACATGGTGGTTTCGCTCTACGGTGGGAATGTCCTCCCGGCTCTGTTGCTGGCCCTTTCCCGGAGGGGAAGGTAGGGAAGGGGCTCCCGAGTGGTCATTGCTTGCCAGAGCAACAGCAGGGCGCGGCGCCGTCCCGCTACACCGACAGGCTTCCGGAAGCTTCCGGCGCTCAGCAGAGGCGCGGCGCGGCCCCAGTGGAGCCGGCTACCTGGAGTGCTGCAAGGCGAAGGTGCACTTCTTGTAGGCGGCGTAGAGCAGCAGGATGGAGCGCAGCATCTGCTTGCACATGGTCACCGTCATCTGCACCTGGGGCTCCTTCAGGCCAGTGGGCCACTGGTGCTCCCGGCTGATGATCTTGCAGAAGGCCGACTTGTCGGAAACCCGGAAGGTCCCAGTCCACTTGGGCGGCTGCGCCGTGATGACCCTGCCGAAGACGGAGTCCACGCCGCTGAGGCGCACGGGCTGGGGCTTCTTGACCAGCCCTTTCTTGCTGGTTGTGCTTCGGAGCTCGGAGGTGTGGCTGGGTAGCTTGGGACTCACCCCCGTTTCCGGGACTGGGTTGTCCAGGACTAGAGTGACCTCTTGAAAGCACAGCTGCACCTCCAGGTCAGAAGGGGTGTGTGGGAAGCAGGGGGAAGCCCTGAAAGGGTGCTTGGAAGAAGGCGTAGGCGTCGTGTGCCTCAGCCACTGGAAGCTCTCGTCCAGCGGGGTCCACGGTGACCAGAGCTGGTATCCAGCCATGGGCCGTCCTAAATGAGCAGAGCCAGACATGGCGTTTCCCAGGACACCAGAGCACTGGTCATTCTGTCACAGGGGGATGGGAACAGGTGTTAAGTCTGGTGGCTGTGATGTGTGCCACACCCATCCCAGAGCTCATCAGAAGCCCCCTTGCAGACGTGTCCGAAATGGACAGGTCCGGCCTGCCATGTGGGCAGCCTGGCGGGTGTGTCATAACCTGCCCGTGCTCCGAAGCTCTGAAGGCCACACCTTCCCGGGCATTTGAGACCAGCCCCTGTGCCAGCGGCTACGTGGTACCCCAGGACTGCCACCTTCAGCACCACTGGTGCCCACCTTAGGCCCCCCAGACCCACGGTGGGTGTAGGGCTTCCTGGTCAGCGTTTAAAACCAGCCCTCCCGGGAGTTCTGATGCACCTCACAGCTGGAGGGCTTGACCTGGCTCTCAATGTGCTGATGGGGATAGTCTCTTGGTGCCAAGAATGCTGTTTTGACACAAGGGAGCAGCGCTGAGCCCTGGGCACGTCTCCGCCCGCCCCTTCTCCCACAGAAGGCCAACAGCAGCCCTGATCCCTCCGGCCAGTCGCTGCCTGGAAAGGCCGGGTTACGGCCCCGTCTCACCATAACCTGGAGAGGGTGCCTCCCTGGTTCAGAGAGTGGGCGACATTGCCAGCTGGGGGCCTGCCCGGGCCAGTGGTTAACGAAAGGAGATGGTTGATTCCTCTAAATGCTGAGTTTCTCCTGACCAGTGCAGGTCCTTTCTCACCCTGTGCTCGGGTACCGGGTTGCCTCAGGGCGAGAGAGGTGGGCGCCCAGGAGCCAGGGGGCTATTCCAGGCAGCCTGTGACAGGCCCCGGAGCTTCCATGTGACCCAAGAGCATAGTCCCAAGATGGGGGCTGCCCTGGGTCCATCCTGGGGGTTGGGTGGTTTAACTCCGAGGATATAACCAGGTCGCTTTAATCCCTGGCTGCCTCTACAGCCTCACCTAAAAGGCCCCAGGGCGGGAGGTAAATGACCTCAAGTGCCCACTCTACGCATAACCAAAGGCTCCGACCCTTTCCCACCATTTTCACCCAGGGCCGCCACCCACCCTCTCCAGGTGAGCCCCGAGTCTGGTCTCTGGGAGCTCCCACTGCAGGGCCCCCGGCTCTGGCCCGGCTTCTCATTCAGCTCCTCCCACCCAAGGACCCCATCTGTCCATCTGGGAACTGGGGTCCTCCAGGCCGCCCCTGAGACCCGGAGGGCTGGGAGGCTCCCCGCCCTGCCGGAAGAAGGGGCTCGTCTCCGTCTCCGAGGGGCCCTACCCTGGGGGCGGGCAGGCGGAGCTGGCCGAGTGGAGGCGCCGTGGGGACCCACCCGAGCCCACCACCCGGCCCCACCACCGGGCGGGGGCTCACCCGCTGCACTCCGCGGGCGGCACGCTCCAGAGTGCGGCTGCTGTTCCCGGCCGCATCTTTTCTCCACCGGGCGCCTGGCAACCGCCTTTGTGACCCAGGACCTCGGGGAGCCCCGAGCCTTTGCGGGGGCGGGGTGGGGGGTGCGTGGGGGTTGGTCTCGAGGCGCCCCGCTAGGGTGCGTCCGGATGAACTCCCCACCCCCACCTTCCCGGGACACGCGGTCTGGCACTTAGTCTTGAGCACCAGCTCGAGGCCGGCGGCCTCTTCCCTTCCCTTCCCACACCCCTGCCCCGTCACAGGCGGGACACCCCCACTGCGGAGGCTCGAGCCCGCCTGCAAGACCAGCCCTACAGCCGTGGGAAAAGCTACGCCACCGTTAACCCTGCTCGAGGGTGTTCAGGCTCAGGACCCAGGTGCTCAAGCCTTGGCTACCGCCGTGGAATGATCTCAGGAATCAGTCAGGGAGGGTCACACAAAAGCTGGCCCAGGGAGAGCCAGGGTCCAGGTCTTCCCTTGAGTCCCAGTGAGAAAACGCCCTACCTTCTTCAGCTCCAGAAAGGCCTACACTGTGCTGTACTCACTGAAAATTGCCCCTTGCGCAATGGTGAAAGCGGACCATACCATTTAGCAATAAATAAGCCTTCCCCCCTGGGGGAGAGGTCCACCCAGTCAACCCCCACCCCAGGGCCCAGCACAGTATCTGTGGGGCGAATTAACTATTGACTCACCTGCCTTTGTCTTGTTCAACTGCAAACTGTCCTCTTTGTCACCTGTAAGACACGGCACTACCAGCTCCCTCTTTTTGTCTGGTTCTTCAGATTAAGCTGAAGGGAAGAGACTGGGTGCCAGGCACGGGGTCAGGCTGAGATCCTGGTTTGCAAGACGCATGATTTGAAGGGATTAATCCAGAACTGTGAGCTGTGTTATGTGGAAGGAGCAGGAAGTGGAGAGATTGTGGGCAGGTCAGGAAAGGGAGAGAGGCAGAGATGAAATGATTTTTAATTACACATTTTACCCAGTAACCTTTATTTAGACACATTATTTTAAAAGCAAACAAAATGAGTTTTTAAAAAAGATTTATTCATTTATGCATACAGGAACTGATGTAGGCCAGAGGTGTGGGAAGGGAGCAGCAGGTGAGACAGGAGAGTTCTGTTGCACCATATGTGTTAGCTCCCTGGCCAGGGATCAAATTCGTGCTGCAGTGGCTGTGGCCAGCTTCACAGGGCTGCACTTTACCCTGTTGGGCCCCCAGGGAGGGCCGAGAATTCAGTTCTGTCCTATTTTTATACCTGGAACTGCCAGGATTCCCTAAGTTCCATGAAATGTATAATCAACTCGAAGCAGAGCCCTGGTTTATGCTGAAGCAACCTGCCACCCTGAAGCATCCCTTGATGCACTGGCAGCATCCCCAAAGCTTTCCTGTGCAACCCTGCATTGCATCAGAACAATTCCTCCAATGAAGAGCCAGCACACTGCAAACCCTGACTGAAGAAATGCTAGACTGCCAGTCCACAAAGCGCAGAGGAAGTCCAGAAGTCTGAAGGAGTATTCTGCAGAACGGCATCAGATCCTCCCGTCGCCTGGAATTACAGGGGAGAGCCTGGCACAGGTGTGTAGGAACTCAGCAAAAGGAGAAGAATGGAGGCGGCCTTGTCGGTGGAAGACCGTAACTCACTGGAGAGATGCTTTCTGCGTAAGAGCAGAGCGAACTGGCCAGGAGTGCTACTCTGAGGGCCAGGCTCTGTGCCTGCTGTGCCTTCTTGCCCACTTGCTGCTGCCCCACCTGCTGCTAGCCTACTGTTACAGACAAGGAAACCAAAGCACAGAATGGTGACCTGTTTCTGGTGGGCCTGGGGTTGGAAACTAGGATATCCTCCTTTATGGGAAAGCAGATTGATCTGACTTGAATGAGCAGAATACTGTTTCAACAATCATTTCGGAGACACCTTGACGGTATTTTAGGAATCACTTTGTGAATACATAGCAGTGCCCATATAAAGACTTGAACCTCTTTTCAGAGTCAAAATTAAGAGAATCTAGTCATGGTGAAGGGCCACCACTTAATTCTTGCTGTGACCTTGAACTTGAGTTTTTTCCTCTGTAGAATGAAAACCCCCTTCTGACTTCAGTGTTTGTAAGGGTACAATGAGATAATAGTTGTGAGCCAGCTTTATTATAGCTACTGAAATCTCCCAGAGCAGAGGACTGTTAGTAATAGTTTCTCTGTGCAAACGGTTGTATCTGAAAAAAAAAAAAAAAAGTCTAACAAAATACTGGCTACTCCAGACAACCTTAGTGATGTGTCTGGGAGATATTTGATTCTTACCAAAAAAAAAAAAAAAAAAAAAAAAAAGGCATTTACTGCACCAGATTGTCAGTATTCCCTGAAACAAAAATGAAATCGCCCATAATTTCCCTACCTTGACAAACTAAATAGAGACATTTGGGGCATATTTAACTTGTCCTCAAGCAAACATAACTTTTGCATGATTGCCATTACAGAAACATTTGTATTTTGTTTTTTCCTTCAATTTATGTGTTAAACGGCTGTGATCACAATCAGCAGTTACACAGCGGCTAACAGGTGCTATGAGCAGCTACAAACAGTACCCCAACTGTTGAGACGGAGCTGGCTTTTTTTTTTTTTTTTTTGATACCACAATGAGCACCTCCACCCCTCCAGCGATTTTCATAATGAAATGATTATTAGGTAGCTTATGGCTGTTTCCAGTTAAATTTCCTTCCGACAGGCAGTGCTGTGCTGCCTGGCCTGCTGTTTATTTACAAGCCCATCACGTCTCCCCACCCCTGGGCATTACCCGACCAAGTGTCTGTCCCCTTTGTAACTACGGATAAACCAACGAGGGACGCCGAGCCGCGCCGTGAAGGCGCTGTAGCCAGTGGTTTGTGGTTAACGGGATTCAGCTGGTCAAGCTCATCTCTTTGCTGACACAGGCCACAACCTTGGTTTGCAGCAGCTGACGAGGGGGATGCGACCAAGCCCCACGAGCTCCTTAACGCCCCAAACTGCCAGGGCCCGGGATGGGGGTGGCGTGGGGAGCTCTCGGCGCGTGCGCACTGCGTTTCCCCGGCGCTGAAACGTCGATTTCAGACGCGTGGGCGGAGAGCGAAAACACCGCGAGGACGTGGCAGTGCGCAGGCGCGCACGCTGCCCGTGGATTGGCGCGGGGCTGAGGGTAGGCGCTGGCCGGCGGCGCAGGCGCACTGGCGGCCTGGCGCGCCCGGGCGCCTGCGCAGACGCGCTTTCTCAGGCGGCAGCCATGGCGGGGCAGGAGGACCCGGTACAGCGGGAGATTCACCAGGACTGGGCGAACCGGGAGTACATCGAGGTCATCACCAGCAGCATCAAGAAAATCGCGGACTTTCTCAACTCGTTCGGTCAGCGGGCGAGCGGGGGGGCGGGACTTGGGAGGCCTCCGCGGCAGTGTGGCGGGGGTGCTGGGCGCTTTGGGGGTTCGCCCCGGAGCCGGGAGCTTCCTCCTTCAGCCCTGCCCTCCCGCCTGCCCCCTCCGGCGCGGGCCGCGCGCCTCCGTGCCTGCTTCCGTGGGGCTCCAGGCACATTCCTGTCCCCTCGCCCCTGCGCACCCACGTGGGCCCCAGGCCCAGGCGGCCTCAGCGTCCACGCGGAAGGG
>NW_004567134.1:16322656-16330776 GCF_000260355.1 Condylura cristata | reverse complement strand
GCCCGGCCCGCCCCGTCGCTGCCCTGCGTCCGCGCTTCACGGCTGGGATCCAGGAAACCCCGGAGCGTCGTGCCCCTCGGCACCCCCTTGCACGGGGCAGTGGGGCGCCCTGACTCGTGTGCCGTGCGGGGGTGGACGGAGAGGCCAGGTCGGTGCAGGTCGTGGAGGGCCTAGGGGATGACTGTGCTGCCAGTGTTTGGCTCCCGCGGCCGAGCTGTGCGCTGGAGGCCGGGGTGGCAGCTGGGAGCGGTGGGTGTCTTCAGCAGAGAAGCAGCTTCGTGAGCACCTTCCTGGGGCATGGCCGGCCCCTGACAGCCTCGCGTTCGTGCAGCACCGAGCAGTGCCGTCTGCACAGGAAGCTTGACACAGGGGCCCCTACTTCATGTCCCCCAAGGGTTTCTTTAAGAGAACTGGGCCCTGGCTCGATTGAGGTGGTCACCAGACGCAGGGCTGACATCCTAGTGACTTCGCAGCTAGTTTGCTCTGTTCCACTGAGGAAGCATTGTTAAGTGATTAAGATTGTAGAGGAAGCTAATGTGCGCTACACACACGTGAATGGATTATTTTCTAGCTAGAAGACTGATGTGTCCTAAGGAGTATGAAGATGACAGAGCAGGAGGTTTGTCAGAGCATCCGCGAGAGAAACTGGATCTCTGTTCAAGGCTCTCAGGCACTGTGGGGAATGCAGAGATACAGCCACCCCTGCCGTCCAAGGGTTTCTCTTCCAAAGATGAAGTAGTGACCACGTGAGGACAAAGCAGATTGTTCTGTATCGACACACTTACATTCAAAGTGTACACTCAAGTGTGTGTGTTGTCTTGGGCCAGCGGATCTCTCGCTGGCGGGGCGTGCGGGTGCAGGCAGTGTTTGTGACGGAGGCCGGCAGCACGGCAGGGTACATGCTCAGGCGGTAACGCGCTGCGGCAGTGGGAGTAGTGGGTGGGATCACGTGTCAAAGAGCTCATGTATCCTCAAGTTGTTTTCTTTGGTAAAGATTCCTTTACTTATGCACACAAGAGTTGGGGTGCAGGCCAGAGGTGTGGGGGGTGAGAAGATTCACCAGAGACAGTGGGAGCAGGACAGGCAGATGGACTGAAGTACACTGCTGAGGGGAGCAGGGGGAGAGGTCTGCTGAGTTCTGGATTAGCTGGGGGCGTGGGAGGAGTCAAACTGCTGCACAGCTTGATGGCGCTGAGACTTCACCCCTTTCGCGCTGAGACCTAACCCCTTGCATCACCAGGTAGGCCCATCCTGAAGTTTTTTTTTTTCTTGAGGACTGTAAATGAAGTGGTTTAAGTAAAAAAAAGTGGGCTTGGAGACAATAGAGGCCCATCAAAGAGGCCAGAGTCTCGATTTTGAGGAACCGAAGACATTTGAGAAACACCTCTATCTAGTCTGGGCTTACTCAGAGGTTTTTGTTTTAAGTTGGTTGCAAACTCTTCCCATGTGAGTTCTACTTGCTCTCTCCTGCCTTCCCAAAGAGCCAGGATATAGTGGAGGTTCTTCACAGAGTTCTTTACACATAAGATCCCCTCAGGAAGGGGTAGGCAAGGAAAACCGAAGTAGGCCACCCTAAGGAAGGCTGAAGTGGTGACTGGCTCACATGTGGACTGGCTTAGCTTGGAGCGGGGTGGGAAGTTGTGGAGAGATTACCAGTGAGGGGAGAGTTTTGACTTCCTGGCTTGGCTGGTATTTAATATCTGATATGCACACAGAATATCCTGACAAAATATTAACAACATCAGTTCAATCAATAAAAATATCTAAAATATCAATTCCTGCTGAGGCTGTTTTTCATGATGTAAAAGAGACCTACCTAGCACGTCTGCCCCTGGCTCTTGGACCTAGGTAACAACTTCATTTTGGAGCCCCAAATTGTATTAGTAAACTTTAAATTCACCTACGTTTGTCTTTGATGTCTACCTTGGCATATCACAGCCACTAAGTTTATTGTGAGTGAGTCTTGGGACTGACTGAAGTGGGAGAATTTGAGCTTAGGATTTGCAAGAGAGAAATGTCTCTCTCTTGTTCGCTAAGCAAGGAAAATGGCTTTTCGGCCTCTGGTGAAGATCAAGCGTGTAAGCAAGGAGATGCCCTTCACCAGATGTGAGGGAGTTGCTCTGTGACCAGGAGAGAGGAAGACGTGGCTGCTGCCTGGAGATTGGGAACTTGCAGACTGAGGAAAGAGACGCGTAGAACTCCAGTCTTGGGGGATGGAAGAAATGCCTTCCCTTCCTTTAGACTGTTACTGCCCCTTGGAGTAGTAAAGGCATAATGTTTGGAGTAGTTAGGGAGGTTTTTTTTTGGAGATTTTGGAAAATGAATTAATTCTTTTTAAAGAAAAGCACAATTACCAGTAAAAAACAGTTGTGAAGCAGGATTACAAGTTAGCAGGTTGACTTGCTGCGCACCCCAAGGCAAGTTCCTGCCGCCGCGCCCCCAGTGTGATGGTGCAGGAGTGGGTCAAGGCCAGCGCGCCGCCTGCAGCGCCCATCGCGGGCTGGGGCCCTGCTGCGTGGGCAGTACTGCTGCCCTCAGCCCTTCGCCGGGCCGCTGTGTTCTGCGTGTTCACTTGCGGCCCGGGCAGACCATCTGGTGATGGGAGGATTCACTCGAGGGGTGGGGGCTGGACCCGAGCCCTTTGAAGATGCTTTTGTAGACACAGCATGCTTTTCCAGGCCGCTCTTCGTGATCATGGTGAACGTTCTTGTCTGTAAAGTCTTTACTCAAAGGGAAGATGTATCCCAACACCAAGCGCATAGCCACTGCCAGATGAGAACTTCGCCCTTCGCGTCTGGGTTCCCGCAGAGGGGCGGAGTATGTCCCCTCTGTCCATTTGGAAAGCTCCAACCTCTGGGCTAGTGAGGATACTCGGGCACCCCGTGAGTACGGCTGGGCATAATGAAATAAGAGCTGAGCACAGTCAGGGCGTGGGAAGCATTGTCAAAGGGGCTGAAGCGCTTGCGAATGACAGCCAGCGAGATGCCAGGGAGGTGGTGAGATGCCAGGGAGGTGGTGAGATGCCAGGGAGGTGGTGAGCGCAGTGTGAAGCCCACGCCGGGGAGGCCAGAGCGGCTCTCTTAGACTGCGAGCCTGGAGCTGGGTTTTGTTTTGAAGGAAAAAGTGAACTGGCAAGTAGGCAGGAAGAACACTCAAGTCTGCTTCCCCAGCCAGCTAAGGGGAGGGGCTCAGAGTGATCTTGGGGGGATAAAGGAGTCTGGTTTTCCTGGCTACACAGCAGGGAAAGAGCAGAGAGGCGAGGACTCGCCGAAGGTTCTTGAGCAGTTGCAGACTGGTTCCTGTAAAGATCTTGTCCCAGCGCTGACTTCCTGTGGTCTGGCCCTGCCGGGGCTGTCGGGCTGTCGCCCCCTTGTCCCCATGGGCCACCTGGGCTGTTCTCAGAAATGCAGATGGGTGTTGGGGAGGCCTTGGGGAGTGGAGAAGGAACAGTCATAGTCTCGTAGTCATAGCTTCTGTTAGAGAAGTTTGCAGAGGGAAAGGTATTTTAGGGGAAGTGTGGGTTTCACTTGGGGTGCAGTAGTGAGAGATGATGGGCACAGGCAGAGGAGCACAGGACTTCGCTGGTTTCACAGGTGGCTCTGGGTTCACATGTTTCACGTTCTGCGTTCCCTCCCCGGAAGGCCTCAGACTGAGGGAGCGTGAAGGGCGTCCTCGGGGCTCCCATGAGCCCCGTGTGCACCTCCCTTCTGCCCAGACTGTTGCTTTCTTAGCCTCTGCTTTCCCCTCTGTTGAGGTCACTTTCTTCCAAGGGTCATAGCCCTTCCCTTGAAACCCTTGGTTCGCCTCTTAGCAAATGGCCTCTGTACAGCTTTGCTGACTTCGTTTTCTGAGCTGCCGTACCCGATGGCCACACGGCGCAACTTAAACCACATGTAGTCACTACCCTTTAAAAAAAGATTTATTATTTATTTATGCATACAAGAACTGGGGTGTAGACCAGAGGTGTGGGGGGTGGTGAGAGGACTCACCAGAGACAGAGTGAGGAGTAGAAAAAGCAGAGTGGCTGAAGTACACTGCTGAGGGGAGCAGTGGGCGGGCAAGACAGGAGAGGGTGCCGTGCCCTGTGGTCAGGTCCCTGGCCAGGGATTGGACTCTGGCTGCAGACAGCTTCATAGCGCTGAAACCGCCTCCCCGGCACCCCCAGGGAGGCCCTGTACTGACTGTTTTACAGTTGTGTAGCTCAGAGGTCCAGCTCGGGCCCACTGGCCTAACCTCTGGAGGCTCCTTGCTCGTTGGCTGTAGGCTGGGTGGTGCGTTCGCAGGACCAGGGCTCCGTGTCCTGGTGGCGGTCAGCTGAGGCTGCTCCCCGCTTCTGACGTTCACTGGCGTCCCTTGCTCGCGGCCCCCCGCCCCACCTCAGAGCCTGTGGTGGCAGGTGGGGCCCTGCTCACGCCCAGTCTTCCCCTCTTCCTCCTTCCTGTCTGCACTTCAGGATTGTGGCTGGAGTCCGGGGTGTTGAGGTCCATGCATAACTTTGTCATGTCTGCAAGTTCCTTTGTCTTACAGGACACATTCACGGGTGCTGGGGGAAGGGCCTGGGCATCTTCCGGGAGCCCTTCCTCGGCCTGGCCCAGCTGAGCCTGTCTGTAAGCCCTGGGCGCCTTCCGCCGCTCCTCTGCTTTGCCCAGCGAGCTGCCTCTCGTAGCTCTGCGGTCACACCTCCTCAGCTTAGGGGTGTTACGGGGTTTGTCTCTGCCGGGGGTAATATTGATCTGATCCTCAGTCTCCCTTTACCAGATATGTCTTGTCGTTCAAGACTCGCCACACTGAACGAGAAGCTAACAGCCCTTGAGCGGAGGATAGAGTACATCGAGGCCCGGGTGAGTGTGGGCTGCCCTCTGGGCTGGCTGGGCCTGCTGGGCCGGGCCACCGCCGGGAAGTGGAGTGCCCCGGCCTGCAGCTGGGCCGCGGGGCTCCTGACCGCCTGCGAGCTAGAAGGTGTTTGTGCCCCTCTATCCTTCTGAACTTACCCAAGTGTCACTTTTGCTTCGACAGGTGACGAAAGGCGAGACCCTCACCTAGACCCACCATGCCGCTGCTGGGGAGCTGCTCTCCGGGGCCCCGGCCTGCTTGGGAAAGGCCCCGGCAGCCTCCCGCCTTCCTCTCCGCAGAGAGCAACAGGGCTGATTCTTGTTTTCCTTTTTCCAAGTGTGTGGCCTATGGGCCCCGCCGCCCGTCTGGGAGGATGATGTGGCATGTGGCGGTGTCCGGGGACCCTTGGGAACGGCATTAGGTGCCGACCTCACAGTCGCATTCTGTAGAGCTCCTTGTCCATGTATTGCGGTGTCCAGAGCCCAAAGTCCGGCCCGTGTCGAGGCCCTCCTCAGGCCCCCCCGCCCCGCCCCGATTCCCCTGACGCTCTCCTTGCCGCTGCAGTGACTCTGTGAGCAGTCCCCTCCCGCCCATGGGCTGAGGCCAAGGCCTTCCTGGCCGTCACCTTGGCCTGGCAGGTGACTGCCGGATCTTGTTGCTAGCCCCCAGTTTCTGGTCCTTTGGGGCAGTCAAGGCCAAGCCCTCACCTGAAGGAATATTTTCAGAGTTTTCTTTCTGTCACTTGGGGTGTCTTGGCTCTCCTGTTTCCCAATAAATTCCTCAACTTTGCCTGACTGCTGTGATTGAGGGGAGAGGAGCGGAGCCGGGGCCGTGCGGCGCAGACGCCTGGTCGTCCCGGGCGAGGCTGCTTTGCCCTGGCTGACCCGCCCTGTGGCGTTGGGCCATTCAGTGGCCCTTTGCTGGACTTCCTGTGCAGGTGCATGGCACACCAGCAGCGTTGGGCATGGCGCTAACGGTGCCAGCATCCACAGGGTCTAGCTGCAGCCCGGGGCGGATGACTAGTTTTCTGAAGTCCAAGCTCATAGTCACTTCTTTGAAGAACAGTTCATGTCCACAGCAGAGTCCGCACAGCTTTTTGTTCTAGCACCCAAAGCTGGCTGTCACTTGGGCCTCCGTCCCCATGTCCCTGTCAGAGCTGCGTGGTGCTCAGGACACAGCCTCTGTTCGTGGTCACAGTTGACTTCCCAGAATCCTCTTGTGGACGTGACTGATGCAGTCCTGCCCTTTTCCTAGTCCCCCCCCCTTGCCGTCATGCTGACACTTCAGCTCTGGGTGACGGTGTTCAGTGTGGCCTTCTGACTTCCTGTGCGTCCTGAAATGCGCACGAGCACCTCTGGATGAACTGTTTCCGAGCACCGGGCGCCTTGTGGAAGGCAGGTGGTCAGGAAACCTCAGCTGAGCTGGCTCGCGGGTCTCTGACTGCGCTGGCGAGCGCCACCTGTTTCGAGCCTCGTTGAGACCTTAAAAGTGGGTTCCTGTGCTAGAGGCAGAATTGACCCCTTCGCCCTGCATGCTAAGCGCTGTCCGGACATCGCTGAGTTCGTCTCGAGGGTCCTCGCGGTCGCTTGCGTTCATTCTCCCAGGGATGCAGAAGTCCTTGGACAGTCCAGGCGGCGTGCTGGCTGCTTCTCTGCGGGCTCGTGAGGGAATGGGAGGTACAGCGTCACATGTGAGACGCGCAAGTGATACCTGCCGATTTAGCGCTTTGATCTAGCAAAGAAATTGTTCTGCAGGGGCCAGTGGCCTAAATTCCATGTTGCTAACGTCAACCCAACGGTTGTAAGAGAGACGTTTGGCTTGGCCTCCCTCTCCTAGTGGGGCCCCCCGCATGTGGTGCTTCGGGTGTCTGCCCTGCCGCACCTCCTTTGTAAAGCCAGCTCTGGCCAGCCCCCTCCAGGATGCATCCAGCGTCTGGAACTTACTGATGCAACCACTTGTCCGCCCCCCTGTGCCAAGTGCTTTATGGTATTTTATTTCATTTAAGCCCTGAGAAATAGGCGTCCTGTCTCCATGTAGGAGGTGAGGAGCAAGTTTACAGGGGCCCAGGCTTGTCCCAAGCCACACTGAGTGAGTGCTGGGGATCTGAACCTTGGCCTGCCTGACCCGGACGCCCTCACCATCCTCAGTGGAGTTACTCAGTACTTTGAACCTCACACCTTTATGCCCCCCGGGCCAGGAAGCTGCCCTGCCTGGGCCTCTCCCTGGCAGTCAGGCTCTGCAAAGAAAGGCCAGCTCCCACTGCCACTGGGGAGCGGGGTTGGGAGTGTGGGCGCCATTGGTGACCCCACAAACGGCTAATGTCTAAGGTGGCTGTCGAGTGGATTGTAGGAGAGTGGGGATCTGTGGGCTGGGGGAGTCTGACGGGTCCCCCAGTCTGCCATCTGGGCTGTATAGTGGGAGAGGGAGGGGAAACTCCCAGTCTTCATCTTAGGTAAATCCCTGTGGGAAACCTGCGGAAACCTGCATTTTTTCTGGTCCAGCTAATCACCTCCACCTGCTTTGGCTGCTTTCTCACAGCTGCATGCAGCATGTCTCCCGCGCTTGCTCAGTGCCTGGGGCAGGGCCTCATCCACCTTTACAGGAGCAGCTGCTTACTGAGGGCGACTGCCGGGCACTGAGTTCTTGGCCACTTAGCCACACTTTTATGACAGGTACGTTTTAAAAAGCGTCTCAAAACTGAGCAAAGGCTTGGAACATTTAAAGTTTTGCGTAACAAAAGTTGACATACCAGCGTAGGCCTGGAATGAGACTCTGGATGGGTGTAAATGTCGGAGGCCACAGCGCAGGGCTGCAAAGATCCACTTTCAGTTGCCCGAAATTCCTACGAGGGTGGGGGGAACGGTGGTTCCACAATGGCCTGACCCATGTGAGTGAAGAGCCGCCTCAGCAAAGCCTGTGGCAGACACCAGTGCAGTCAGTATGGCTGTTTGCTCGGAGCTTGGCTCGCTGCGGTCCGAGGCGGCGACAGTGAATTCCCGGGAGGTGATGGCAGCTCGCGCTGTCCACTGCCCGCGCCTTAGCCCCGCACTGATGTGTGTCAGCGCCTCTGGGGAGCTCTGCCTGGGTGGCTGCGGGAGCTGAAATGAGAGGCAGAATTTACTGAAGTGCACTCTTGTGCAAAATTTGCATTTTGTGACCCAAAGTGGGAACAACTGAATTTAGTTGAAACTAATAGGACAATTACTGAATAGTAGCGAGTATATAGCAAAAACAGTGAAGGTCTGAAGGGAATGCGGAAGCGCCGTCAAAATTCCGTGGGGGCGGAG
>NW_004567134.1:16319968-16321755 GCF_000260355.1 Condylura cristata | reverse complement strand
GCGCAGCCTGCGGGAGGGCGGGGGCCCTCGTGGTCCCTCAGGGCCGCCCGCTGTTGCTCTTTGCTGCCCCAGCTTACACAGGTCCCAGCTTGCACCCAGGTGCGATGGTAGGTGAGGGAGAGCCCACTGGTCCAGGGCCGGCATTTTTGTAGTCTTATTTAGGAGCTGTTGGGTTTTGCGTTCTGTTCCACTATTTATCTGGACTGGTTAATATGAAATTTTTTAATGAGGAAAATACTGTTGTTGTTTTTAATAAAACAGCATAATAAATAAAACAGTATAAATACATGAAGGCGGATGGAACTGTAGGTCATCCTCCACCTGAGCATGGGTGCTTGGCATTTTTGGGTCATCAAAAGAAATTCCATCTCCAGACAGCAGCTGTGCCCTGCAGCCCTAAACCTTCTGCAGGACGCCTTGGGCCGGTCCTTGGTCGGGAGCAGGCTCTCTGGTGTGTCGTAGGGAATGTGAGAGTTCTAAGAAACTTCTATGTGAATGGCCCTCAGCAGTCCACTGTGTCACTGAACCATACACTTGAATTGGCTTAAATGGTCATTTTTTACGTATATTTTACCACACCAGTTTAGATTTCTTATCGAAATCGTCCTCTACGTTTAGCGCCTCAGCGCCCACGCTGACAGCCTCGTCTGTCCTTAAGCAGAGTCATGAGCCTGGGCTTTGTCTCCTGCGTATAGTGAGGTACCCAGACCTTGGGGTCACAGGTCGGGAGGACCTTAGTGACACCCCAGGGCCGGGAGGCTGGGGCATTTCCCTCAGTCGGGACTGCCCCCCCCCCCGCTCCCGCTCAGCCCCCTCCGTGCCACAGGTGGCTTCGCGCTTCCTACAGTGTGTCCTCGTGGCTCCTTTCAGCAGTGGGGGGTGCGCTCTGCTGAGCCCCGACGGACTCTTGGTGGGAGATGAGGGGCCGGCTGCCGACGCCCTCTGCTGTCTTCACAGGTCACCTCTGGCTCTTCAGAGATGCAGGGACCCACGACGGGCTCCTGGTTAACCAGACTGAATTATTTGTGCCCTCTCTCAATGTTGACGGACGGCCTATTTTCGCCAACATCACACTGCCAGGTACCGTTCACTCTCCCGAAGGACGGAAAGCCTGGCGCGAACAAGGGGGCCGGGGCGCTGGCGGGGGGCTTGCGGGAGCCGGGCCTGCCTGTGGGGCCTGGCGCGGTCCGACCTCGCTGCATCAGTGCAGGGAGGTGATTTACTGGTGTGTTCTCTGCTGGCCAGGATTTTGTGCATCTCGGAAGCCCTTGGAGCTTGT
The DNA here is from genome assembly GCF_000260355.1 of Condylura cristata. Lineage (NCBI taxonomy): Eukaryota > Metazoa > Chordata > Mammalia > Eulipotyphla > Talpidae > Condylura > Condylura cristata. The sequence continues at coordinate 16,320,476 of NW_004567134.1, read as the reverse complement.
CGGAGGCGGGCTGAGTTAAAACCCCTGTTGGGCTGTAAAAATCTGTAGGGTTAATGGATTAGAAATTATTCGGCTTCCCTGACCTTAGAACTGCGACATTCCTGGAGCCTCCGGAGGAGGTGGAGGGTGGGGAGTGCGATCCCGGGCTCGCACGTGACTGGCGTCCGTCTGTCATGCTAGCGAATGCACTCAGCTCAGGCCCCCTGGAACTGAACTTAGCACCAGCTTCCTGCTTCCTGAGCGCTCAAGTGATTTTACAATTGATCTGAACCCCAAGAAGCCGATGTTCTTGTGGGTGAAGGAAAACCCGAATGCAGCGGGTCTGTAGAGAAAGCAGCGCTACGCGAAACGCAGTCAGTGTTGCCTCGCCCGTGCCTTAGAGGGCGAGTCCCCGACGACTTTAAAATGGGACCGGAGTTACCCCAGAATCCACCTGCGCCCCGTTTCGGATATTGCTGGGTGACGGCTCGCCCCACATACCAGCAGCCGGCCCACGGTGAGCCCAGCT
>NW_004567134.1:16313310-16318493 GCF_000260355.1 Condylura cristata | reverse complement strand
CGTCTGCCAGCGTGCCGGGGCGAGTCACTGCCCGCCCTGGCCGCAGCGGGCGCGCAGGGAGGCCGGGCCACGTCGTCTCCTGAGGCCCTGGACCTTGCACCCCCTGAGCCTTCAGCCGTGTTTGTCGACTGGACAAGACAGGCTACACCCGTGCAAAGTGTTGGGGACTTTGGCTTTTTCTTAGGGGTGTGGGGTGACCGTAACAAGCGTTCAAGGGCACGTTTCATGGAAAGCGCCTTTTGTCGTTTTCTAGACTCTGCGTGTGGCCGTGCTCCTTACCGCTGCCTTAGTCCTGCCTCCCGGCCAGGAGCTCCACCGGCCGCTGTGAGGAGAGCGGTTTTGAGGGGCGACGTCTGCCCAGGCAAGGGGAGGCGGCGTCCTGTTGTTCATTCCAGCAGCCAGGAGCTCCTGCTGTATGCAGATGGGTTTCGTCACATGTGAATCTCCGGCCCTTTTTGCAAATCCACGATGTTTCTGTCTGGGTCAGCATCTTCACTGGGCAAGATCTGGGGCCACTTTGCGCCCCCCACGGAAGAGCCGCAGCCTCCGGCCTGCAGGGTTGAGTGTCCCGGAGGGACAAGCCCTCCTCCAGGCTGCACTCACACCTGTGCCTCGGCATCATGACCGGCCTCTTGTGGGGTGGGGGGTGGTCATTAATAAGTGGTTCAGGAAAAAATTCCCCTAGTAAAGAAATCCTGGGAAAGACAGAAAAGTGAAAAGGAAGCTCTGCAGACAGCTTGCTTGAGCAGTGAACCTTCTGAACTGGCGCCTGCTCGAGGCCATCTTTTGGGGGGTAGGCTTTACCCAGTCGCCGGCATCCAGGGACAGCCTGGCGCTGTGGCCTCCGGCGGCCCCGCGCGGCTTGGGTCCTGCGCCAGGAAACCGTGACCCAGGCCAGCCCTGCGGTTTCCCAGACCACTTAAAGTCTCGCCCTGGCCTGTCCGCCCCCACCCCCCCGCCCCGTCAGCAGTCAGCCGAGAAGTTGGCCTTTTTCTTTAAAGAATGTCGTAGTTCTTGTTCGTGCCGCACCTCTAAGTAAACATTTTCTCTTGAAGCTCTGGCCTTAGAACAGCTGCCGGCTGCGTCCAGGCGGGCGGGGTTGAGCCCCCCAGCTCTGTCTTGGCTCAGCCTTGCTGCATTGTTTCATCCGTCTTGATGTCCGAGTGAGACTTCACGCCCCTCCGTGGGAACAGGCCGGGGAAGACTGGCTTTGTGCGGTCGCAGGAAGAAGGAAAACCTGTCCCAGGCATGATACCTTTCCTTTGAAAGCTTATGAATGTATTTCTACATTCCTACGAGAAATAAACGTTTTTCCCTTAAGAGACTGAGTTTTCCCTTGTGCTAAGAGTAAGCCGCTCTCTAGCATAGTTGGTGGCGCAGCACAGGAAGGGAGGGTGTGTCGTGGTGTCTGGAGAGCTGCCACCGCTGTTGGTTTAAGGCTGGCTGAGGGCGGGGAGGGCCAGGCTCCGCTGCCAGCACCACTCTCCTGCCTCCTCTTCCCAGCATGGGATTAAAAAAAAAATATATTTCTTTAAACTTTATTTTTCTCCTGAAATTTCTTGTAAAAAGCACCTCAGGACCCTCCCTAGTCGCACAACACTATGACGCCGTCCACAGCTGTTGCAGCAAGAGTTCGATCCCCGGCCAGGGAGGGACCCGCAGGGCCCAGCAGACCTCTCCTGTCTCCCCGCTGCGCCCCTCAGCAGTGTTTCAGTCACTCTGCCTGTTCTGCTCCCCACTCTGTCTATGTGGAATCCTCTTACCACTCCCACACTTCTGGCCTGTACCCCGGCTCATGTGTGCAGCCTTCAGTCACTTTAACTGTGGTTTTAACAGGATTCAGCTTGGTGCTTTCTGCCTGAAGGGTGGGACAGCGTGTGTTACTGAGCCGTGAGATCAAAGTGTAACGGGGGTCCCTAGGAAGAGGGGAAGTTCCAGGTTCCCTGCCCCACCCAGAAGGAGGGTGGAGCTGAGCAGAGAATGAGGAGAAGAGAAGGAAGCTGGATGGAGAAGGAGGCCTGAGGGAGCCACAGGGAGCAGCAAGCAGGTGAGGAAGAAACCGGGCTTGTTTCCTGACCCTGGACTGGCGAAGGCAGATATGGGGGAGAGACCTGTAGGGAGGTGACCGTGGCCGTGTTGATCCTGATTTTGATGTTGCTCTTTTCCTCCCAGACTTGTCTGGCCATGTCTGACCCTTTTCCATGGGTCCCGGCCAGAAGGTGCTTTAGTCTAGTGGCCGCTTTCAGGCCTTGCTTTGGGCCCATCCCTTTTGGGGGGACTTTGGCCCACGAGGGGATGGGTCACTTCAGGTGTTTGATTTACAAGTTCTATTCTTTGTCTTTCGTGTTGTATATTCACTGTATTAAAGTCCCTTTTCATTAAAGTTTTATATGTTTTGTCTTGTTGCGGCGGATGGCAGAACCCACTTAGAACAGGGAGATTTGGGGTTCAGGGGTGCCCCTCTCTCCCTGCCCTGTAACAGATTTGCTATCCTGTAACGAAAGGAGTCAGAAACTTGTTTCCACACAAAGCCCTGCAGGTGGCTCTTCAGAGCAGCTTTATTCATCATTGTCAAGATCTGAAAGCAGCCAGGCAGATGCAGGGAGAGACTGAGGCTTCTCCCGGCAGTGCGTGGTTAGCGCTGACCAGGAGCGAGCCCTCATGGAAGAGGGAAGGAGCGGAAATGCCGCTAACTAACTGGAAGAAGCCGGTCTGAAAAGGTCACTTGGCGTCTGAGCTCGATGGCATGACGTCCTGGAAAGGGCCAAACTAGGGACTAGGGTGATCAGTGGTTGCGTGGGGAATGGGGGAGGGGAGGTGCGTAAACAGGGCGGTTCAGGGCAGTGAGGGCACCCTGGAGGCGCGGTAGGCTGTCTGCACACCCGAGAGGGTGCCAGCCCAGCTGGCCTTGGTGCCACGCTGTGTTGGGGGTACGGGGGCCTGGGGTCCGTACAATCTGGACCTTCCTCTCAGTCGCCACTGTAAAGTCCCTGTCCTAGCATTGCAGTCCATTCTGGTCGCTGGGCTGCCCGGTCCCCTTTCAGGGGACCCTCAGCTCCCTGTCCCAAGCGGACATTTTCCTGAGACCTACACACACATAGATGCAGACACATGCAGACACAAATACACATGCAGACATACACACAGGCACAGGCACACAGACACATGCAGACACAGACACAGACACGCAGACATACACATACAGACACACAGACACAGGCATGCAGACACGCAGAGAAATACACATGCAGACAGACACAGGCACACAGAGACATGCAGACACATGCAGACACAGACACGCAGACAAATACACATGCAGACAGACATACAGATACAGGCAAGCAGACACGCAGACACAGACACACAGACATACACATGCAGACAGACACAGGCACACAGAGACACGCAGACACAGACACAAACACGAACACACACACTGGCTGAATACAGGAGAATGAGATGTGTCTGTGACGGGACAAAAGCACAAGCCACCATATGCTTTAGAGAAAACGCTACGGAGTTTGTCTCAGGAACGGGCGCAGGAGCCCAGGAAGGCCCGGGCCAGTGTAACATGCCAAGAAGTCAGGTCCTGTGAACACCAAAGGCAGGACGGCGACCGCCAGAGGCGTCACGCCAGCTGTCGTGTCTTCCCACCAGCAGAAGGGGCAGTAGCCGGCCGGACCACGGCCCAGCTGCCCGACGGAGCGACAGGTGACACCGGTCGCTTGCGGGAGGGAGTGCGTGTCCACTCAGCACTGGAACACGGAGGCTCGCTGAGCCAGGGTCCAGTGGTGGCAGAGGACGCCAGTAGGGGCCTGTCTTGGCCCGGCTGAAGGAGGAGGGTTGCTGGTGGCCTGCAGGCCCGGGACAGCAGCCTGCCCAGCACCCGCTTCTGGCCTTCCTTGAAGACTCCTGCGGATGCAGGAGCACGCTCAGTCTGGGAACCAGTGCGCAGGGTTGAGACTGGCCGAGCAAAGTCGAGGCTCCTGAATAAGCTGTTGGGGCCTCCCTGGGGCGCAGGGTTAAGTCCACTCTGACGGCTGCAGCGTCACGGCAGCCCGGCCAGCAGGCTGCTCCCCTCAGCAGTGGATTTCAGTGGATCTGCTGGTTCTGCTCCCCACGCTGTCTCTGGGGAGCCCTCTTACTGCCCCCCACCTCCCCGCACCTCTGGCCTATGCCCCAGCTCTTGTATGCATAAATAAGTCAGTGGTGTTTTTTTTTTGTTTGTTTTTTTAAAAGATTTATTTATTTATGCTTACAGAACTAGGGTATAGGCCAGAGGCTCAGGGGCGGCGAGAGGCTTCACCAGAGACAGAGTGGGGAGCAGAACAGCCAGATGGACTGAAGTCCACTGCTGAGGGGAGCAGCGGGCGGGTCCGGAGGGGTCTGCGCGCCCTGTGGGTCCGCTCCCTGGTGGGGGGTTGAACTGTGCTGCAGCGGCTTCAGAGGCTTCATAGTGCGGTGCTGTAACTCGTTGCACCACCAGGGAGAGCCCCTAAGTCAGTGTTTTTTTGAAGTCATTAGGTAGGTGCTTGACTGCACGGAGCTGCTCAAACCCCAGTAAACCAGCAAGTGATGAAAACCCCAGGGGCTCGCTCACCTTGCTCAAGTGAGGCCACCCTGGGACGCTCCACGTGGCCCTGGAAAGACCAAGCAGGGAGAAGCTGGGTGTCCCCTGCCCGCCTGCAGAGGGGGCGGCCCGAGTGGAGTTAACACTGGTACAGCCCAGGAGGCTGCCCTGAAACCCCAGCCGTGCATGAGGCGGACCCTCGAGCAGGCTGACACGCCTCCAGCGGGCACTGGTGCCGGACTGTCGGGGCTCACCAGCTCCTGGACCGCTCCCCCGACGGACCTGCGTCCCCACTGTCTGAAGAAACTGGCAAACCAAGTGACCTCCCCTGAGCGCTGCGAGCCTCCAGCCGCTGAACTGAGTGGGGGGGGGGGGCCGTGTGCCGCTCGCAGGCCCCTGGCAGCAGGGGCTGTGGGCAGAGGGCCGACTGACCGCTGGCGTTCAGGTGGGCTGGGCGGTGTCCCGTGGCTTTCCCCAGCCTTGGCTGCACCTCCAAGTCCACAGGGACCCAAAGGGTGCCTTGCAGGAGACCGGGGTGTCTCGGAGACGCCCCCAGGTGGGCCGGAAGGGTCTCAGGGTCGAGGACCAGCGCCAGCCCTGCGGCCTTCGGGGC
>NW_004567134.1:16309991-16312681 GCF_000260355.1 Condylura cristata | reverse complement strand
TCCCGAGGCGGCAGGTGGGGTTTGAGCTTTGAACCCCAGTCTGGCTCCGCTGGGGCGTGTTGTGTCCTGACTCCGCCGGTGGCCCCGGGAGGGCAGAGGCCGGTCCTCAGGCCCCAGACTGGAACCTGCGCTCAGGGCACCGCAGCCTCCCAGCGGGTGACTTTGGGGGCCACGTTAGCTCTGAGCCTCTGCCTCTTCCTCAGCGAACTGCAGTAAATTAGGTCTTTCAGAACATTGTGTGAGTCACGGAAATCACACAAAAGCACCTGACAGCCACGCCACAGCTCCAGAGTGTGAGGGAGGCGTAACAGTAGTCCTCGGTTTTATATTTTAAGTCAGTGTAGCTGGCGTCACCATTTTTTAAATGATATTTGTATTCTGTGAAAAATTTGGATTATGAAATAGACCATTGACACGAGGGCACCTCCGATAACGAAATGTACAGCCAGGAGACTGACCCAGGGGCGCGGTGCCCACCACCCCGTGCACAAACAGATGTGCGCTCCCCTCGTGGCCTGAGCCTGGGGGCGCGTGGGCGGGGTGGGAGCATTTCTGGTGGTTACAGCTGGTGCTGCCGGTGCGGTGAGGCAAACTGCCAAATTCTAGGCGCACAGGACAGCCCCTCCCAGAATTATGGGCCCTTGGCGTCCACAGCCTGGCCACGCAGAGCCCTGTTTTGGTTGAGTCTCAGCACTGCCACCGCTATGGCCCGAGTTCGATCCCCGGCCGGGGGGCTGACCCCAGGGTGCAGCATCCTCTGCTGTCCCGCCCGCTGCTCCTCTTGGCAGCCGGGTGGATCTGCCTGTTCTGCTCTGTCTCTGGTGGGCGCTCTCATCCCCCACACCTCTGGCTGCTACCCAGCTCTTCTATGCAAAATAAAAAGTAACAGGAGCCCCGTTTTTACAAAAATTAATTAATTTTTTATATGATAGTTTATTTTTACATCACTTTGTGCATGTTTTCATCTCAGTTGTAATCCCCGTGGGCAGAAGCCCTGTTTTAAGCCAAGAGTAATACAGGAGTCAAAACACACGCGAAGATTAGCTCAAACGCCGTCTCTCGGGGTTGCCACCCTCAACATTGGGGTGCTAGTAATAACAGCTACATAAACATTTGCTTGTGCACCCACATACGCAGCTAGGGTTGGTGACTTCCCGCTCTGGGCCAGCGGAGTCCTGGCTTTAGACTTTCTCATCTTTCCCCCCTGAACACATATCTACTCTTGTCAAAACATCCATCCCCTGCATTCTAGTGGCCTGCTTTTCCCCCTTAAACTATGTCACAGTTGTTTCTTCCTGCCAAGCAATTTCTTTTGCAATAAGGACTTCAGGGTTCATTTGCAGTGTGTGTTTTGCTGAACCATTTTTAATGAGAGACAAGTCATAAGCAGCAGATTAAAGAGGTGAGTGCGATACGCTGGGGAGAAAGGAGCAAGGAGTTTCCTGTCCTTCGTGCTTCATCTGTCTCTCCGGAGCCACGAGAATGTGTCTACACTGGTTTCCAGACTTCTCTGGTTGCTCTGCTCCGGTGACCTGGGACTTAGCTGGTTGCCCGAGCGTAAACAGACTGTGTCGGAGGCTACCTCCAGCGCCTGCCGGGGAGGCCAGACCACTTCTCTTCCGAGCACACCGTGGCCTTAGAACGCACAACTATGGCTTTGAAAAAAGGGCAGCTTGACCGAGATAGTGATCACCGGGTCTGTGCTCACCGCTTCAAGTGTACAATTCAGTGGCATTTAATAAGCGGGCAAAGTTGCATCTTCATCTCCACACTCTACCTTAGAATTTTTTCATTTACCCCAAAAGACACTTTCTCCCTCTGAACCATCGTCCCCGACACGCCCATACACACCTCCCTCTTTTCCCGGTTTAGGCCTTGCCTGATCTGACCTTTTTGTGTAAATGGAATCCCGCAGTCAAAGGTCTGTTGCGATTGGCACTTGGATCTACGTGGTGCTGGCTGTTTTACTGCTGAATAATATCAATGCACTGATGCCCCCCCATTTTGTGTATCCCCCCCCAGCTGAGTGGCACTTGGCTCTGTCCACTTTGTGACGAGTGTAAGTGCCTGTGACTTTGGGCACAGGTTTTGCGTGGACACGAGTTTTCCTTCCCCTTGGGTGGATACCAGGAGGTGGAATTCCTGAGTCAGAGGCAGCGCTGAGGACACTTGAGCAACCTCTCCACAGCCGCTGCGCGGGGTCCCCCCACCCCGCGGTAAGGCGCTCCACATCCTTCCGGCACTGGCTGTCGTCTGTCTTTTCGACTCTGGCCACGGCGCGAGTGACGTGGTCTCTCACTGTGATTTCGAGTCGCATCTCTGCGACCAGTGAGGCCGTGCAGCTCTTCAAGGCAGATCGGCTCTTTGTTCATAGGCCCTGGTCAGGGCTTCTGACCCCGACATCCTGCTGTGACCTGGGGTGACCTGCCCCCCACCTGGCCGGCCTGGCACCACTGACTTCCGACCTTCCCTCTGCCCACACTTCCCGCCACGATGGCCCCCTTGGGCCGCGCAGGGGCCTGGACCTGGCCTTCGCCTCAGACCATGCTTCTCCCACACTTGGCTTCTCGCCTGTATGATTCCTTCTTGGTGCTAGAGGCTTACAAAGCCATTGCATGTACTAACTGCAGCCTGGGAGGCCCCACCGTCCTGAAATTCCCACGCCTTAGGCTTCTTGGGCAGGCTCTGGG
>NW_004567134.1:16302477-16309891 GCF_000260355.1 Condylura cristata | reverse complement strand
GGCGAACCCCGAATCCCTCGGCCCCTGCTTCGCTGTCGGGACGGTGTCTCACCCGATCTCTGCTTCCTCATCACATCCCCAAACCTGGCCTCGCCTCCCTCTTACAAACACCCCGGTGAGGACATGGGGTCCCGCCCAGATGATCCAGCATCATTTCCTCATCGCCACGTCCGTCATTAATCTGTCGCACCTGCAAAGTCCCTGTGGCCTGGTAGGGAGCCATGTTCAGTTTCGGGTCAGAGTAGGACACTGACGACTTTGTGGGATGCTTAGATTTTGGGGCCTCAGCCCCCCGGAAAGGCCACCTGCCCGGCACGGGGCCCCACCCCCGTGCTTCATTTCCGTCGTCCCGCTTGGGGCTGGGGCCGCCCCCGGTCCCTCTGTCTCTCCTCGCGCCGTGAGCTCCCCAGCAGCTTACCTCCTGCGTTCCCAGGGCTGAGCCGGCGCCGCCCGGGCGGCCTGAGTCATCACCAGGCGGAGCGGGGCGCTGAAGGGTGCAGGGATGTTGGGGTGCAGGTGCACCCCCTTCTCGCCGCCTGGGGGGTGGCTTGAGCCCGTGGCCAGCCAGCTCTCGGTGCCGGGCCTGGTGGCGGGGGCCGGAGCCAGTAGCCACTCGGGAGCCGCCTGACTCCCGTCCTGGTCCGCAAGAGTCTCGGCTCCCGTGAGTCGCCCAAGGAAACGGTGCCATGGGTGTGTGTGTGCGGGGGGGGGGCTTCAGGGGGCTGGGGGGGTTGGGGGGAGCTGACAGCAGCGCCGGGCGTGGGAAGACCTGGGACTTCAGAGAATCCCAGCCGGCCTGACCGCTCCTGGCGAGACGCAGTTGGAGCCTCAGGGGACAAGTCGGAGTCGCAAGGGCTCCGCTGACATTTCCGCCGCGCCCCAGAATGCTCCAAGAGCTTCCGATCTCATCTGATCTGCTGTCGCTCCTGCAGACGTGGGGACACCGAGGCACAGGGGTGCAGGGCTCCCCGGGCCCGGGAGCGCGGGGAGGGCAGGGCCTGAGCCCAGGCCTCGCCTCCGGCAGGCGAACCCCCATGTCGGACCGGGCTGGAGGCAGGCGGCAGGCGGCGGGCCTGCGGGCAGGGGTGAGCAGGGAGGCGGCCAGGCCGCGCCTGCTCTCCAGCGGCCGTCACAGCCTGTCAGTGGGGCGCGGGTGTGAGAAACGGCGGGTAATTCCGGGCCCTCCCCTGCGGCTCGCCGGCTTCTGTCTTCCTGTGGCAGGGGAGGTTGGGGCGCTGATGTCTCAGCGTCAGGCACCGGAGGTCTGACGGGCATCTGGGGGCTTCCGGCCGCGCCTCCCGCCTTCCCGGGTCTGGAGGGAGGTGGCAGGCTCCTGCCCCTCCCCACGCCCTTGGCCTCTGCCCTGGGGCCAGCCCTGTGACGTCACTTCCCAGGGACCAGGAATCCGGCCTGGGGTTTCCAGTGACTAAAGTGGCAACGGGAGAATTTTCCATCCCGGACAGGGAGCTTGTCGGAGGCCTCCTCCATCCTTCTCCCTCGGAGCGGGAGCGGGGCGTTGAGCAAAGCCGCTTGTCACTTCCTGGCTCCGTCCTCTCCCCTCCCCCGTGGCTCTAGGGTCAAGTCCAAGCCCCGTAAAAGAGCATTTGCTGCCTTCCTCGTGGGCCGCCTCCCCTCCCCGCCCCACTCACTGGGGTTGGTATTTTTCTTTCTTAAAAGATTTATTTATTCATGCACACAGACCTGGGGCACAGGCCAGAGGTGTGGGGGGTGCGGGGACTCACCAGAGGCAGAGCTGACGGAGGAAGCACACTGCTGAGGGGGCAGCAGGAGGCAGGAGGGGTCTGCCGGCCCTGGGGTCGCCTCCGGGGCGGGGATCGAACTGGTGCTCAGCGGCCCGGCTCAGCTGCCAACCCCGCTCCAACCCGCTGCCCCACGGGGAGGGCCCAGGCCCAGGCATTTCTCAGTGGAGAAGCCTCCTGGGTTGCTGGTGTCTGCAGCAAGAGTCACCTGGATTCCTGTGCCAGGGTTTCTGAAACCTAGGAACCGACTATTTTATTCTTCATTTTGTTTATTTTTTAAAGACTAATTTTTATTTATTTGTGCATACGGAACTGGGGTACAGGCCAGAGGTGTGGGGGATCAGGATGCACCAGAGGCAGAGCGGGGAGCAGCACAGGCAGAGGGACTGAGACACCCGGCTGTGGGGGGCGGCGGGGGGACAGGAGCGTTCTGCGGCGCCCTGGGGGTCCCTCCCTGGCCGGGGATCTAACTCGTGCTGCAGTGGGTGCCACGTGCTGCGACTACAGGGGGCCCCTCAGTTTTTTAATGCTTGTCTCACTTCAGTAAACTCAGCGGGATCGCAGGTGACCATTGAAAGTGCCACTTGCTGTGTTACTGTTACTGTTATGGGCTGAGGCTGCCACCGGGGAGGGCGGGAGGCGTCTCTCACGCCCGTCTGGGTCTCTCTAGGTACCTTTTAATTCGCCTCTAGTCCTTGGCAATGACTCTCTCAGGGGACTATTTTGGACTGTTCAGGCCTTTCGCTTAAACCGCTGTCGGCCTGCTCGGGGACACCTGGGCCGCCCATCTGCAGCTCTCAGCGAGTGTCAGGGCGTCTGCCGTTCCTGTGCTTGTCTGCCTTCCAGAGCCAAGTTCTTAGAAGACCAGTGTGCCTGCAGGCGGTGCTCTCAGCTCTCTGAAGCTCCAGGATCTCTAGGTTCAGCGAAGCCGGGGGCCGGGCCCCAGGATAACCTCCGAGGGGTGAGCCCGGCCCTGGCGCGGCCGTGGCCTGGGAGCTGCGTGTCCACACGTCTGGCCGCAGAGCTCAGAGCTTCCCTGGAGCCTGGCAGAGGCTGCCCCTGACGTGTGGTCTCGAGCTAGGTCAAGCGCAGCTTCTGAGCGCCTCGCCCATGTGCCCCGGTGTCCAGGGGGCTGCCGAGAGCCTCGTTCGCGGTAGCCAGACTCACCCGCGTGCGAGCAGGAGCTGCTCCCCCAGGCCGAGAGGAGGCCTCGGCGGGCCCACGGCCGCCCGTGCCCAGCACGGCCGGGACCTGGGCCACACGGCTGCAGCTCCAGCTTGGGGTGTGGCGAAACCGTCCTGCAGACCGGCCTCGGAATGGAGAGCCAGTGAGGGTGGGCGCTGACTTTGAAGGGGCTGGGTGCACCGCGGCCCCCAGAAATGGCGCAGTGGAGTGGGACGGGCCGGAGCACCCATCACTGCACCAGAACGGTCCAAAAAAAAAATCAAAATCCAGCAAGTAGCGTGTAACGGTCTGACTGGCTTCCTCCGGGACTCGGCAGCTCGGGAGCTGGCGGGGGAGTGCGGAGCCCGGCCGGGGGCAGTGACGCAGCGGTCGTGGGGAGGGCGGAGAAGACTGCGTCCTCCGGGGGTGGCAGGGCCCCTGGCTGCCCAGCTCCCCCGACCGCGGGGTCGCCCCGTCTCCAGCGCTGTCCAGTTAAGCGATGCAGGGCCTGGGGGAGCGACTCCCCTGGGCCTGGTGTTGGGTGGCCGGCGGGGCTGTCGCACCCCGTTACAGCCCATGCCAGGCTCCGCGGCCCCAGCCCGTCCTCCCTCCGGGGGTCTCCTGAGTCTGGCGTGCGGCATCCCGGGCCCCCGACTGGCCCCGGGGCTCGGGGAGGGTCGCCCTGCTGAGCCGCTTGTTTTCGCCTTCCAGCCTCCTACGTGATCACGGACCTGACCCAGCTGCGCAAGATCAAGTCCATGGAGCGGGTGCAGGGCGTGAGCATCACCCGGGAGCTGCTGTGGTGGTGGGGCATGCGGCAGGCCACTGTCCAGCAGCTGCTGGACCTGCTGCACCGCCTGCAGCTCTACCGCGCCGCCCAGATCATCCTGAACTGTGAGTAGCCGCGGCCGCCTCGCCCCTGCGCCCGCCTCGCCCCTGCGCCCGCCCCCGGGCCCCTGCTCAGTTTTTTTAAGATTTATTTATTCATACACACAGATCTGGGGTACAGGCCAGAGGCTCAGGGGCGGCGAGAGGCTTCCCCAGAGACAGAGCGGGGAGCGGAGCAGGCAGATGGACGAAGTCCACTGCTGAGGGGAGCAGCGGGCGGGTCAGGAGAGGTCTGCCGCGCCCTGGGGTCACCTCCGGGGCAGGCGGGGATCGAACTGGAGCTGCAGTGGCAGCTTCTTAGCACTTTAACCCTCTGCGCCGCCAGCGAGGGCCCCCGCTCACTGGTAAAGCTGTTTGAACGGAAGGGTCGGCCATCTCGCCGAGAAATGGCCGTGGCGGTGGCCTCTGGGAGCACCTTCGTGGTCAGTCTTTTTGTGCCTTTTGAGTGTGGGGTCGCGATTCCGAGAATAACTGGAAACCCTCTGGCGGTAGCGGAGACACGCTGAGGCGTCTGCGCGTCTCAGGCCCCGTCCTGCCCCGCGTTCCGTCCTGAGAAGTGACAGTTCCCTGCCGCTCCCGTCAGGGTCCCCACCCCCTGCGCGGGGGCCCCTCTGGCGACAGCGCCGTGTGTTCCCTGATGGTCACGCCGTGTCCGTCCCCTCGCCGGCTGACGCACCAGGGAGGCCCCAGGATCTCTTGAGGGATTCAGAAAGAGGCCGGGAGGGAGGGGGGGAGGCCAGCCACGGGAGTGAGCCCCCGTGGAGCCGTCCAGGGCTGGGCTCGCGCCTGGCCCCCCCTCGGGGTGGGGGCGACTCCGGGCCCAAAGCCCAGCAGCCCAGGGAGCGAGACACTGGCCCCTCGCTTTGGAGCCAGGCCGGGATGCCAGGGCCTGTCCGGGCGTGACCTCGACCGCCTCTGTGGCCGTCCAGGCCAGAGGACAGCCGCGGATGGAAAGGAGGACTGCCTACGCCTGTCCCTTTCGCCTGCGTTCTCCCCCGCAGAGGCTGGTGCTGTGTGGCCCCCACGCCCCCAGCCCTTCAGGGCTCTTTCCTCTTCTCAGCTCCTTCTCGAGCAGGGCGACGAGCCTGTCCCGGGGCTCGTGGTCAGGGTGGGGTGGGGTCGCCCTCGGGAGGTCCAGCCTCCCGGGCTCTCTGGAGGGCTGCAGGTGTGTTCCCACGCGTGGCCTCTGGTTTGGAAGCTCGCTAGAGATGTGACTCAGGGAGTTCTTAGCAAGGTGCTTCCCTTTTCTGCTTTTTGGGTTCTTTTTTGTTTTGTGGCATTGGGAAAAACCCCCAGTGCGCCGGCCCCTCCTCCCGGGGCGAGTGCGCAGGGCCGGGCGAGTGCGCAGGGCCGGGCGGTCGGCGGCTGTGACTTCCCGGCGGAGGTGGGGGCGGTTTGGTCTGACCTGGCCTCTCGTTAGCGGCTCCGTGAACTTGTTTAGTTAGAGAGCCCGGCTCCTTCCGACCACGCTCCGGAGTCGCTCTGGGCGGACACGGCCTGCAAACCACACTGCCCACACGCCCCGGCTCTGAAGTGGCTTCTCAGAGGCGTAGGTGTCTGGGTGACACAGCCGCCTGTCGCGTAACAGCGGGGGCGTTCTGAGAACTGTGTGGTGAGACGAGGTTGTGGTTGGGAGGACGTCAGTGTGGGCTCTCTCACACACACACACACGCAGCGGGGCCCACCTGACACACCTGCCGTGCGCGCTCGTGCCGGCCGAGGCCGACAGGTTACACCCGAGTGGACGGCGTCTGGGGGCTCCCGGGGCCACGCTGTGTCCAGACTCTCGATCCTGTCCTGGGACGAGCGGCTGCTGGCCCCACCCTGTAAAGCTGGGCCTGGGTCTCTGTTCCTTAACTGCTCAGACCCTAACGGGGTGGGGTGGGGGGCCAGGGAAGAGGGGAGGTGCCAGGTTCCCTGCCCACCCCAGGGAGGGTGGGGGAGAAGCTGGAGAGGAGACTGCGAAGGAAGGCGATGGCTGGACGGCAGGAAGGAGGCCTGGGGGGCCCGTGGGCAGCTGCCCTGGACGCCCGGGCGGTGGGCACAGTGGGGGAGCGGCCGCGGGGCCGTGACTGGGGCAGCGTTGAGCTTGGTTTTCACCTGCTGTCTTCCTCCCACGCTTCTCTGGCTCCTTCTGCCCCTTCCAGGGGTCCCCGCCAGCCTTCCCCACCCCCACCCCCTTCTTCATTGCCCGCTAATTGTATTAAAGTTCTTTTCCACTAAAGGTCTTAATGTTTGGCCTTGATGCGGCAGATGGCAGAGCCTATGTTGAGGGGGCAGGTTTCGGGGTTCTGGGTGCCCCTCCCCCCGCCCCGTAGCAGGACCGGAGTTGCTACAAGGCAGGAGAGGGGCACTCTGGGGCCCCTGGACCTGCCCGCTCCACGTCGCTCTGCCATCACCCCATAAAGACCAAACACACTCCTGGAGCACAAGACCGCCCGTGGACAGGAGCGTTAATGCAATTAGGGTGCAAAGGAAGGAAGAGAAGGGCAAGAATCTGGTCTAAAGGGTCTCCCGAGAAACACCCAACTCAAATCAAGCCCCCAAAGCTACCGTCCCGCCGTGCGTAAATGTCCAGGCAGACGGGGTCGGCCCAGAGTGGGACCACAGAGGCCCCAAAGCTTCCCACACGCTGAGCCCCTGGGGAGACCCCTAGGCTGGGGGGGCGGCACTTCTGGGAGCAACGGGGCACAGTAAGTTCAAGTCGGGGACAGCTGCCTCACCAGCCCCGCGGGCCTCTCGCCCACGCTGTCCCGCTCAGCGTCTCCTCCAGGTCCCCGAGGGCCCTGGCGCCGTGTGACTCCGTCTGTCCAGCACGGAGCCTACACTGACTTAGAGGAGGCGCTTCGGCTTCTCCCTCGCGAGCTACCCCGTGGCCCAGGGCCAGCGGAGGGCCGGGCTCGTGTCTGGGCCTTGGACCCCGGCCGCCCCACTCTGCCGGGGGCCACCTCTCTCGCGTCCTGCGCACTTCCCAGGCGGCAGGGAGGGCTTGGCTGCGAGCCTCACACCTGCCTGCCCTGGCAGGCGCCAGCCAGGCCGAGTCACGTGCTCCCACGTAGAGCAAGAGAGGCGGGGAAATGTGGCCCCTCGCCTCAGGCCACGCGCACCTCCGAAGCTCTGTCACTCTGGTGGGGGATCAGTGTTGGAGGGACGGACGGCAGTCTGCCCAGAAGCCTGTCCGTCGGGCACCCACATATCTGTCTTCCACAAGTCGCGTGGAGAGACAGGCTAGAGCCCTAGTCCAGCCCGGGGTCTCGGGGTGATGTGCGGCCTCCTCCATCCACCCCTGGTGATTGAGTCCCTGCTCCTTCAGCAAACCCAAAACTCGGTGGTGGAAACCAAACAGAAAGGCACAGTAGAGCTCACCCAGCCTGTGGTTTCTCGAGCAGAACGATGCTCTTAATAAACCAGACGCTTCTAGTCTCTGGGTTTCTTTTCTTTTTTTTCTTTTACAAAAGTTTATTTTTACATCATTTTGTACATTTTTTTTTCCATTTCAATTGTAATCCCCGTGGGTTTCCCATCTAGATACCTAGGAGTGGGATGGCTGGGTCGCAGGGAAGCTCCATGTTTAGCAGTTTGAGGAACCTCCAAACAGTTTT
>NW_004567134.1:16288775-16290139 GCF_000260355.1 Condylura cristata | reverse complement strand
GCGGCCGCCCTCCTCCATGGCCGGTCCCTCTCCACAGTGACTCCTGTCATCTCGCGGCCTCTCTGACACTGCTGCTGCTCACGGCGCCTTCCCTGGGCGCCCGCATCGCAGGTGTGCCAGGCCCCTCGGTGTCTGCAGCCCGGCACCTGTCCCGGTCCGGAATGACGCTGTTTCTGTTTATTGAAGGTCAGGACCATGTCAGCTTTTAAAAAAACATTTTTAAACAGTTTATCTTTCGGCCCTCCCTGGGGGCGCACAGGGTTAGGACGCAGCACTGCAGGCTGGCCGCAGCCGCTTCAGCGCGAGCTCGACCCCCGCCCGCCCCGGAGGGGACCCCCAGGGCGCCCCAGACCTCCCCCGACCCGCCCGCGGCTCCCCTCAGCTGCGTGGCCCGTTCTGCTCCCCGCTCTGTCTCTGGTGGATTCTCTCATCGCCCCTGCGCCTCTTCGTCTGCGCCCCAGTTCCGTGCGCACGAATAAAAGTCTTTAAACAAAAAGTTTACCGTTCGCCATCAGTTTTGCCAACACATGGCCTCGGCAGGCCCTGACACCGTGAGTGAGTGAGTGGCGAAGGCTGAGTCACAGCAGCTGGGGGCTGGGGCCTGACAACCGGGGACAGTGAAAGGCAGACAGGTCACGCCTCAGGCTCGCCTGACCTGAGCCCGCTCGCGGGGCCTGTGCGGGCGGGAGCTGCTCCGGGGGCCCCGAGGGTCATCACCCCCAGGGATCGGGGGTGCGGCCAAGGGGGCCCAGAGAGCTCTGTTCGCTCTGGCCGACGGCGCCAGGCCTGTGGTTGCGGCCAAGGTCACTTTCACAAGTTCGTGGCCCCGAGTCGGCCCTGTGAGTCAGCCTGAGGCCGGAAACCAGCACACGATGGCGTGTGGTCTCGCCCGGCGCGAGGGGGGCTTTCCGGGGTGCGCTCACCGGGGAGGCGCCTCGTCAGCAGCCGGGGTCCCCGTGCTCGGGCCGCCTCTGCGCTCGGGTCCTGAGCGGCCAGGGGACCCCTGCCGGTGACGGGAGGGCCACGCGCCAAGCAGACGGGATTCGCTGGGCCTGGCTTGGTTCAGGGGTGCTCAGGGCACCTGTGCCTTCCCCTGCTCTCACCACCCGCGGGAGGGCCGCACCCTGGAGGGGCGCGGGGCTGGTCTCCTGGGTCCGAGGAGGCAGCTGACACCCAGGATGGGGCCTTGCTGGCCAGCCGGGCCTGACCGCCGTGACCGGAGCCGGGTCTGGCTCGGGCCGACGCCGTGGCCCTTCCCGGCTGGCGAGCGAGCAGGAGGGACGATCTGGAAAAGCAAAGCGGAAGCGAAACCAGGCCCCACCCAGGCCCCACCCAGGGGGTGGTGGGGGGCACAGAGGATCGCT
>NW_004567134.1:16286195-16287925 GCF_000260355.1 Condylura cristata | reverse complement strand
GCTGCAGGCCAGCGTGTCGGGTCAGGACACGGCGGGGAGAGCGAGGGACAGACGGGCAGCTGGGCTCTCGCGGGGTGAGACCTCGGGAAGCCTCTGTGTGTCCCACGGTGGAGGCCACGGAGCTCAGCCACGGTGGCCTGGACGGTCCTGCCTCAAACGCCCACAAAAGGCTGATTCCGCCTGGGGCCACGTGTGACCTGCCCGCCCCACCCCCCATTTCACTGGTGAGGAAACCAGCTGGGCAGCTGGTCTGGGAAAGGACTTCTGGGGCCCCAGGCGTGGTTGGGGGTACAGCCTGGGCCGGCCGGAAGCTGGTGTAACCGAGGTAACCGGAGCCTGGCCTCTGTCGGAAATGGCTGTGTGTGTTGGGGGGGCCGTCACCAGGAGGCCTGGGTGGGGGTCAGGCCGGGGCCAGCCCCTGAGGACGGTGGCGTCTGAGGCGCTCGGGGAAGGACAGCTCCGGTCTGAATCTTGCCAGCTGTGACGCCGGGGACAGGCCCATCCACCCTCTGGCCCTTTGCGGGGACCCGAGTCACGCTGGGCTGGGCTGGGCTGGGCTGGGCTGGGCTGGAGTGGTGTCCTTCTAGTCCCAAAGGACGCTGGGCGTGGCGGGGTTGGGCTTTCCACCCATTCCTTTACCTGTTGCAGTGAATTCTTTGCGGCCTCCCACGAGCGGTGGGAGAAGGAGCCAGCCAGGCTTCTGCCACTCAGAGTCCCCTTGTTGGGCTTTTCGAATGTGGGCCCCCCAGCCCCGACCACCAGAGGGTGCAAGGCCTCAAAGCCAGGGCTGCAGGGTTCAGGTGTGATCTGGGGGTGCCTAGGGGAGGCCTCAGGCTTTCTGCAGGAGGACACCGGCAGCACCCACCGAGCACTCAGTGGCTGGCAGGCTTTGGGCAGGGGAGTGGCCAGAGGAGTCGGGAGTTTTACACCGCAGCCTGGAGAGGACCTGGAGGGTGGAAGGAAGGGGAAGCTGTGTCAGGAGATCCCCTGAGGCTCCGTGGGACACACCTCCCCACGCCCTGGGTGGAGGCAGAGGGGAAGCGATCCCTCTTCAGAGGCAGGTGACGGGTCCTGGGCCAGTTCTGCCTGCCCGGGGCTGGTCCTGGGCAAGTCCCGACCTGCCCTCAGGTTCCTCCCCTCCAGGGGTGGAATGCAAGGACCTTGGGAGGATCTGATTATGCAGAGCTGGCCAGGCTGACCCAGCCGCGCGCTGGACGCCAGCCCTTGTTGACTCAGGGGCTGGGCGAGGGGCCAGGTGGGTGTGTGGGGGCATCTTTAACTTCCTCCGGTGCTTGGAGAATGGGTGGTCTGGGGAGCTCGTCCAGGTGTGTCCTCATGTGGCCCCTTCCCGCTGCCCCGGGAGGGGGCTGGCAGATGTGGACAGTACTGCAGCCTGCACTCTAGAGGCGAGGAGAGCGGCTCAGGGAACAGCTACGCGTCGAAGCCACGCAGCCGGAGGGCAAGAAGCAGGCACGTCTGGCTCGGGGCAGCGGGACTCAACTGACCTCCCTGCCTGTCACTCCACGAACTGCCTCGTTTTATAGCAGGGGAGGGGGAGGAGGGGGAGACCCCGCCGGGACCAGGACCCAGCTCCCCAGGACTCCCCGACTTGGTGGGATGATGCTAACTTTCTTTCTTCCTCCCTTATTGCAGGGAAGCCAGTCCCTGAATTCAAGTCGCCTGTCCCAGACTTCCCGGCTACTGAGAAATCAGAAGAACCTTTGGTAGGT
>NW_004567134.1:16276447-16278445 GCF_000260355.1 Condylura cristata | reverse complement strand
CCCCGGCCCCTCGGCCCTGGTGGCCCGATCCCGAGGTAGTGGGGAGAGCGCCATTTTCCCTCTCGATCTTCTCTAAACCTCCGTCTCTTCTCTCCAATCCCCAGAGCAGCGGCGTCTTCGGGCCTCAGCCGGAAGCGCTTCTGAGCCTGGCTGAGGACAGTCTTCTCTGGAGAGAGGCGGACGTGGTCCAAGCAACCAACAGCTTCAGCCAAAGCCACAAAATCTGCGAGGGGACCTTTGCCGACATCTACAGAGGACAGAGGCATGGCACGCCGCTGGCCATCAAGAAGCTCCGGGAGGTGAGCGCTGTCTGGCTTCTGGGCAGGGAGGCGGCCTTGTGCAAAGGGTGGGTCCTTGGCCCTGGGGAGAGAACCCCACAGCCGCCCTCAGGAGCCCAGCCGGGCAGGGCTCATCAGAGGCCCGGGGAGCCTGGGGAGGAAAGGCTCTGGGGAAGAGGTGAGACGGAGATAGGCCTTTGTTTAAAGATTTGTTTAAGCATACGGGCCTCCCTGGGGCCAGTGTCGGGGGCACAGCACTGCCCTGGCCACAGCTGCTTCCATGCAAGTCCAATCCTCGCCCCGGAGGTGACCACAGGGCGCGGCAGACCTCTCCCGACATGCCCGCTGCTCCCCTCAGCAGTGGACTTTGTCTTCTGCCTGTTCTGCTCCCCGCTCTGTCTCTGGTGAAGCCTCTCACTGCCCCTGCACCTCTGGCCTGCACCCCAGTTCTGTATGCACAAATAAATAAATATTTTAAAAAAAGATTATTTAAGCATATGGGCCCTTCCTGGTGGCTCAGTGGGGTTAGGCACAGCACTGTGAAGCTGACTGCAGCCACTGCAGGACGAGTTCCATCCCTGGCCAGGGAGTGACCCCCAGGGCACAGAGGACCTCTCCTGTCTCCTCGCTGCTCCTCTCAGCAGGGTATTTTGTTGATCTGCCTGTTCTGCTCCCCACTCTGTCTCTGGTGAAGCCCGTCACTGCCCCTGCATCTCTGGCCTGCACCCCAGTTCTGTGTGCATAAATAACTTTTTGAAAAAAAAAAAAGATTTATTTAAGTATATAAGAACTGGGGTACAGGCCAGACATGCAGGGGGTGAGAAGATTCTTCACCAGAGACAGCAGAGCAGGCAGGGGAGCAGCGGACGAGACGGGAGAGGTCTGTCGCACCCTGTGGGTCCCCCCACGGCGGGGGTTGGCTCGGGCCGCAGCGGCTGCAGTAGTGCGGAGACTTCAGCCCTCAGCCCCGGGGCGGCCCAGGAGGAGCTACCTGAGGACAGGACCGCGAGGAGGGCGGGCGGGGGCCGGGCTCGGCGGGGCAGGCACGCCACACTCCAACGTGCAAGTGGGCAGAGAGTCAGCAGCCTGGTGCTTTTTGTCTGTCCCGGCGCCTCCGGTCAGCGTGCTGGGCCCAGTTCAGTCCACCTGTCCACGCAGGACTTGGGGCCGCTCGTCCTGCTGCCTTGGCGTGTGTTTGCCCCTGCTGACTCTGCGGCTGGATTTTCATCTCTCGGTACCTTTTCCGCAGACGACCTCGGGGCCAGGATCAGTGAAGAAATTCTTCCAGGCGGAGACACAACTTTGCCGTAGGTAAGTCTGTTCTTCGGAAGACGCTCTGCTCTGGTAATGACCACGACAGCTGGCCCTGACCCGGGGCCGCCCGCATGCCAGGCACATCTTACGGACTTTGTATGGTTAAGCTCATGCAGTCCTTACAAGGCCCTGTAATCGCAGTCGACAGATGGGTAAACGGAGGCACAGAGAGGTTAGGCGCCTGGTCCAAAGTCACACAGCTCAAATGTGACGGCGCTGGAGCTTGAGGCAGGGTTTCCGCGGCTCGGGACTCCCTGCTGCTCTGCGTGCACAGGTTGGGATCGGAAAGATCTGCGGCCCGCTTGGCCCAGCGCCCCGCTCCAGGCCGAGGGACCCGTCTTGGCGTCAGGTTGCAGACACTGGCTTCACCTCTACTGGCGAATCCATGTTAGAGATGTGACACTCC
>NW_004567134.1:16273258-16275437 GCF_000260355.1 Condylura cristata | reverse complement strand
GGGCGCAGCAGACCTCTGCCGCCTCCCCGCTGCTCCCCTCAGCGGTGGGTTTCAGTGGATCCGCCTGCTCTGCTCCCCACTCTCCGGTGAGTCCTCACCCCCACACCTCTGGTCTATGCCCCAGCTCTTGTATGCAGAAATAAACAAAGCTTTAAAACAGAAAATAGTGTAGCTCGCAGGAAGTCGATGACCGGGGTGTGTGGGCAGCGTCCCAGGCGAGGCCATCGGGGCCTGACCCTCCCGAGGCCGAGGGGCGCGTGAGGGGCACTTGGCGAGGGACTCGCGGCGTGAGCGTCGCCGATGCAAGGGGTCGTCAGGGGCTTCTGGGGCACGATGGGTGGTGAGGACGGATGGAGAGGTTTGGGCTTGCTGAGCTGGGTGTCAGGCTGTACGTGGACATCCGGGCGTGGAGCTTGGGCTGGGCCCCGACAGGTTTGGGGTGCTCCTCGGGGAAGTGGGAGATACCAGGAGGAGGAGAAATGTCCAGAGCAGGATGATGAGCCCTGCCGGAGACTTGGGGTCCAGACGCAGGCCGGCGGGGTTCCCAGTGCAAGGGGCCGAGGGAGAGGACAGAGAGAAGCGGCTTCAGCCCTGAGGGGCAGGAGTTCAGGGGCGAACCCCTGGCCTGGGTGTCACTGGGCCTTGCTGCTGACCTTGGGCCAAGGCTCCCTGGGAGCTGCTGTTCCTGGGCAGTGGAGGGCCAGGCCTCCGGCCACGGGCCCCAGGCTGGTCGTGGTCATCCTGCCTCGGCGCAGTTGGTGCCCGGGAGGCTGCAGGGTGGGGCGGGGAGGCGGGCGGGAGAGGGGGCTCGGGGCAGCCTTGGGTCTTGGCCCCTCACCCGCACCGATGCTGGTTTCAGGTGCCGCCACCCCAACGTCCTCCCCCTGCTGGGCCTCTGCTCTGGAACGCAGTTTGACAGCTTGATCCACCCCTACATGGCCAACGGTTCTCTGCAGGACAGACTCCGGGGCCCGGTGAGGCGCCGTCGGGCTCGAGGACCCGGCAGTCAGGGACTGGCCGGGGCAGCGGCTCCCCTGTCTCGCCCACTGCCCGTGTTTCTCTCTCAAGCTGCCTTTTCTGTTCTTGGGGAAAAAAAATAAGAAAGAGAATTAAGGGTTCAGGGCCCCCAGGGGTCCAGCAGGGTGGGCAGCCGTCGGAGACCTTTCCAGGAGGGCTAAGGTCAGACTAACCACGCTGGGGAACAGCCATCAACCTTGACGAAGGAGAGGGGCTTCCTCCGCGTCGCTGGCAAGACAGGCTCCTCCCAGCCCGGTTTGGGCCGGCGTTGCTCTGGGTGCCAGCCCGTGCCGAGGCCATGCCCAGGACTCGGACAGGCAGTGTGGAGAGCGGGCAGGCCTTTGTTTTGAAATGCTGAATATACCTGCCTGCGTGTGTGTTGCGGAACGTTCTGCAAAGGCAGGACAGGCTGTTCGGGCTGCCTCTGGGGAGGAGAGCTCGCAGCCTGGCCGCAGGACGGGGGGCTTCTCCCGCCCTGCGCGTCAGCAGCTTCGAGCGCTGTGTGCAGCGTGGGCTGTGGCGCTGCCCACGGCCGGGCCAGGCCTGTCACAGTTACAAGGAGCCTCCCCGGTGGCCGGGGGATCACGTCTCAGCACCCTGAGGCCATCACCAGCCACTGCGGCCTGAGGCCATCCCCGGCCAGGGAGGGACCCCCAGGGCGCAGCCGACCTCCCCTGTTTCCCCGCTGCTCCCCCAGCAGTGGGTCTCAGTGGATCCGCCTGTCCTGCCCCCCTCTGTCTCTGGGGGGTCCTCCGGCCGCTGCCTCACTGCACGTCTGGTCTCCATTTATATCTGGAGCCACCCGGGCTCGGAGCCTCAGTGCTCGCCCCGAGCCGCCCAGCGAGGGTGTCCGACCGGGGTTTCCACTAACCTGTCTGATGTCAGAACCACTGCCTGCCCCTGGCGGAGCCTGGCGGGGAGGCCGGGGCGGGGGGGGGGCTGGAGGAACGCCCCGAGCCCCAGACTCTTGCTCTCTGGACCTCACATCTCCTCCTGTGTCCCCCAGGGTGCTGCGGACCCCCTGCCCTGGCCGCTGAGGGTGCGCATCTGCTTGGGCCTGCTTCGGGCCGCGGCCCACCTGCACGAGCTGGACATCATTCACGGCAACATCAAGAGGTGCGCGGGTGGCTGACGAGGGCCAGACCCACCCCCGCTCCTGGCC
>NW_004567134.1:16260519-16272788 GCF_000260355.1 Condylura cristata | reverse complement strand
CTGCCGCCCCCTGCCGTCCCTTGCCGTCCCCTGCCGTCCGTCTGCACGCTCCTCGCTCTGAGCTGGGGTTTTCCCGACACCAGCTCTGCATCCCTGGTGCACTTTGCCCCCTTCCGGCGCCTGGGCGGGCCCCGTCCTGGAACTCTGGGCTGCGCCCGCCAACCCCCCAGGATTTGAGCTCCTTGCTCAGGGTCTGAGCCCCCTGCTTGTGTGTCTGGTGATGAAAGGGACTCAGCCCCGAGGCTTCCCCAGCGGGCACCCAGGGCGCCCAGGTGCAGGAGCCAGCTGGGGAGCCAGTGGGGGGGCGCGGAGGGCGCCTGGCCCTGCCCGTCTGCCTTGGCCGAGGCCAGGCCCTGCCTTCGCTGCCTCCTTTGAGCCACAGCGCTCCCCGGGGACTCCCCGGGGGACTCCCCCGCAGCCTGTCCTCCCCCGCCAGCAGGCCGGCCACTGTCGCATCATCTGTTTAGCTTCCCGCTTGGGAGGAGCTTCTGGGCAGGGCTCACGGAGGCGGCTGGACCTTGGACTTGTCCCGGGCCAGAGCTGGGGTGGGAACAGCCCCCAAGCCGCAGGACGACACACCTCTGCGGCGGCCTGGTGGGGGCTGGGAGCCTTGGCCACTCACCCGCCCCTTAGCCGCGTCCCCAGTGGCTGCAGGGGTGGACCAGAGTCCTCGCCCCTCCGGTCAGGGTTGGTGCAGGAACCCCCAGGCCCAGGGGATTCTGGCGCCCCCGCTGCAGGGGCCACAGCACTCACGGCTGAGCTGTTTTCCAAGGTTATCCGCCGCCTCTTCTCTGGCTCCAGGTGAAAGGGCCCCGCTCTTCCTTCCCACAGCTCCAATGTGTTGCTGGACCAGAACTTCGTCCCCAAGCTGGCTCACCCCGTGACTCACCTGTGTCCCGTCAACAAAGGGTCGAAATCCACCACGGTGAAGACCCGGCTCTTCCAGGCCTCCGTCGCGTACCTGCCGGAAGACTTCCTCAGGGTGGGGCAGCTGACCAAGCGCGTGGACGTCTTCAGCTGTGGGATAGTAAGAACACCTCTGCGTGGTGGGGGGCCTGCCCCCGCAAGCACAGGGCACAGTGAGGCTTTCAGGGGTGCCCCGCCAAGGATGGCAGGGCCCTCAGCTGGTCCTGGGCTGGACCTAACCCCTCCTATTTTCTGTGGCCTCTGAGCTCAGAACTGTGCTTGCGTTCGTAAAACCTGTATATAAAAAAGAGGAAGACGTGACAGAGACTGTTCGTGGCCCAATAGCCTAAATATTCCTGTCTAGTCCGCTGCAGAAAGCTCTAAAGATGAAGCCGCCACCCCCCGGCTCCAGAGTCCAGGGCCTGCAGGGACATCTCCTGACACCCCCTTCCTGTCGGATTGTGGGTCCAGTGTCTGCTTGTCCCTGTTTGTTCCTCCGTGTGCTTTGTCCATCTGTTCACCTGTTGTGTGATCATCCGTCCACCGCCCGCCGGCCTCCTTGGCCACCTCCCCGGGGTGCTGGACATAAGTGTGACTAACTGTCTCATCTCCAGGAGCTCATGGTCTCTGGGTCTATCTCTTGGGCTCTCTGTAGGTTTGATGTGTTCAGAGGTTTCCCAGGTAGGTTAGAGAAATACTGGGTTAAGAAAGGCAAGCCAAGTTCCTATCCCACGACTAGCCAGAGCCCGTCACTGTGGTAGCGAGGCTCCCAAGTGGTGACTGCACGCTTGCCGTCTCGGAGTACTCCCGCCGGGCCTTCCTGGGGGTGCAGCAGGCTGAAGTGCAGCCCTGTGAAGCTGTCTGCAGCCGCTGCAGCTCAAGTTCAATCCCCGGCCAGAGGGTGGCCCACATGGCGCAGCAGACCTCTCCTGTCTCCCTGCTGCTCCCCTCAGCAGTGGACTTTGTCGATCTGCTTATTCTGCTCCCCACTCTGTCTTTGGTGAGTCTTCTCACCCCCTGCACCTCTGGCCTGTACCCCAGTTCTGGATGCACAAATAAACAAATCTTTAAAAAGAAGAAGAATGCGCAGTGCCAGCGGAGCCCGGGCTGGGAGTACTGGCTGAGAAGTGCCCCCTCTCTGGCTGACCTCCGCCCAGAGGTTGACCAGCTGCCTTGGGACTGCGGCCTCGCTCTTCCTCTGTGTCTGGAACCGGACACTTCCTGTCTGTAACTGCAGCCCCTGGCTGCCCATCCATCCCTCTCACGCCCTCTCCCCGGCCACCTGCTGCCCTCAGCCCAACCCCTCAGGTCCCATGCTGCTGGCCCGCCCCGCAGCAAGGCGGTTGGGTGTCTCTGTGGCTGTTACTCCTCCCACCCTGCATCTGTTTGCTCTGGACATGTTAGCTGAGACCCTGGTGTGACATTGTCTTCCTCATGCCTTCGTGGGCCGCTCTACTTCCTCCACTCTTTTCAAGATTTTATGTATTTGTGCATGCAGAACTGGGGTACAGGCCAGAGGTACAGGGGTGAGAGGACTCACCAGAGTCAGAGTGGGGAGCGGAACAGGTGGATTGACTGAAGCACTGCTGAGGGGAGCAGCGGGCGGGTCAGGAGGGGTCTGCTGTGCCCTGTGGGACATCACCTCCCTGGCCAGGGATCGAACTCGGGCTGCAGTGGCTGTGGACAGCTCCATGTGCTGAGACGTAACCCCTTGCACCACCAGGGCCCCCACCCCTGGCATTGCAAGGGGCAGTGCTGGCATAATCCAGAGCTGAGTCTGGGGCTCTAACTTCATCACCGAGAAGTTTCTCTTGGCCAGAACCTCCCGCCTGCCCTCGCACCTCAGTGTCGAAGGCCTGCTGACTGCATGTTCTCTGCAGGTGCTGGCCGAGGTCCTCACGGGCATCCCCGCCGTGGATAACAGCCGAAGCCCCGTCTACCTGGTGAGGGACCCAGTGACTTCGGCTTGCTAAGCAAGTCTCTGTAATAATTGCACATCGCAGGTCTTAAGAACTATTATATGTGTATGAAACGGCCGTCTGGATACAGGTTACAGAGTTTATGCATGTGGTCTGCTGAGTGCTCGCAGATGTTACTACTCTGAAGCCTCTGCAAAGGCTGACCCGTGAGGCTGGTGGGGTCGTGAGTCCACCATTGGAGGACCAAGCCCTGCCCTGAGGCTTGCCTGTGGCCTCCACTTTGCTAGGGTGGGGCTGGAGTTCCTCCGGGTTCTCTGGACTCAGCGCCTGGCTCAGAGTAAGAGCGGAATAAATGTCAGCCATCATTGTTGTCATTGTTACTTAACTTCTCTGCCAGGCACTGGCCTCTTGTACACAGGGCGAGTCAGATAAAGTTCTGACCCTCGTGGAGGTTTCTCTTTGGCTCTGGAGCAGACAGTGGGCGCTGAATGAGTCTGTGTGGGTTAGGGGCAGAGCGGGGATGGTGGGGCAGGCTTAGTGCTGCGAGGCTTCTCAGCAAGGACGTGTGAGCGGAGCCTGAGCTACGTGTGATAAAGCTGGAGGGTCAGCGGGAGCAGCCAGCCCAGAGCCCTGAGGCAGGGTGAGCTCCGTGACTTCGGTGCCTTCTGGGAACAGCCAGAGGCCAGAGTGGCTGAGGACAGGACCAAGAGGGAGAGGGGACACAGGCAGGCCAGCAGTTACTGCCCAGTGTCAGGGTCGGGGTAGCGGAAGCTAACAAGCGGGAACACTGTGGGACATCGGGAACTCCAGTGTTAGATGCAAACGCAGAAAGTTTAACTTTTCCTCTAATTTTATTTATTTAGTTTTGCGTAGAAGAGCTGCTGTGCAGGCCAGAGGTATTGGGGGCGAGAGGATGCACGGGAGACAGAGCGGGGAGCAGAATAGGCAGATGGACTGAAACACACGCTGAGGGGGTAGCGGGGAGTCAGGCGAGGTCGGCCGCGCCCTGGGGGTCCCTCCCTGGCCAGGGCTCGAACCGGCACTGCAGGGGCTGCGGACACCTCACAGAGCTGTGCTCAACCCCTTGTGCCACCAGGGCCCGCGTTTATTTTCTTAGCTGTTGGTTGTCTGAGAAGTTTCGTGGCGCTGGTGTGGCCCTGCGGCCACGGGGCTCACGGCGCTCACTCGCTGCTTCCGTCTGCTCTGCAGAAGGATCTGCTCCTGGCCGAGCTCCCCAGCAGCAGCGCCTCGCCCTGCTCCGGGAGGACCGGCGCCGAGCGAGCCGCGGCCCGGGAGATCTGCCGCCGGTACCTGGAGCAGAGGGCGGGACACCTGCAGGAGGACTGCGCCGAGGCCCTGGCCACGGCCGCGTGCCGCTGCCTGCGGAGACGCAACGCCAGCCTGGCTGAGGTGAGCGCAGCTTCCCTGCGGGCCGGCCGCACTGGGCCCCGCCCGCGGTGACCGGACCCCCAGACGGGAGTCATAATGGGGCTGTGCGGGGTCGCGGGCGAATCGTCGGTGCGGTCAGCCAGGGGTGGAGAGGACGGGGCGCCTCAGGGGCGGGGGGCGCCTCAGGGGCGGTGGGCGCCCCGTGCTGCTGACTGGGGGCCAGGACCAGACCCTCACGGTCAGCACTTGCCCTCTGTCTGTGTCCGCTTCTTTCTTCCTCCTCCCTCCGTGGACCCGCTGGCCCACAGGGGATAAAACATTCCCGTGTGGAGGAGATGGTCTCCATGGCAACGGGTGTAAATTTGGGGGCGGCCGCTAGGTCTTTGTGAGCTCAAAATGGCCGTCTGAGAGGCGCTTAGAGCCGAGTGGTTTTCAAGTGGCGTCTTGCACAGGAGGCCGGTGAGAATACCTCACGCTTCCTGCTGGCAGCGAGGGGCTGGGGGACCCGAGGGCCCCACCCTGCCGCCCGCCAGACACCCCGTTTCACTTCTCATGAAATGGCACTGGGGTCTCGGAGTTTCCTCAGAGGAAAGGGTTTGTTGGCGAAGCAACATCTTCAGACGCCCCTGCTGTGGCCCAGCTGCCCCAGAGAGGAGAGGAGCGTGTCTGTCAGGCCCGCCAGCGTCTCTCCCTCGCTCGCCATCTTCCACCTTGACGTGGCAGGTGCCCCTCGTCATCGCTGCCAGCCTGGGCTAGACCCCGCTCCCCTCCCCCAGCCCCTGCCGGAGTGCCAGTCTCCGGGGGTTCACTCAGCGGCGTTTGCTGGGCCGGGGCATCGGTCCACGAGCAAGGAAGTGATGTGTGCAGGGCGGACAGCAGCCCAAGCGGAAGGAACAGCCCAAGCGGAAGGCCTGAGTGGGGAGAGAGCCCGGCCCGGCCGAGGGCCTGGAAGGGCACCAGGGCCAGAGTGGGGGTCCGTGGAGCCGAGGGGCTGAGGCGAGGCCGGCGAGGAAGGCGTGGCCCGGAGCAGGCTTTGCAGGCACTGGGAGGATCCGGGGAGGTGGCGAGGGGCCCTAAGCGGGGCAGGCCATATCCCATTTATGTTCTAAAAAAAATTTCTCTCCCTCAGCTTAGTCTCCATGCAGGGTTCATCCCAGCGATCATTCTTTCATGTGCCCTTGAGCAAGCAGCTACAGTGAGGAGACCCCCGAATGCAGTGGTTTAATGAGAGGACTGTATTCTCGTTACCCCAGCAGTCTGAGCGCAGGCAGTTCGGAGCTGTGTGGCAGGGCCACAGTATCGGGGTCCCGGGCCCCTTCCACGTTGGTCCTCAGTTGTCCTCCCCATGTGGGTCTCGTCTCAGAGCCCAGGATGGTTGCTGTTGCGCAGGCCATCACGTCTGCCTTCCGGCCGCTGAAAGGGGGAGAGCACGTCTTACTCCTCTTAAAGTTGTGGGCTGAAAATGTGCACAGCACTTTTCCTCGCATTCTGTAGGCCAGAACCTGGCACACCCAGCTGTAAGGGACTCTGGTCTTCAGCTTGGCAGACCCCGGACATGTACTGGAAGGATTTACCCCGTGCGCTGGGCCTTGATGGTGTTCGCCAGGTAGAATCAGGGGCGTAGGGCATGTCATAAAGGGGAATGGGAGATGGCCCTCGCCCCCAGGATTTCACAGCCCGGCTGGAAGGACGATGGATCGCTTGGTCCGCGGCCGGGGAGACCAGCAGGCCTGGTTCGTGACCAGCTGTGCCTCTCCCGCGGGGACCCAGCTGCCTTGACCTTTATGTGTTTGTCCCCGGGCGCTCAGAGCGCAGCGAGTGTGGAGTGTGCTTGGAAGCTGCACGGCGCTGAGCAGCTGCGACTGGCTCTTGTTGCTCGGGGTACAGTGGGCGCGCGAGGAAGAAACCTCCCTGCTTCCCGCTCACTTCCTGATCTTTCTGACCACACACAGCCTCAAGGCAATGCCTACATTGCCAGGCGCTGCTAGTCGGAAGCAATGCAGACTCAACTCAAACTCTTAGAAACAGGCACAGAAACACAAAAAACGAGAAGGAAGGAGGGAGAACGGACGGACAGACGGACGGACGGACGGACGGACGGACGCAGTTGCTGGCTTATTCCTTCCAGCGGCGGCGGCCAGGCGCTGCTCTGGCCAGGGCAGCTCACCCAGGCCCGCCCAGCAGAGGTGCCATATCTCGTTTCCGCAGCGGCCTCCATTTCTCGCCTCGGCTTTACTCTGTGGGGAGGGGGCTTCCGTTGCTCCTGCTGGAATGGGTTTTGTGTGCGCGCGGGGGCCTGGCCCTGCTTCCCGTAAGCAGTGGGTGGACGGAACCCCCCCGGGACTGTGACGGGCAGAGGCCCGGGCTCAGCGGCGCTGCTCCGCGCTGGCCCTGGGTGTGGGGCAGGGTTGGCGCTTTTCCACGGGAGGCCGCTGCTCTTGCAGACCCAGAGGCAGACACTCGCTTCCTGGGCGTCTCTCCTGGCCCGGGCACAGTTCAGCTTCTGCAGAGTTCTCGCAGTGCTCACGCGCCCTCTGCCCCCAGGTGTGTGGCTTGGTGGCCACCGTGGAGGAGCGGCTCACAGGCCAGGAGGCCTCGCCCCCGTGCAGTGGGCTCTCGGAGGGCACCGGCTCTTCCTCCAACACCCCAGAGGAAACGGACGACGTGGACGTCTCCAGCCTCGGTGCCTCCTCTTCCAGGAGGGCAGCTTCCCCGTCTGGGGCTGCCCCGGCTCCCCCCCACACGGAGGAGAGAGCGGCGGAGGAGGCCGAAGGGTGGTCGCAGGCTGGGGGGGGCGTGGAGGCCGACTCCTGCGCTGAGGCCTGTGCCAGCGCCAAGCCGCCCCAGGATGGTAAGCTCCTGTGGCCGCTTACATGACCTTACCGCAGCTGGCCCTCGGTTCCTTCATTCCCTGCTCCCATGGTTCTTCAGCCACCTGCCGAGAGACTGCCCACGGAGACACCTGGCACCCTTCCTGACCCCCCCTTGTCCTGCCCCCCGCCCCCCACTCCACCAGTCCCGCACCCCGGCTGTCCCGACTCCTGAGCACCTCCAGCTGCATCTGCCTCGGCCTTCCCCTCGCCTCAGCCCTTGCCCTCTCCAGCCAGATGGCCGCAAGACCCACCTGCGTCCTCACCGACCCCCGCTGCCCCTCCCCAGCACTTGCAGGCAGCCACAAGAGAAAGTGCTTTCTTTCTTTCTTTCTTTAAAGATTTATTCATGCATACAGAACTGGGGGACAGGCCAGAGGTGCGGGGGGTGAGAGGGCTCACTGGAGACAGAATGGGGAGCAGAACAGGCAGATGGCCTGAAATAACTGCTGAGGGGAGCAGCGGGGAGACAGGAGAGGTCTGCTGCGCCCTGTGGCCACTCCCTGGCCGGGGATCGAACTCGTCCCGCAGGGGCTGTGGCCCGCCTCATAGCATTTTAACCCATTGCGCCACCTGGAGGGCCCGAGAAAGCGGTTTCTTAAAAACAACTCGCATCTTCCCTCCTTGGAAGCCCCGGGGAACCCCTCATCGAGCGCCAGGCCCAGCCAGGCCTCACTTTCCGCACAAACCCTGTGCCCGTCTGCTGCTTTGTAGACCCCTGCGCTGCCTCCCACGCCCAAATATACCGGAATTTCTTCTGGAATAAAATCCAGAAGGCCTGTTCGAGGCAGCGCTCACCTAGTCCCTCCTCCTGTGGGCCAGCCTGGGGCCCTCCCCGGGCAAGTGGGCGGGTGGAGCCAGCATCTCTCACAACTCTCAGGCCTACTCAGAAGCCTGAGCGAATAGGACCTGACCAGGAGATGGCTAAGAATTATAATAGAGTTCCACTGCCAAATGCCTTTCACCCACTGCTTTATTTTTTAAACTTCTGTGGCTCAACAACTCCAGAGACTTCATGGAAAATCGAGATCAATGAGGCCAAAAGGAAACTGATGGAGAACATTCTGCTCTACAAGGAGGAGAAGCTGGACAGCATCGAGCTTTTTGGCCCCTGATGACCGCGTGCAGCTCAGTCGGCCGTTGTCCTTGACTGCAGAGTCCTGCATCCGGCGACCAGAACGGTCTGAGGCCCAACCCTAGATCTCCCGGGAAACACTCAAACTCCCCTCGCTGGGAGGGAGAGAAACGATTTTTGGGCCCTATCACGGCTTCCATTTCACCAAGGTGAATGTGGGGAGAAGGGACCTCGGCTTTTGGAGACACCAATTCCAGAGCCGTCTTCCTCTCTGAACTGCTGGTCCGAGCTGGGAGTCAGGAGCCTGAAGCGGAGCTGCGCGATGTGGGCCCAGGACAGCCCGCCGGTGCCGGCATCCTCCCCAGCGGCACGGTTCCCACTCAGGCCCTCGGCGGCTGGCCGGCCAGCTGGACGTGAGTGTTTTCCCAAGTGAAGACCTTTCCGGCAACACCTGCAGACTTCTGGGACCTGAGAGATTTTCGGTGTGTGTCTCCACGCGATCCTCGCCTCACCTGTCCGGGCCTGGCAAAGGGCTCTCTAGGTCTTCTGCTTTCTCCTGGGACTCTGACAAGCCTCAGTATTTATTTAACACCCTCAAAGCACCTTTATCCCCCGCCCTACTAACGCTAATATTTTCAATAGAGCTTTTATTTTGAGAATATGTATTATTTATGGCTAGGTGGAGAGTCAGGAGAACTCGCTTCATGCACGAGTCTGCTGCTAATTGAGTCATTTAATTTCTGGAGCCGGTTTCCCTGGAGGGAAGCACACCTGCTCACTTGCCTGCCCTGGGCTCTTGGGGAGGAATGGGAGACTCGGCTACGGACGCACTTTGAAAATGCACTTGTCTTGTTTTATCAAAGAATTAAAAAGGCATTAAATGTGCGTTTCTGCCATATACCTCACACTTCTGCACGGGGACATTCCTGAACAGTGGCAAATCTTTTTGTGAAATGTGTTACTTTAAATTCACTGTGTTCTGCTTTACAGATCTGATTGTGGTGATTTTTTTCCTCCTGTCTTGTAAAATAAAAATAAATCGGTCAACAGAGATGTGGTAGTTAGTTTTGTGTGCAGGTGCGCTCGTTTGGAGGTTTTCTACATTCCCAGAGGGGTGTCTTGGGGTGACCTGGTCATTACATCCAGCCTTTCGGTTTGGCTATTGATAGTGCTGTCATGTTGGACCAGGCGAGGGAGTTACTCTGAACCTATTTCTTCATCGATACTATGGGAAGAGCAAAAAAACACATATTCACAGTCTTGCTGTCACGCAAGGGGCAGATCTTTCCAGGTGAAAGCATCCAGCAGCCCCTCTGTGCCCCCAGCTCTGCACTAAGTTTAGCAGTCGGGGGGCTCCAGCTCAAGTGGACAGAGAGCTGTACTGATACCCCATCTTGTTTTTAAAAAAGATTTATTTATGCATATAGAACTGGGGTACAGGCCACAGGTGCAGGAGGTGAGAGGATTCCCCAGAGACAAAGTGGGGTGCAGAACAGGCAGATCGATGAAGTACACAGCTGAGGGGAGCAGCGGGGAGACAGGAGGGGTCTGCCGCGCCCTGTGGGTCACCTCTCGGGCCGGGAATTGAACTCGCACTGGGGCAGCTGTGGCCAGCTTGCAGGGCTGCGTCCTTATCCGGTGCGCCACCAGGGAGGGCCTGACATCTCATCTTAAGCTCTGGTGATAGTGTGCAAATTGAGGGGTACCCTGAGAACCCCAACCCCATGCTCTAAATGGGTTCTGCCACTGGCTGTATAGAGACAGCATTCTCTTATGTGCACAGGGAGAGAAGAAAGGTTGATCGTCTCCCAAGAAGAGAACCAGTTACCCATCAGCTCCTAGGTAAATGCCCAAACAGGGTTGGCTAGAAACAGGGTGCTGCGCCCCCAAAGCCTGCCACCGGCCTAAGGTACCTTCTCAAGGGGCACCATAGGGAAGGGGTAGGAGGAGCCAGGCAGGTCTGGAAAGGAGCAAAAGTATCAAGCTGCTGTCAGCCTCCCGGCCGGCCTCCCGCTCACACCTCTTCCGAGTGTCTCTCCATGTCTCGACTCCATGTTCTCCCGCCACGCTCCCCCAGTGCCTGGTGCAAGCCCAAAGCTGAAAGTCGAGTATGCGCCCTCTTCTCAAGACTCTGCTCCTCATTCCTCCTCCAAGTCTCCTTCGGTGTCTTCCAAGTCTCTGCGCTCAGCGCACCCCTTCAGGAGGCAGGTATGGAGCACGGGACTTCCCTTTTTATGGAGGTTACACTCCAACAGTGGCTGTGAGTGTTCGATGAGAGCGCGCCCTGTGCCCCAAACAGGGCAAGTAGCTCACGATTCTGAGGGAGTAAGGCGTTTCCAGGGCATCGGAGGAGGAGGGTTCGCACATTTCCTTGCATTCCCGGCTAGTTTATTTCGGTTGAGAGAATGTAAGGAACGTTACTGACCTTCTCCCCCCAGCAAGCAGTAAATACATAAATTCCATATGTGAATTGCAGGGGTTCATGGCACTGGAATCTTTCTGTGAATCCCCAAAGAGAAGTCCTATCTTTTTAAAATTAATAGAGGGACATGACCAAAGAAGAAAGAAAGAAATCCAAGCAGTATGAAGATCAAATGGTGGAAAGAGGCCCATTCCTTCCTGGAATCAGCGTGTGCTTCTTTTCTCCAAAGAGCTTTTAATTTTTTAAAATTTTTTTTCACACTGTTCTTCATTTTGTGCATTTTTTCAACTCAGTTGCACTCCCCATGTCCAGAGATTTTTTTTCCCTGCTGGACATCACTAGTCATTAGGGAAATGTACACGTGGTAGTTCACACCTACTTGGATGGTAAGACTCAGAGCCAACGGCAGGTCTTGGCAGGGCTGTGGAGAACTTGCTCAGGAGTGGTCAGGGAATCTGGAAGATCTTCCAAAGCGCAGAACTTCCTAGGACCCAGAAATTCCACTCCGAGCTCTGTAGCCAACAGAAATGAAAATGTGTCTATAAAAAAACACACACACTGGTGTTCATTACAAAGCTAAGAGCCCAAGTTAGAAGTAACCAAGCAACAACTGAATGGGTGGGTGACCGTACCATACACACGCCACATGGAATATTATACAGCCAGGGAAAAGGATGAAGGGCTTGTGCCCTGTTACAACATGTGTGGATCTGGAAAAGATTATGCTAAATTCCAGTCATAGTGACTAAATCCATTTTACAAAATGCCCAGAATTGGCAAATCTGTAGAAACAAACCAGATGAAGTGCCGCCTGGGGGGGCCTCACATGTGGTCTGCGGAGGGGGGATGACACAAGGTTTCTTTCTGGGGTGGAGACATTCTGCAGCCAGTGTGATGCTGGTGTTGCACAACCCTGTAAACAGCCAGCTCCGGTGGGTCTACCCCCCACAGCTGCTGCTCCCCGAGGCTGTCACTTGAGGGGTCCATCAGAGCATCTCCGCGGCACCCCGATTCACCCGCCTGCTTCTCGGTCCCGCCCTTTATCGCGCGCAGGTCGTCTCATTTGTCCGCCTCAGTGACTGGAGTTACGTTTTCATTAATTTCCAGCCGTCTGTAACTGGGTTCCTTCCCTCCTTCATTTCCTCTGCCCCTTTTAACGCTGAACGACGGGCAGTCAGCCCTCGGTCCGGTTGCTCCCTCGAAGCCTGCGCCCCGTTTCCCGAGTCGCTGCAGGTGGCCGAGGGGCTGTTTCACATCCGTGGAGCCGGGGTGTGCGCGCGTGCGGCTGCCAGCTCCCACCCGCACGCTGCCACGCCCCGGGCGCGCCGCTCGGCCGGGAGCCGGTTTCCTGCGCTGAGACAGACCGCGCTTAGGGGTCGGAGGGCTGCGGCTCGGGAGCCGGGTCCGCGGACGCCCCCTACCGACCCCGGCCGCGGACCCGAGCCCGCGCGGTCGCGCCTCGGCTTCGCGCTCTCGGGGCCGACGCAAGCGGTTTTGCCCCGCCCCTTCTAGTTTCTGACCAATGAATAGGCTGCTCTAGGCGTAGGTTCCCGCCTCCAGCACGTCTGACCAACGGGGACGCTCCGTCTTGCTTGGAGTCCCGCCCCCTGCGGATGGGAGCAATGGGTGCCCTGCGTTCGGCGCAGGCCCCGCCCCCTCGGCCGCTCCCCGGCCCAGGGCCGCAGGGC
>NW_004567134.1:16241999-16259702 GCF_000260355.1 Condylura cristata | reverse complement strand
CTGAGAGCCCGGAAGGACGACGATGTGGCCTGCCCGCCGAGGGTGCCCTGGGGCCGCGCTCGCCGCCGAAGTTCCTCCTCCTCCTCGCATTCCTCGGGCCCGGGCGTGGGCGGGGCCGCCTCCAAAGACGGCCTGACCCGGAGCGCGCAGGGGTGCCTGTCCTCGGGGGGATCCCCCCTGCACCCTGCCAGCCCCTCTGCCGAAGAAATGGCTTCTCCAGAGGAGGAAGCCTGCAGCCTTAAGGTAGGTGGGCGCCGCGCCTCGCTGGCGACCCGGGGTGCCCCTTCCACGTGGCCTGAGGGGTCCGCCCGGGGATTTTGGTGGCCATGCGAGAGAACAGAAAATCGGGACCTTTTTAGCTCTCTGGGCTTCCCGGAGGTCTACTTGGGGCCAGCCCAGAGCACCCAAGCGGTGACCTGTACTTCTGCTGTTTTCCAGCTTGGGGGCACTTTGGAACAATCTGGAATGTTTTAAGGCCATCGCGTCTGGTCCCAACCTGATTTAATAGGGCTGGGGTGTGCTCGCGGCCTCCCAGCTGTTAGCGGCCTCTGGCCTTTGCAGGTGTGGAGGTGGGTGAATCATTCCCGCAGAAGGTGGACAGAAGGTGGATGGTCAGCTCCGGGGACACAGTTCTTCTGGTCGTAGTGGGAGGACACGTGCCCTTGTTCTTCGGCCCATTCTGACTCAGAATTTGCTTTTTGGTGTGGGTTCTAGCCCGTTGGGTTTTGTATGGGGGCTGGGGAGAAGTGTTGGGGTGGAGGTTAAACTAATTCAGTGCCCTCGTGGGGCCGGGGGGTTCTCAACACTCGGGCAGGCCCAGAATGCTTCGAGAGCAGGTGTGCCATGGCCACCTCCTTTTATGCTGACTTTCGCTTCAAAGAGTTGTTTCCTTTCCTTTCTGGGGAGGGAAAGTCAACACAGGCCTAGTTTGCACCAGGCCTTTTCTGGCTTCTTGGGAGTGTCCAGTGAACAAAGATCCCCGCGCTCTGCGTTTGCATCAGGCTGGGGGCCTGTTCTAAAGTGGAGTGTGTGTGTGTGTGTGTGTGTGTGTGTGTGTGTGTGTGTGTGTGAGATGAGTTGTCCCTAGGGAAAGTTATTTTAGCAAAAGCAGTAAAAACAGGCCCTCCAGAAAGCAGGTTTGTCTTTAAGGCTTGGCTCCGCGGCTTCTCGTGTGGACAGAGCTGAGGCGGTCTCGGCTCTTCGTCCTGGGAACCTTAACGAAGTGCCTCGTTCTTTTCCCATACGGACTTACAGAATTTCTGTATAGAAATGTGGGCTGTTTTCTTTTGGATTTTTTTTCTATTGGAAAGGGCTATCTTTGGCTGCATAAGTGAGGTAAATGTGGGACTTTGTTTCTATACTTTGGTCTTGTGCATCTGGGCAGGCCATTAAGTGGTGTCTGTCGGTTGAACCCAACCTACATGGTTATTACAGGTAGAAGCAGGAGCGGCGGGAAACTTAAATCTGCCCAGCCTGGGGGTGTGCTGGGACTTCTGGGAGGCAGTTTACGGCTTGAGGTGTCCCTGGAATGCTGGCAGGGACCCACCTCGGGCCAGGTGAGCCTAGAGAGAGAGTTTGTTCCTCCAAGTCACCTGTAGGGAGTCGTCTGAACCCCTCTGGCACAGGTTTGGGCTCCCCAGCACTAGGGGGTCCCCGTGTGTGAACATTCTGCCGGCTCTCCGGCCCGGAGATGACTTCTGGAAGGGCCGGGAAACGCCCCAGGCAGCCTCATGGTGCTCTGGCCCGGCAAAGCCTGGAGCGGGGGCTGCGGAGGCGGCCAGTGCTGTGAGGCTCTAGCCGGCTGGGCGCTGGTCTCAGCCCGAGCGTTGGCACTGCAGTGGGCAGGCGGGCTTGCGCCTAGATCACTCGCGTCGGGCGAGGACTGTTGCGGTGGTGGCCAGCGTCCGCCGCGCAGCACTCGGCCTGCTGGTTCGAAGGCGGCAAATCCTGCTCTCCCTGGGGTGGGGGTGGGGAACCGCCACTGAAGCGCATGGCCTAAAGCTAAGGACAGCGCCTCGGAGTTGCCTGTGCTGCCACTGTCAGTGCGGGGCGACCTGTACGTCCGGTGACAGAGTGCCCCTCCCTCAGCCGCACTTTCCCCTTGCTCTGCAGCCCTGTGCAGGCCGGTCCGGGAAGCCCCAGGCCCCGCGGCCAGCAGCCGCTCACCCTCACCGGGTGTGTCCTCCTGGGCCCTCCCAGCCCTCGTGCCCTTCTGCGCCTGCTCGAGAACGCGGCGACCCCCACACCTCCCAGCCTGGCAGCTTGGGCTGCAGCTTCCTCCGCTGGGGGCTGTGTCCTCACTTGGTGGGAGGCGCCAGAAGGCCCCACCAGACCACCGCCTCAGCCTCGGCGGCTGCCGTAGCCGTGCGCGACCCGCGGTGGCCCTGCTAGCCGGCCTTTGGGAGCCCTGGGTTCCCGTGGGCAGGGCGGCGCCCGCCGCCTGGAGCTCCAGCCCGCTGAGGCGTTCCCACCTCCTGACCTCCGTCTACCCCAGGCGGCGGGCGCGCCTCTCCGCTGGGTCAGGCGGTCTGTCCCTCACTCCTGGCCGCTGGGCCGCGCGTCTGCGTGACCGTGGCTGGCCGAGCGGGGCTGCGGGTGTGACTGCTCAGCCTGCTGTGTTCCGTGCTTGCGTCCTGGGTTTCCAGGACTGTGGGGTCTGAGGCTGGCCGTGGCCCTTGGCGTCTTGCGGGGTTGCTCGCTATGTAAAAGAGGGTGCGGTGGTCGCTCCTGGAGAGACCGCGGGCAGCGCGGCCTCTCTGCCGGGTGGGAGAATGCTGGTTCAAGGCCAAGTGCAGCCTGCAAGGTGCTTACAGTAGTGAAAAACGGGCACTCTTGTTATAAATAGATGCCTCAGCCTCAGGCCTCTACCTTGAACTCAAGATTTGAGTGACTCCTCCCTTTCCCGCTTTCCTTTTTAAAATTTAGTCATTTGTGTAGAAGAACTGGGGTGCAGGGGTGAGAGGATTCACGAGAGACTGGGTGGGGAGCAGAGCATGCAGTTGTGGGCTGCAGGGAGATAGGAGAGGTCTGCCACGCCATGTGGGTCACTCCCTGGCCGGGGATTGAACTCAGGCCTTCGTGGTGGAAACCCTGTGACGTAGCCCCTAGGCCACTAGGGAGGTGTCCCCCATTCTCCACTTTCTACCGCAGTCCCCACTGTTGAGGCCTGGCGGTGTTTTTCTCCCTGGCACTTGGCCTTCTCTAGCACGGCTTCTTGAGTTTCCTCCCCCACCCCAGCGGGCACAGCTGGTGCGCCCTCACGCGCAAACCCAGACGTGCCTGCTGCCACACAGCAGGGCTAGCAAGTGCCTGCTGAAGGGGTGAAGCGAGAAGCGCTGTTTGCTTGGACAGCTGGGATCTGTCAGTAGTTGGCTGCAGAAAGGAGTTGGGGGCCCTTCGAGAGGCCAGTGTGTCTGTCTCCAGCCCCACAGGGGAGTTTGGGACCCTACAGGGGGAGCGGCAGAGCTGAGACGGCACAGGCGTGCAGGCCTTGGCTGGCGGGGTGGAGCTGGGGAGAGAAGTGCCCGGGGAAGCTGCAGCTGCGTCCTGCAGGGCAGCCCAGGGAGATGTCACCTGTGTGCTTTTAAAATTTCGTAAATTTATTTTCCTTGTTGCTAATTTTGGAGAGTATTTGATTCCTCCCCACAGGGTTGGGCCCCGTGGCTCTCCCATCAGCAGGGCACCTGCGACCCGTCCCCCCTCACCCCCCCCCGCCCGCTGTGTGCGCGGATCTGTGGCCCACTTGCTAGCTAGTTTTGTTCAAGGGTAATTTTAAAACTTTCTAGATTCTCTTAAATATGGAAAGGTAAGCAGTGTAGACTTTTGAGTCAAATGTCATTAGAAATTCAGTAAGTCAGAAAATGCAGAGATTCAAAACAAAAGCAGCAGCCTCGTTTCCTGGTCACCTGCCAGGTAACAGCTGCCAATTATTTAAGGACTTACAGGGAGAAAACAGGGCTTTGCTAATATCTACATATGCCAAAGGTTTAATGATTTTTTTTTTTTTTTGGTTTACTTCCCTGGTTTAGTGATTTTTTTAAAAAAATGTGTGTGCTATGTGCTTTTGGAGAAAAGCAAAATTGGAACAGTGGAAGAACCATACAAATTAGGCGTTTGAGCCTGTTTTCCTCCTTACTCCGAGACAGTCCGTGAGCAGCGGTTTGGCCCGACCCTTGTTGCAAAGACACTCCTGTCGGGCATGTTTTCGTTTCTGATCGCTAGAAACCATTAGCTGTCATCAAGTCTGTTAATGTGGATACTACAGATGAATAAATGGGTTTCGTTTATGTTTCGCCACCACCACTCCGTGCCCCTTCTCCCTGTCTCCCTCCCCGTCCCTCGTGGTGTTTATTAATGTCGGCTAGTTTGTAAGTATTTAGTTCGGCAAGTCGTCTGTGATGTAAATGTCCAGTATTTTTGTCTTTCCGACATGAAACACTACACGCAGTTCCCTTAGACTCCCTCCATCTCGCTGTAAATGGCTGTATCATCTTTCCAGTGTAAAAGTTCCATCTTATTTTTTTCCTTTCTCCTCCTGTCTGTCTGAAATGTGGGGTAGCCCGCGCTCCTTGCTCTTTCCTCTGCATGCATAGCTGGGCGATAAGGGACCTCACTTTTTCTGGAAGCTGTCTCGGAGCTGGTCTGTCCACTTCATTCAGCCATCCCTCCGCCAGACATCTTTTGGGGTAAACTCTGTTTTTCCTCAGTATAGGGAAATGATTAACCAGCGTGGAGGCTGGGCAGCGGTGAAGCCAGGTCATAGTCGGGGAGGTTTGGGACTTTGGGGCAAGATTTACTGGCGCTCTTAGACCCTGCTAGATCAGACTGGATCTGGCTTGACAGTGGATTAACACTCTTGCTTTTTCATGGTGGACTCTGGAATGAGTGGGTGTGGAGGAGAAAAGAAAGGGGCCGGGACTCCCCCTGCATCTTGG
Organism: Condylura cristata; assembly: GCF_000260355.1. NCBI lineage: Eukaryota > Metazoa > Chordata > Mammalia > Eulipotyphla > Talpidae > Condylura > Condylura cristata. The sequence continues at coordinate 16,254,768 of NW_004567134.1, read as the reverse complement.
AGGAGATACAGGGCCGGGGCGTCATGGGCATCTCGGTTGGTCTGGTGTGGTCTCTGGAGATGAGACATCTTTACCAAGGGTGATTTGGGGGAAGGAGAGGTCCCTGCAGAGAGCTCCGGGGAGGCTTGGACCCCTGCAGTCATGCCTCAGCACTCAGGGCGCAGGGAGAGTCCTCCCTGAGCCCAGCGGCTGGGGCTGGGGACTCTCCAGCGTGAAAACCCTGAGCTTCTCTGTCTGAGTGTCCTGAATGTGCAGCAGCGCTGGCCCTCAAGGGGAGGGAGTCTGGTGTCTTAGCTGCTCATCCGTCACTGCAGTGCCCCACTGTGGGGGCGCTGGCAGGACTGAGACTCCGCAGCAGTGCAGCCTGGGCCGGGGGGGGGGGGCAGAGAGAGAATCGCCATCTTAACCCCCGTCACTTTCCCTTCCGTGGTGGGGTCACCCTGATCGCTCATTCCATGTATGAAATCACCCTTGGCATCTCGCCCTTAGATCCTTTGAAAAGTTCTGTGTTTTTTTTTTTTTTCAGGTTAATTCCAAAGACAGTTCTCGAAACTCCATGAACTCTGAATTTGCGGCTGAAGCTGAGGGTCAGAATGATACTACTGAAGAGTCGAGCAAGGCCCAGAAAAAGAAGAGGGATAGACTTCGAGACCAAGGCTCTACGATGATCTACCTGAAGGCCATCCAGGGCATCTTGGGCAAGTCCATGCCGGCCAGGAAGGGAGAGGCTGCCTCTCAGGCAAAACCGAGCGCGGGAGTGCGCCCTGGCAGAACGGAAGGGCCTTCCAGGCGTGTGGCTGCTCCTCAGAGGGAGCAGGAGCAGGAGAAGGAGCGGGAGAAGGAGCGGGAGCGGGAGAGGAAGGAGCAGCAGGAGCAGGAGCAGGAGCAAGGGACGGCTTCGGAGGTGGGAGCCTCGGAGGCGCCTGTGGGCGAGAAGAGCTGCTTCGGGGACAGGAGAGTGGTGATCGACCCACAGGGGGCGCCCAGTGAGGAGCCTCTGGGTGACCGGAGGACGGTCATTGACAAGTGCTCGCCCCCCCTGGAGTTTGTGGATGACCCTGCCCCTCTTGCAGAAAGCCGAAAGGTGAGTGGGCCTCACCCCCTCTGGGGTTTTCAGTTCTCTGGCTAAGCGTGTCTGGTCCCCCGCCTGGCCCCACGTCCCGTATCTGACCAGCATCTCCCAGACCAGGCCCCCCCGAGGAGAGTCGGTGCTTCTCTGACGAGCTTGCGGCTCCCCGACACGGGACACTAAGGGCCGTGCTTGTGCTCCGGGTTCGCGTTCCAGGGCATGGTTTGCCGCTCTGACAGGTCACGGTGACTGTCCCAGCACAGCTTCCATCCTGAGAGATGGCTGCCGGGCAGGCCACTCGCACCGACCCCCAGCCGGGAGGAGGGAAGATGGACGCGCTCTCGCCCCCTCTCGGCTCATTCGGAGGCGGCTTTCTTCGCCTTCCCTGCTCACTTTGTCCGCGTGTCGTTACCCGACCCACGGGTGTCTTTCACATGTCTTCGGTGTCGCTAGAGATACTTAGGGGTCATACTTAGAGATACATCAACCTCTTGATGAGAACCCGAGAGTCTGACTCGGTGGGTGGGGGGGGCGGGGTCCTGGGGTGGGTGTCTTTAAACAAGCGACCCTGAGGCTCGGGTGGGCTCGGGTGGGCGTGGGGAAGCAGCAGACACCTGCCCTTCACCTGCCCTTCATCTGGCTGGAGTTGACCTTGCATTGCTCCTGCTTCAGCTTTGTGTTATGGAGGCTTAAGACATTTATGAAATGGACCCGCACGCCTATCCGTTAGTATTTTGGGTCTGTGTCTGAGAGACCTTCAGAAGCCAGGACATCTGCTTGCGAGAGACCCGGCCACTGTCCTGTCTCAGAGTGTCCCGCAGCTGAGACTTTGCTGGCGGGTGTGGGGTGCTCCGAATCTGTGTGCTGCTGTCCCGGGACGCTTTACCCCGCGTTCCGACCGCATGCAGGCGTTTGTTGTCTCAGAAGGTGCGTTTTCGGGACCGTCACTGTGGCGCTGCCGATGTGTTATTTAGTGTGGAGCCTGGGTCTGTGTGGCCTGCTCCTGCCCCCTGGCCATTGCTGCAAGTTTCTCCAGCATTTGCCAGTGGACTTTATGGATAAACACTTTGGTTTTTCGAAACCACCGCAGTGCTCTTCATAGGCTTGTTTGAAATGAGCGCCAGGCCCTCCGGAGGCGCAGCGGGTCAGGGCGCAGCACTGCCAGTGCGCGCAGCTGCTTCAGTGCGCGCTCCATGCCCGCCCCGAAGCTGACCCGCACGGCCCGCAGACCTCTCCGGTCTCCCCGCTGCTCCCCAAACAGAGGGTGCTTTGTTGGTCGGCCTGTTCTGCTCCCCGCTCTGTCTCTGGTGACCCTCTCACCGTCCCTGCACCGCTGGCCTGCACCCCAGTTCTGTATGCATCAATAAAATCTTTAAAAAAAACTTTTAAAAAATAATATGATAAAGTGAGCTCCAACACTTAAAACTCATCCGCAGGGGACTAGTGATTCAGTTCGTTGCATTTCTTTGCCTCCCCCCATGGTTGAGGGCTGTTTAGCCTTTAGCATTGTCTGTCTTCCTCCGACAGGAGAGGACACCACTCTGAGGGTAGTTTAGAAAATAACTTAAAATATTCTATAGAATTTTCAAACAAATTCCAAGTCAGCAGTGGCGGAAGGACCCCAGGAGCCCGCCACCGTGACCGAGGCTCACTTTCCAGGTGTGCTGTGACTGGCCTCATCCTGCACTGGGGATTAGCTACCGGGGGAGGGGGGGCAGGAAGCCTGGAGCTGGAGAGTGCAGAACAGGAAGTTCAGAGTTACCAGTGCTATGTCCTTTTGGATACGTTTCCTTAGAAATGTCCAAGTTTATGGGGTTCTACAGGCCCTTGTCAATTGACAAAAATATCTTTAGGGACCTTATTTGGATTCTACATTCTTCTTGATTCTACTGACCACTGGATTTGTGTAAATGTTGTGTTGGGGACTCTGACATCAGAGAAAATTCTCTAGGGATTCAATACATTAATCTTTGCAATATGATTAAAATATCCACACCCCAGAAAATAAAGGTTCCAAATGAAGAGATTCCAGATCCTTTGAATAAATGAGGCAAATCAAAGGAAAAAGTGAAAAAAAAAAAATGTCCAAGTTTAGGCCCTCCCTGGTGGCGCAGCGGGTTAAAGCGCAGCACTGAGAAGCTAAAGCCACTTCCGCATGAGTTCGATCCCCGCCTGCCCTGGAGGTGACCACAGGGCGCGGCAGACCTCTCCTGACCCGCCCGCTGCTCCCCTCAGCAGTGTGCTTCTGTTCTGCTCCCCACTGTCTCTGGGGAATCCTCTCACCCTCCGCATCTCTGCCCTGTACCCCAGTCTGTATGAATAAATAAATCTTTAAAAAAAAAAAAAAAGAAATGTCCAAGTTTAGTCTGGACAGTAGAATGCAGAATTTTGGTTCACTTTAAGGAGGTAATCAGTTTACCCATACTGCTTTCGTAGCGGGCTTTTGAAAGCCTGTCATGTGCAGCGTAAGCCTTACGCCAAGCCTGCAGCAGCCTCTCCAGCCGCTGGTGCTGCGCCAGCAGAGGAAGCAGGGGCTGCTCGTCTTTCTTCCTGAAGTTGAGTCTGTGCTTCCGAGTTCTCAAAGCTGAGCTGCTCAGAGTGACGTGCAGAATGAAGTTCTGAATTCTTGGCCTCGCTGGGGCCTGCCGACTCGCAGCGTCCGCGTGTCCGAGCGCCCGCAGTGTCTGGGTGGCAGGCCCTCGTTACTCTGTACTTCAGGAAGGTCCCCAGTTGCCTCTGATGTGCGCTGAGGTCAGGAGCCGCTCGCCCCTTGGCTACACACTCTCGTGCCACCAACATTCGCGAGCATGCGCTGCCTGGCGTGGCGTTCGGGGACATCGGCGAAGAAAATAAAATTCCCTGACCTCCTGGAATTCAAGTTCTAGCAGGGCTGAGTTACTGTTGCTCGGTTACCGCGTGACCTCAGTAGCGCTTTATTCCGCGAGTCAGGGATTCAGAGAGGCAGAGACTGGCCAGCTCTTGCTTGGAGGGTTCTTATGGGGACCCATCTAGGCACTGGGGGGCTGCGGTCTGACAAGGCTGCTCGACTGCGGTGCTCAGGCCCACACCTTCCCCTCCGCTGCACGGGCCTTGGGGTGTCTGGCTTCTCCCGGGGAGCAGGCTGCAAGCCAGTGTCCCCTGCTCCTCCCTCGGTTACAGTGAGCTCCTAGCTGGCTTGGTGGGGGTGGCGGCCACGGTCCCGCCTCTGGACGGCAGGCCAGGGCCAAGCCTTTGTGGACACACTGTTGACTGCATTTTGAGTGCCTTGGGGACAGGGCGGCAGAGGTGAGAGCTTGGCCTCTGCTGGTCCAACGCCCACAGTGTGCTCGAGATGCTCCTGCCCCTCTGAACGAGGGGAGCGTGGGGCAGGCACCCCTGCAGGGCGTCAGGGCCCCCAGTGACAAGCTTATTCCTGGACCTGTGTAGCGGGCCCCTGGCCCACTTTGTGGGGGCTCAGAGGAAGCCCGGGGTAAGGTGAGGTGATGTCCAAGCTGTGCTGTGCTGTGCCCGCCTCCGGGACCTGACCGCCCTTGTCTCCCCGCAGGCTGAGGGCAGGGAGGTGGTGATGGAGCGCTCCTCCTCCGGCAGTGACTGGTCCGACGTGGACGAGCTCGCCACAGTCCGCTTCTCCCAGGAGGAGCCCGTCTCGCTGAAAGTCTCCACAGTTCCGGAGCCTTCTGCCTTCGCCACTGACTACGTCATGTACCCGGCCCATCTGTACAGCAGCCCGTGGTGCGACTACCCCAGCTACTGGGCCAGCGGCGCCAAGGCCTCCGGCTACCCCGGCGGGGGCGGGGGCAGCAAGGACACGCCGCAGGCTGGCAGGGGCAGCCGGGGCCCCCGGAGCGACTGCTCCCCCAGCTCCGCCGCGAGCTCCCGGAGCACCGCCAGAGACCCGGAGGGGGCGGAGGAAGGCCGCTCCCAGAACTCGCGGGCCTTTCGCTTCTCCAGAAGGTCGGAAGAGGTCAAGGAAAAGAGAACATTCCGGGAGGAGCCCGCCCCGCGTCCCTGTGGCGGGTATGCCTCCAGCGCCCGGCTGAGGGGCCGCCGGGAGCCAGGCCCGGAGGAGGGGTTCATCGACACCCACTGTCACCTGGATATGCTCTACTCCAAGCTGTCGTTCAAGGGGACCTTCACCAAGTTCAGGAAGGTTTACAGCAGCTCCTTCCCCAAGGAATTCCAGGGCTGCATCTCCGACTTCTGTGACCCCCGGACACTCACAGACTGTCTGTGGGAGGAGCTGCTGAAGGAGGATCTGGTCTGGGGGGCCTTCGGCTGCCACCCTCACTTTGCACGCTACTACAGCGAGAGTCAAGAGAGAAATCTGTTGCAAGCCCTGCGGCACCCCAAGGCGGTGGCGTTTGGGGAGATGGGCCTGGATTACTCGTACAAGTGCACCACGCCCGTCCCGGAACAGCACAAGGTAACGGCGGCCGCGGTGGCCGTGAGCGGGGTTTCTCCCTCGGGGCTGGACCTTAACGTTGCTGAAGGTTTCGTCTGCCCGGTTGGGGCTGTGGGAGGCATTTGTCAAACGCTTTGGGCTCCTGCTTTTCAGCCGCGCGCTCGGTGGGTGACGGGTCCCGGGTGACGGGTACCGCGTGACGGCGGACGGCCAGCGAGAAAAGGCGAAAGCTTTTGTTTCCCTTCCTTCTTGGGAAGCAGCAATTGAGTGTGTCTGAGTAAACAGTATTTCCTGATGTTGAAAGTGAACACGCCCACTACCAGATACTGGGAAAATACAAAAAAAGTCGCTAAAGATTTGTTTATTCATGCATACAAGAACTGGGGTACAGCCCAAAGGGGTGTCTGTGTGGGGGGTTTCAGAGGATTCACCAGAGACAGAGTGGGAAACAGCACAGGTAGACTGAGACAGCTGAGGGCAGCAGCAGACGGACAGGAGAGGCCTGCCAGCCCGTGGGCCCCTCCCTGGCTGTGGGGGAACTCGGTGCTGCACTGACTGTGGACAGGGAGGCCCCCCAAATAATATTTTTTTATTTAAAATATAAAGCGCATTTCCCATCCACCAGGGGTCTGAGTGTCACCGTCTTGAGGGCTTTGCTGCCCAGCGTGCTCCTGGCCGAGACGGCCGGCGGTTGCTGCGCTAAAGCGGGCGTAAGCGGGCGTTGCCGGTGTGGGCGGGGCAGGACGCCGTGAGTGTGTCCAGGGCTGTCTTCTGGCTGGGGTCTGGGCCTGCTGCCCGGTCTCCAGGCCGTGGAGCCGGATCCCTGCTGCCCTGGCGCCCTGGGGTCAGAGGAAGCAGGCGTCTTCTAGAGTCAGTGTTTCAAATTTCCTTTGACCAGTGGGAGAAGATTCACAGAGGTCCCAGGCGCTGCACATACCTCGGGGCCAGAGTCCGGCTGGCGTGCAGCCGTGGGCCGGCAGCTGTGCAGTCTGAGGCTCTTCGGGGTGGTATGCTGGCCCGGCGGCCTGTGTGTGCCTGTGGGAGGGTTTGCCTGGGCTGTGTGCGGCAGGCGGGTGGTCTTTACTCGGGGCTGTGCTCACTTTTCTCGCCACGGGTCTGCTGGGAGCGGCGTTTCTCTGCAGAGCTGGGGCTCCGCACCCAGCAGCAGCCTGCTAGCGTTCATTTTCCCCGCGAGGACAGGGGCGCTTGTGATGCTGGCCGAGGCGGCAGCTAAGGCCCTGAGCCCGACTCGGGCAGGCGTCCGGGGACCGACGTTCAGGTCTGCTTTCGCGGCCGCCGGCTGCGGCTCAGGGCGGGCATGGTCCGGAAAGAGGAGCGGCTCAGAGATGCGTTTTCCGAGGCGATGGCAGGTGGAGAGCTGTTTACCGAGTGCCCACTGTTGCCAGCAAACGTGCCAGGTCCTTCCCGGCACCTCTTCCCCGTCCCGGGCGGGCGCCGAGGCCGCCGCAGGCAGACTGAGCCGGAGCGACAGCACCGCTGGTGGAACCTTGACGCGGGACCTGGCGCGAGGACCGGTAGACGGCGGCTGAGGGTGGTGCCCTCAGCGCCCCGCAGTGATGGCGAAGGGCCGCGGCCTGGGTCGGGCCTGCCGCCTGTGGGCAGGGGACGGGACGGAGGGGCAGCGGTGTCGCTTTCCTCTGGGTGGCGGGGCTGCTGGTGATTCCGGACTGGCGGAGCGCCTGGTGACGCGCTCGGCATAGGTGACGCGTTTGGGCTTTTAACAAGAGGAAGTAAATTGCGGGGGGCGGAGGGCGGCGTTGCTTGCAGCTGAGGGAGATGAGGATTATTTCTGTAGAGGACTGGACTGTGAGTCCTGGCGCCAGCCTGACGTTGGGCGCCGAACGGAGAGATGGGCACTGGTCCTGTGCCTTTGGGGTTCAGTGCCCGAGGCAGAGAGCTGGCAGGCCCTTCGCCTGCCCCGCTGAGCGTTCTCTCCTGCCAAGAGAGCAGTTGACCAAGGAGGAGCACGCGTGGCCAAGAGGGGGTGCCGGCCGGCTCGTGTCGGGGAGCTGGTGTCCGTTACCTGGTGTTGCCAGAGCGCTGGGCAGTAGAGAAAAGAAGAATTGGGGGAAATAGGAGCCGGCTGGCGCCAGCATGCTCCTGCTTGTCTGTGTGCTCGTGGCCGGCACCTGTTTAACCTGCCAGGCGGCTCGGGGCCGGCCTGCCGCTGGCGAGATGCCGGGAGTCTGGGGCCGCACAGCGAGGACAGGGAGGACAGGGGTGTCCTGCCGGCGGCGCTGCGGCCTTTGGTGCTTGACTGCAGTCAGTGGCCGGGGTGATGAGTAGGCGAGAGCTGCCCGCCCCCAGGGGAGGCCGACTCGCTGCGCTGCGGAATCCCCGGGAATGAGACTCAGCGGGAGCGGGCTTCTGCAGACGAAGAGAGCAGGCTAGAGAGTAGTTATTAGCCGGGTGACTGATTTGCGCACTTCATTCACTCCTCGTTTCAGCCGGTGCCTGACGAGACAGATGCTCTGAGCTCTCCCCGCGCAGGTCTGCTAATGGTGGTTTCTTCTTCCATCGTAACATTTAAAAACTTTGAGACTTCACAAAGCGTTATGAATGGTGGATGACTTATGAGCACCTGTCACAGAATCAAGGAATGTGTGTTGTATGCAATTTCTTTTAATTAGGAATTTTTTCCCCCTTAAAAACCCATTTTGGAGGTTTTCCCCCCCACTTTTGAGAATGTTCCCGTCTCATTCCTACACTTGGAAAAACACATTTTTTTTCTATTAAACATTTTTATTTTCTTGCATTTTCCTTTTTTTTTTTAAAGATTTTTAAAATCAGTTTCTTTGTTTTCCTCCCCCAGCTTTTACTTATTTATTTTAATATATAAGTTTGTTTTTACATCATTTCGTGCCTTTTCCATCTCAGTCGTCATCCCCGTGGGCTTCCCATCACCGAATCACCATAGTCCAGTGCACTCCCCCCATTTTGATCCCATTCCCCACTCCACCCCCACAGAATGTCTCAGGTATATGGCTGTTCCTCATTATCATTATTTTCTCTCCGTGGAAAAACACACTTTTAACAGCTGTGTACTATTTTGCCCCAAGCTCTCATTGTTTTAAACACCACAGGGAATACTCTAGAAGCAGGAAGTAAGAATTGGATTGGAACCTTATGCTGCGGTCAGGCCCGGAGGGCAGCTGAGCACTTGGCGAGGCCAGCTGGCTCGGTGCCCTGGAGTAGCCCGGTCACGTCAGCGTTGGTTGGGTGGGTGCTGTGGTGAGAAAGCGTTAGACTTGACCGGTGATTCTCCAGCGTCACCCGAGTACAAAGACCGAGATCACCCCCCTTCTGATGTAAGAGTGCACCCCAGGCACGTCCCACAGCTGAAAAGACCGCGTCCTGACCGCGCACCGTGTTTCAGCTAAGTCGGTTGTGGGTGAGGAGCGAACGCCTTGCTTTAACCTGGCCTTGCTAGGGGAGGCGTTCAGGGGTCTGTGTCTTCTGGTGGCGGCAGCTGCAGGCGCCCGGTTGAGGACGCAGTGTCTGTCGCTGTGGGTCTCGTCTGGCTGGGCCCGGGTCGGGGAAGCAAGTTGCAGAGAGCAGCTGTAGTGTTTGCGCTCTCGGCAAACATGAGCTGAGAGCCGGGCACTGTGCTGGGACGGCAGTGAATGAGGAGGCGGGAGCCGCCACGGTGTCCCCAGGGGCCGCTCCCCCACCGCCCTGCGGCTGCCTAGGAAAGGGGGTGGGAGGTGGGTGCCTCTGGCGAGCGGAAGTAGAGACGGGGATAGGGAGGGCAGCTTGTGCCTTGCTCTTGAGGCCCCCGCCCCGAAACTCCAGTCAGCACCGCCTGGTGGTGGCTGTGGGGGGCCTGCAGCCGCCAAGCGCCCTCGCTGTCTGCGCTTGCCTGACGGGCACGGTACCTGCGCGGGTGCTCGCGAGGAGAGGGCTCCGGGCCCCGGCGGCGGGGTAGCCGGTGTCGCAGCTCTGAGGCTGGGGGGCGCCCGTTGGGCTGGTGTCCCCAGGGCTCTGGCGCCGGCTGTGTGCTTCTGTGTGATGTGACTTCTCTTCCAGGTGTTTGAGAGGCAGCTGCAGCTGGCCGTGTCTCTGCGGAAGCCCTTGGTGATCCACTGCCGAGAAGCCGACGAAGACCTGCTGGACATCATGAAGAGACGTGTGCCCTCGGACTACAAGATCCATAGGTTAGGAGGCTGGGCGGCGGGCGGCGGGCGGCGGGCGAGCGCGCCCCAGCCCGGACGCAGCGCACGGCCTGAGGCTGTCCCTGTGTCTCGCGTGAGGATTAGGGGACCCGCCTGCAGCTTCTGCCACGTGACCGTTTTTTACTTGTGAAACGGCAGCTGCGAGTCTTTGGAGTTCCTGCTCTGAGTAATGAAGGAAGTGGGGGGCTCTCAGGGTCTGGTCCTAAGCGTCTGGCCGGCTGTTGATTTGGGGAGAGGCTACCCTGGAGTCCAGTGAACACCCCAGGGCACTTGAAAGAAGATTTTCTTTATTAGAAAGCTCATCTCTGCAGAGCTGGCATCAAGGCGCAGGGTGTGCTTTCTTGGGGTGTCGAGCGTGGGGTGCCTGTCGGGGCGTTGCTCAGCTCAGGAGCAGTCTGGAGGGGCTGTGGGTGACCGAGCCAGCTGGTGACTTCCTGATGAGAGCGTGGCGCTGGCTGGACGTCAGGTGTAGGGGCCCAGGGGGACCCCGAGGCTGGCTGCAAAGCGGTTGGGGTGGAGCCGGGCTGGGGCCCGGGGCGGGGGGTGGCGCAGAGGGTGTGGGGCTGCCAGCCGGCCTCCGGCCTCCACCCTCGCAGCGCCCCGCCCTTGTCTGGGGCTGCGCACTGCAGGTGACGCTCCCCGTTGCTCCTCAGGCTGGTTGGCCCTTTCTTGCTTTGGGGGTAACATTTAAGCAGATCTGCCGGGCGTCAGGTGGACGAGGCAGCCGGACCCTGGGCCCTTCAGGGGGTCAGCCGTGCGCGTGGCACTCAGATCGCAAGCGGGGCCAGGGGGCGGCAGGGAAGTTGGCCTGCAGTCCTGGCGCCTTAGTTTTGGCTTTCTTCCCCGTTGACGCCTGGACGAGGTTGCGGGGGCGGCCCGGCCTCCTCCCGCCTCTGCCGCGGCCGGCTGGCCTTGCCATCGGAGAGGCCCGCTTGCCCGGGCCTTTCCCTCTGAGGCGGCGGCGCATCCCTGGGGGCGGAGCCGGGAGCTAGCTCACGGGAGGGACGCGCCTCCAGGCCTGGCGCGGGCGAGGCCCTGACGAGCGCCCTCTCGCCCAGGCACTGCTTCACTGGCAGCTACCCGGTCATCGCGCCCCTGCTGGAGCACTTCCCCAACATGTCGGTGGGCTTCACGGCCGTCCTGACCTACTCCTCCGCCTGGGAGGCCCGGGAAGCCCTGAGACAGATCCCGCTGGAGAGGATCATTGTGGAGACGGACGCGCCCTACTTCCTGCCTCGACAGGTAGGCGAGTCTTCAGGCGCGCGCAGGCTGGGGCGGGCGGGCGGTGGGTGGTCACCCTGACAGGGATGGCAGGGCCAGAGCCCCAGTGACGGCCAGGCCCCAGCCTCGGCCATGTAGGTGTCTCCTCGTGTGGCTCTGCAGAAGCGAAGGTCTAGGGGGCTGAGAAGCTGAAGGGTAACCACTCTCTTCCAGGCAGTGCAAAGCCCTACCCTGTAGAGGGTAGTCCAAGGAAGCGTGGGACCCTGCTCACCCAGAGCCCCCATGACTAGGACTCTCCCTGCACCTGCAGGTAAAGGGGTCTCTACAGGGCAGCCCCAAAGAGGTCCTTGCTGGGGCAGGGCTGGGTGGGGCGCGCCGTGTGACGGCTGTGCGCAGGAGGCACAGCGATGTCTGATGCTTGGTGTCTTCCAGGTTCCCAGAAGCCTTTGCCAGTACGCCCACCCGGGCCTGGCCCTGCACACCGTTCGCGAGATTGCCAGGGTCAAAGATCTGCCGCTCTCCCGGACCTTGGCCGCCCTGCGCGAGAACACCAGCCGCCTCTACAATCTTTAAGCCGAGGGGGAGCAGGCGGGAGTCTCCAGAAAGGTCAGATGGTTCAGATTTCACCTTTTTAAACGTTAGGGCAAACTGTCTTTCGCTGCCTTTTCTGAATGTAGAGCGTGTCAGCCTAGGGCGAGCGTGAAGTCTGATGTGTCTCAAGTGAACGTGGTCTGGAACCTTCTTCCTTTTTCTTCTTAATCCTCAGGACGCCCGGGGGTCTGTCAAGCACGGGCTGAACTCGGACTGTGCCTGTGTCCGGGTCCAGGATGTGTCTGGAGAGCCCATCGGAACTAGGAAACTGTGCCTTTAGGGCGTCTGCGTCTGACCGGCGGGCAGGGTGCGGGCAGGGCTGAGGCTGGCCGGGCCTGCCTGGGCGGAGGCGGCGGCAGCTGCCAGCGGGCGCGCGGCCGTGGGCCCTTCGCTGCCGTGTGCGGAGCAGCCTGGACACAGTCGCCCTCCTGTGCGCACGCGGCTTGGTTCCGGCTCACAGTTCTAAAAAAGACCTTCCACGTGGGAAGTCTCCCGAGGGACGTTCGCTGGTGTCGTGCCTCTGCGGTTGATCTTACTGCACCCCGAGGTCACCCCCTTCCTTCCTTGGACGACGCTTCGCTGTGCCCCCCGGCGGCGGGACTGCGCTCGGTCGTCCTGCCCCGTGCCGGCGGCCGAGGGGCGGGCGCGCCCCACCCGTGCCGGGAGTCCTGGCGGATGGAGGTTCAGGACTGACGGGGTGTTCAAGGAAGAGGCCCCAAAGACGTTCTCCCACTTCCGATGCCCCCATGGCCACAGCTCCTGGTGATAAGCGGACAGAGGTCTGTGAGCAGCAGAAGCCGCCTGCTTTCGGGGGACCCAGCTGCCCTTTGCTGCATTTTTACCGCTTCTCAACGCTGGAGCAGAAATACTCGTGTTTCGCCCGTCCAGCGGCCCCGGTCGCGAGGCGGCCGGCCCAGTGGTCTGCAGCTCCGGGCCGCCGGGCCTGTGCCGCGAGAGCGTCTGTGTCTCCTGGCCGTGGCCGCCCAGCTCTGCTGGTCTGGGCCTCGCGAAGGCGCCTTCCCTACAGGCCCTGGACTGAGCGGGGCGGGGTCAGCGTGAGCGCCGCGCCCCTTGACCGCCGCAGGGGGACGGACGCCCAGTTCTCGTCCGTTTCTTGGAAGCAGCTGCTTAGACCGCAGAGCCCAGCGCCTCGGCCGGTTGCGGGGTGTGGAGGCCCGTGGCCCCACCCGCTGCTTCCATCCTGCCTCTGGTGCGCCATTGGGTGTTTGCCTTGTGCCTCAAGTTTCCCAGTGTGGGGAGTCGGGGCGCCTGTTCTCCCTGGAAGGGGTGGGG
>NW_004567134.1:16240952-16241489 GCF_000260355.1 Condylura cristata | reverse complement strand
CTGGGAACCTGCCGCTTGGCCTTGAGAAGTCCGTGGCAGGCTCTTTTTCCCCGGGCTAAGGTGGGGTGAAGCCCCAGGGCAGCTCCCAGGTGCCTCGGGGTGACTTGGGGGGAGATTCTGCTCCACCACGTGCCTCTGATGGCGCCGGGGTTCTCGGGCCCACTGCCCAGGAGGAGGCCTGCTCTGCAAGCGCCCCAGCTTGAGGTCCGGGCTGCTGCCTTCACCTTTGAGACCCGACCTCCGACTGCCCAGCACGTCCCTCCCCTGGTGGCGCAGTGGCCGGGCCAGAGTCCAGCACGGCCTGGCCGGCCAGCAGTGCCAGCTCCGGAGGCTGCTCTGCTTCGGGCGGCCTTGGGCTCGTGGGAGGGGACATGTGAGTTCTTGATATGGGGGCGCAGGGAGCCCCGCCTCTCCGGGGCCTGGCCCCCGACCCCCATCCTCCCTGAGCCAGGCGGCAGCTACTGCTGCACCAGCTCAGGAGCCGGCTTCCCTGGCCGCCCTGACCCCATGTGGACGTGGAGCCACCTCAGGCCGCGG
>NW_004567134.1:16230595-16238717 GCF_000260355.1 Condylura cristata | reverse complement strand
GTTCTCCTTTCCAGCTCCTCTCAGACCGCACTGGTCTTAGCTTGTCCTGCGGCGAACCTGACAGCCGCTGGCCTAGGAAAACGCTGTGCCCTCGGTGCTCCGTGCCCGGCCGCCCACAGGGCAGCACCCCGCCGGCTCTGTTGCCCGGTGGTCTGAGAGGTGGTTTATTGCGTGAAAAGGCGGGTCCTGTCTGCAAGGCACCCCATTCTCCCTCGAGGGCTGAGACCGCCTCCCCCTTCACCCGGCCGTGACCACGGTCACTGAGGTGCTGGAAGGGAGCTCGAGGCCCTCGCTCCTGCCTGTGCCCTGGACACCTTCAGGTCAAGCCCCCTCTGTTCCTCGGTGCCGTCATCTCTTGCCACCCTGGCTGCTAGCTGCCCTTTGCGGTCAGCCCTGAGCGGCCAGCCCCCACGCTCAGGGCTCCTGGCCTCGCTTCTGGTGCAGCAAGGGGGCTGCTCTCGGCCTGGGTGTGGCCCCCAAGCTCCCGCCGCCGCCGCCGCAGAAGCGAACACCGCGCACCGACCGGACCTCCAGCTCGTCGTCTGCGCCTCCCGCCCGGCTCCCGGCTCCCGGGCGCAGCCAGCCCTCCAGCGCTCGGGGCTGCGGTTTGGCCGCGGGCTTCTTGGACTCCTTCCTCTGCTGGAGAGAGGAGGCGTTTTCTCAGGGCCGGAGCCCCACATCCTGCTGAGGTGGGTGAGCCTGGGCGGGCTGTTCTTGCTCGAGGCCGAGGCTGGAGCACGAGGCCTGCAGGTGCAAGCAGAGGCTTTGGGGGAGCAGCGCGGTGGGTACCTCGCACAACCTGGGCTCCTCTCACCTGTACTTTCTGGTGTTCTGGGCTCAGGAAGCTGGAGCCCCCCCAGGTCAGGTCTGCACAGAGCACGCTGAGGAGCAGCAGGCAGCAGAGTGGGGCCGGGGAGAGCATGGCCGCGGCTGGGGGGACAGAGGGCTGTGGTAGTGGGCGGGCGGGGGCAGCCAGCCTGCCCCGAGCCCACGCTGCTGGGGTGCGGCGGCCCTGGAGACTTCCCCCCGGATCTGTGGGTGCTGCACTAGTGCTCCTGGCCCACCCCATGCCGGAGGGGCTCCCCAGGAGCTGTGCCTTTCCTTAAGGGGCTGATGAAGGTCCCTGGGGGCGAGGGTGGCGCCCCCCCAGCCTCTCAGCACCTGGTTGCCAGTAGTTCAGAGCGGCCGGCAGTCCGGGCAAGGGGCCGTCACCCCCACGCACAGAGCAAGAAGAGGGTGCCCACCTGGGGTTCGGGTGGCGCCCGAGGCTGCGGCCCTTTTATAGGAGGCACTGTTTGTCCTGGCCAGCAGCCCCGTGCTGGGAGGGAGCCGTTTACATTCCTTGGACGCTAGGACAGCCGCGCCTGGCGGAAGCTGACTGGCTGGCCAGCACTTTGCTCCAGCCCCCCTCCGCGTGGCCCCGCGCCTCTGTGGTTAGGTGGGAGCAAGGGGAGTGGCCTGCAGGGCCAGGCTGGCCGTGCTGCTCTGAGCGCTTGGCTTGCCCCCTTTCTGGAAATCTCTGCCCACCCCTGTCTCTTTCCTCGATGGCCAGGAGCTTTCCCGTGTCCCACCCTGCGGGTCTGACGTCGCCAGGTCCACACCAGCCTCTGGGGCACGGGGAGCCCGCCAGCACTTCTCAGGCCTCCCCGGTGGGGCTCCCCGTTCACTCCAGCCGAGGGAGCTGCCACAGGGCAGCGCCGGCTCCGAGGCGGCCTCCACCTTGTTCTCCGGGGTTCTGTGGCCAAGCCTGGTCCCCTCTGGGTGCGGCCTGAGGACTCTGTGTGGCTGTTTCCACTGTGTCGCCCATCAGGTTGCTCTGACCTGCTGGGCGCTTTGTGGTTCGGGCTGGACCTACCTGTTCACTTGCAATTGTTTGTGCTGCGAGTGTCACACCCCAGGTCACGTATTTCTGTTTTGTGAGCTTTATGGTTTCCGGTTTTACATTCGAGCCTTTCAGCCATCCATCGCCAGTTGGTTTCCCTGAGGGGTGTGAGGTAGGAGACGCCCCCAGGCCCACAAGACTCGCAGGCATGGGCCACGCCCGGTGTTCTAGAACGAAGAGCATTGCCATGATGGGCTTCCTCGCCGGCCAGCCTGCTGCACCTCATCGGATGCCCAGGTAGTGACACCTCAGGGCTGAGAGAGTTGTCTACAGCAGCTCTGGCACTTCAGCGGAGGGCTCGCTTGAGGTTGGGGCTGGGTGGGCTGAACCTCTTACTGAAAAATACCAAGTCCTGACGCTGGCTCCGGCAGACTGTCATGGAGGCACCAGCAGGGCGGGTTCGAGGCCGAGTAGAAGGCGGGACTGAGTCTGGGGGCTGAATCTGCTCAACCCAGCGGCGTCAGCGCGCCCTGGAGCCCGCCGGGAGTCAGCTTAGGTACGTGGGCCCCAGCGCCACAAGGGCAGAGGTGAAACGTGGGCGTTTGCTGAGTGACCACCCCCCCCAAACCAAACAACCCCAAACCCAACCATGGTGACCGGGCAGCTGCTGAGACACGAAGGGCCTGCTTGGTCCTGACCCGAGGCCTGTGGAGGCAGGGCCGCAGTGTTGATCTTAGATAACCCACCCACTGGCTGCGTTATCTTTGGAGACCTGGAAGGTCACCGGAGATGGAAACCTCCCTGACCACATACCTGGGAGTCCAGGCTGGCTGGGGAAGAGAGATTATCTCGTTCTTTCTAGTATTTATTACAGGTTTTTGCTGTGTGGACACCATGAGGCTCACGTAGAACAGCTTGCATGTGTAACAGTCTGTTTTAAGTTGGTAATAGCTAAAATTTGAACATATTCTAAAGTGCTAATTTTTACTCCCAATATTTTTTGTAAACACTTAAAATAGTTATGCATTTGAGAACTGTGGTACAGGTCAGCGGGGGTAGGGTGGGGCAGGGGAGGCTTCACGAGAGACAAAGCGGGGAGCAGAACAGGCGGATCCTCTGAAATCCAGTGCTTTGGGGAGCAGCGGGGACACAGGAGACGTCTGTGGCGCTCTGTGGTCCCTCCCTGGCCGGGGATTGAACTCGTGCTGCAGTGGCTGCAGGTAGCTTGATGGCGCGGAGACTTCCTGCTGCTTTGAAGCTTCTCTCCTTGTCTGGATTTTTGGCAAGTCATTGCCTTGCTGTGGGTCTCTTTTGGTTTTCCCATTTGGACCTCTCCAGTCTTCCTAGATCTGCACGTCCGTTTCCCTCCCCAGGTTAGGGACACGGGTAGCCATTCTTCAGTAGGGTTTTCTACCCCTTTTCTCTTCTGGACACCTGTGAGGCATTTGAATAGCCTGATGTTATGCCCCAAGTCCCTAAGCATACTCCCCCCCCCCCCTTTTATTTCTCATTCCGTTGCTGTTCTGATTGCATTTCTCCACCTCGTCTTTGAGCTCACGGTTCCCTTTCTTGTTCCATCTGGTCTGCTGTCAGGGATCATTTCTCAGATTTTTGACTTCTGTGTGGTACTTTCTTGTAGCTTCCTTGTTGACATTCTCACTGTGTTCATCTGTTGAGAAGAGTTTGGGGCACATCTTTATATTCATTGCTTCAGAATCTATGAAGTAATTATCACCTCCACTTCAGTTTTATTCTCTGTGGTTTTATCTTGTTCTTTCCTTTGGAACTTTCATTGTGCTTGGCTTTCTGTTCTGGTTTCTCACGTTAGTTGAGACAGCTGCTCCTCCCAAGTCTTGGTTGGCTGGGCCTGTGTGGCCGAGCCTCACCGCGTCCTGCCGCCTTAGACCTTGTCCCCTAACCTGGGTGCTTTGCTAAGCAGCCCACTTTGTATGTCAAGACCAGTCAGTTTCCTAAAGCTGTTTCATTTATTTTGTTTGGTTTTCTAGTTCTTATGGCTGTTAGTCCCTCTTGGGTGGACACAACTCTTTCAGCTCATTTTTAAAGGAAAGCCATGAATTAGCTCCTAGTCTTGACACTTCTTGTATAGTGGCCGCGGAGTTTTATTTTCAGAATGTGAATACTTAGTAGTACTAGTTTTTAATTTTAAAAAGATTTAAAAAATACATACAAGAGGGCCCTCCCTGGTGGCGCAGGGGGTTAAAGCGCAGCACTGAGAATCTAAAGCCGCTTCCACAAGAGTTCGATTCCCGCCTGCCCCGGAGGTGACCACATGGCACAGCAGACCTCTCCTGACCCGCCCGCTGCTCCCCTCAGCAGTGGACTTTGTCCATCTGCCTGTTCTGCTCCCCACTCTGTGTCTGGTGAAGCCTCTCACTGGCCCGAGCCTCTGGCCTGTACCCCAGTTCTGTATGCACAAATAAATCTTAAAAAAAGTGCTAAAAAAATACAAGAACTGGGGTACAGGCCAAGGTACCCCAGGGGGGAGGAGGATGTGTTTGAGAGGATTCACCAGAGACAGAGAGGGGAGCAGAACAGGCAGATGGACTGGAATACACTGCTGAGGGAGCAGCGGGGAGACGCGAGGTCTGCTGCACCCTGGGGTCACTCCCTGAATGGGGCTTGAACTCGGGCTACAGCGGCTGCCGGTATCTTCATAGTGCTGCGCTTTACCCTCTTGCACCAGGGAGGGGAGGGCCCTTTTAATGGAAATTCTTGGCTTAACTGGCTTACAGGGTTGAGATTGTTTTTGTGTGAGACGGGTTTAAGAGAACTGACTGCCCCTCTCACTTTGTGTAACCAGAATTTGAGATTACTCAACACTTACCTCATTTGGGAATGGCGACTGCCCTTTAGATTGCCACGTGGTCTTTCCACTTGACTAATTGCCGATGTTGTGGTAATGTAGATGGATTTCTCTTTCCCAGGAATGGCTAACGTGGCCACTCTAAACACAGACTGCAGCTTGTGGTGCTTTTTCTTTGGTGGTGTAACTAAGATAACACAAGGCCAGGAGCCCACTGGCCAGCCTGTGGCCTGTTCTGCTCACGCTGATTTGACGATAGTACTAGCCGCCGCGGGGATGGCCAGGCCTGCCCTGGGGGGCAAGCTCACGAGGGAAGGCAGAATGTGTGCAGAGCTGAGCAGGTTCCAGTGTGGGCTGCATTGCTGAGAAGTCCACAGAGGCGTCGCCTTCCTGGACACTGGGAGGCGGGAAGGAGTTTCTGTACTCGCAGAAAGCCTGGATTTTGTGGAACGTCTTGCGTGGCTCAGTGACCCTGGCCCTGTTTTCTCAGCTCAGGTGGCTCCTCCTCTTGCCTCTTCCGCATTATGACCCAAGATGTACTTACTAGAGGCGCTGCTGCTCGAAAAGCAGGCGTAGAGGCTTCCACTTAAGTCTTCTGAGGCAGGTGGTCTGAGGGGTATCTCAGCGCCCCGTGTCCAGTGTGGGCCTGGGTCACACCCTCCCTGACCCCACAGGGGGGCACCAATGGGGGAGCCGCAGGGCTCCACGCTGGCTTTGCATGTGACAGCAGCCTGCCGGGGCAGGCCAGTGTCCTCTCTAGGCTTGTCACGTGCCCCGTGTGGCGAAGAGCCCAGCAGGTCTCTGCCATGGTGGCTGCTGTTCTGACTGCTGTTTGAGGCGAGGGGCCCGGGGCTTCTGCTGAGAAGCGCTCTCCGGCTCAGCTCAGGGTCCGCTGGGTTAAGACCAGGGCCCCAGTCTGGACCACAGGCCCCTCTCTTCACTGACAGGGACCATGAGCTGGGCCACAGCTGTGTGTCTGGCCGTCTCAAGTTTGGTTAGGCAGTGGCCCAGCCCAGCACGTGGCGGGCGCCTCACAGGCAGGAGCGCGCTGTGGCCCTTCCACAGGGCAGACTCGGTAGTCCTGTCTGAGGCGGCTCTGTGCCAGAGAGGACGCTGCCCAGGGCTGCGCCCAGGGCCTGCACTATAGTGCCGCACCAGTGCTGCACGTCAGCTGCATCAGAAGGCGCTCACAGTGACACTCCCACGGCAGGGTTGAGCAGGCCGCGGAGGACCTGGGTCTGGTGGCTGTTCCTGTGCCAGCACGTCGACTGACAAGACACAGCTTCCTAGGGCCATGAATGCAGCTGTAGTTATAAGCAACATGAGTTTATTTAATTACTCTGAAAACAAAAGCTCCCAAATAATGCCGAAACCCGAAAGGTACATATAAATGGCCACAAGTATTTTAAAATAATAGATCTGACGATCATTTGTACTTTCCCCTGACGACATGAGGGCTTTCAGCCGGACAATAAATTACACACCACAGCAAGTCACGTTAAGGCAGATGGCCGGCCCGCCCGTGGTGCGTGCGTCCTGCTCTGGGAGAGGGGCCTTCCGGGCGGGGCCCTTCCCCGGCAGGCCGGCCAGCCGGTCCAGGTGGACGCAGGCATCACTGCTCGTTCTGCTGGCTGTCTGTGGCGGAGGCGGACACGGAGCCCTGGCCCTTGTTGACGTCGCTGATGCACACCCATTGACCGTCCACCGACTCCTTCCACAGGGTCACCTGCAAGCCAGGCACACACAGCCTGTCACGGCCTGCGCCCTCCGGGCTCCTGGGTGTGCTGCAGAGCGCAGGTCACCGTGCCGTGGGAGACAGCACTCGCCTCGGCCCCCGCTGAAGTCCCATCAAAATGTAAGTGAACGCGCACGCAGGCGGGGGGTGAACACAGCTCGGAGGAGCGTGCAACAGGGATGCTGCCCAGCCGGGCCGGCACCGCCGTGCTTCCCAAAGTGGGGTGCCCAGGCCAGAGCGCTGCATCACCTGGGAGCTGTCTAAGAGGGCAAGTCCTCGCGCAGCCCAGACCTGATGCGGCGCTCTGGGGAAGGGAGGCAGTCTGCTAACGAGCTCCACCACGCTCACGTTTGTGAGCTGGTAGAGAAAGCCAGCAGCAGGCCCGGGGGGGGGGGGGGCGCCCACATGCTGAGACTTGACCGTGTAATGCAGGCGCCTAGCATGGGGCGAGAGCTCCACTCTGCTTTCCAGTGGGCGAAGGGGTGTACCTTGTTGTCTCCGCCTGAGACGGCCAGGATGTTGGCGGTGATGGACCAGCTCACGTGCCACACCACATTGTTGAACTTGTGCAGTAGTTTCGGGGACCACGTATTGCCCGAGGCGTCATCACAGGTCCAGATGAACACGCGCCCATCCTGGAAGACCAGTGCGGCTCAGGCGAGGGCAGGGCCCGCGGTGCCGCCTCCAGCCATGCATCCAGCCTCGACGAGCCGCTTCAGCTCAGCGCCCCTATTTCACCACTCCATCAGGTTGAGGGCCCCCCCACCCTTCTCTGAAGTTTCCACCTCTAGGTGTCCTTGGGGCTTTCCTTCTGCTTGTCAAGCCACCTGCTAGGTCCAGCTTACTGTGGTTTCATTTCCCAACCAGGTCGTGGGCTGCCTAGCCAGCCAGCTCACAGAACGGGTGAAAGCCCCCTCTTGCATTTCCAGCCACAGAACAGCTCAAGGGCCATGAAGCCATGAAGCCCTTGCCCCTTAGTGTGCTGTCTGGCAAGAGCAGGCAGGCAGATCTTAGAATTTTCCACTGGTCCCGCTTGGCTTCAGTGGAGGAAAACGACTCATGGCTTGTGACCAGGACGTCACCTCATGAAGACCTGGCACCAAGCATACCTGTGGGTAAGGTGTCCTTATCGCTACCAGGTCTTGCGCTGAGGAAGACTGCCAGGTTGATGGGACTTTAGTGAGAAAATAACTCTGGGCTGCTGACCTGGGAGCAGCTGGCAATGGTGCTGGTGGGCAGGCCGATGGAGGGGGCCCAGGCCACGTCTCGAACCCAGTCGCTGTGTGCTTCCAGCTTCTGCTCCTCCTTCCACTGGCCGTCCTCCTCCTCCCTACGGGGACCACAAGGAGGATCTAGCAGGGGCCACCCGCAGCTCCATGGTGTGTGTGTGTGGGGGGGGGGGTGCTACGTGTCGGCCCTGGAAGATGAGGAGGGGCCCCCTAGAAGGGGTTCCATTTTGGTTTGGATGCTGCTCACAATCAGGGGAGGCGGCCCGAACTTTCGAGCTACTGACTGAGACTGAGCCTTCGAGCCCTCGAGCTAGCTACTGACTGACTTGACTGACTGACTGACTTGACTGACTTGACTGAGCTACTGGGGAGCCTTCGAGCCCGCTACTGACTGACTGAGCTACTGGGGAGCCTTCAGAGCTACTGACTTACTTCCACAGCTTGATGAGGTTATCACAGCCGCCCGATGCAAACTTCTTGACATAGTTGGGCCTCTGGCCTGATGGCTGGTC
>NW_004567134.1:16223245-16230190 GCF_000260355.1 Condylura cristata | reverse complement strand
AGGGGGGATGAGTAGTGGAAAGGAACACACCACCAGGTGGCGCAGCGGGCAAAGACACGAGAGCCCCGCCACGCAGTCTGTGGGTCAGCTCCCCTGACCGGGCTTGAACCCAGGCCGCACAGTTACAAGCGCTGAGCTTAACCCCTAGGCCAACAAGGGAGACCACAAGGCAGAGCCTCACAACCCACTGATCAGCCACCCACTGATCAGGTCTGAGTTGAGGCCCACCCACGGCCCGCTCACACACTGCCGCCTACTGGAGAAGCCCTGTCATGTCTGGGCCCAGCCTTCTCCCCAGGAAAGCCCAAAGGGGTTTCCCTCCTTTGTGGCTGGCAAGAATGCAGAATATACAGTTAGTTTGGAAAATGAGCTGCACCTCAAAGTGACTCTGCGGCCCGCCCCCCCCCACGTGTTTTCACCAGCTTGTTTTCTAAGCTAATGTACTGTAATAGTTAATGTACTGTAATATTAATGTACTGTAATAAAAGTGACATGAATGTGATCTCATGCTTAAAACAGTGTATGTAAAATTTGGGTTGAAATGGCAGAGAAGGGGGGCTGGACTATTAGTCTCATAAAACAGCTCCCCCAGTACAGGCCATGGAAGGGGCGGACCCTAAAAACACAGGCCCATCACCTGGAGGTAGCTGCCATCACTCACTACACCCTGACGCTCCCTGACGCTCCCAGGCTGGGCGTCGGCCACGGCCCCGCCTTGGGCTTGCACAGCTGCAGCCCGTCTGGCTCTGAGCAGGAGGCCAGGGCTGCCCCTGAGCACAGCTGCGGCACCCACGGCTCACCCGCCACCCAGCACCCAGCACCTACCGTGTGAGCGTTGTTGATCTTCTTGGCTTCCCACTGGCCCTCCCCGGTGTAGGTCAGCAGGGAGATGGCCCCGTCAGAGCTCCCACAGGCCAGGATCAGCCCGTAGTCATGGGGGGCCCAGCACACAGAGTTTACTGCAGGGAGGAGGAGGCTGAGTGAGCAGGGGTCCCCGCCCCCCAGAATTTCATACTTGGGAGTCTCCAGATTTACAGTTTTACCAAATTTCTAAATAAAATTGCAAGGGTCACCAGGGGAAAATTGTCATCAAAAAGATTAAAAACCCATCACCCACTAACATCAGCCCATAATCTGAGGTCTAGGGACAGTAATCCGAGACAAAAGACCAGTATTTGAAGAGAACAGACCTTAAAAAACACAACCTACTGTCCTGTTCCCCTCATGAGCTGTGGCCACCTCCAGGCAGACTAGCAAAAAGCCCCAGGGACAAATGAGAAGCATTCTCGGGGGGGGGGGCGCCCCCCAGCCAGGGCCACGCGTGGCCCTGGCCACGCTGGTTCTGCACGCCACGCACCTGAGGAGTCGTGGCCCGTGTGCTCGTGGGTCTTCTCCCATGTGCCGCTTTCCTCTTTCCAGATGACGACCTTGCGGTCGTAGGAGCAGGATGCCAGGATGTTGCCATACATGGGGTGGGCCCAGGCCACCTGCCACACCGGGCCCTCGTGCCTGCAAGGGGCCCCAGAGAGCCTCGGTCAGCTGCTGTTGGAGCGACATGGCCATCTCCCTTGGGAGGCCGAGACTGTCTCAGGGCAGCAGCCTAAGAATGTCAAGAGCCAAGAGCCCTTCACGGGCAGCGAGGACCAGAGGGCCATGGAGGCTTTGAAGGCAAATCAGGACTCTAAATTGGCCTCTGTCCCACCCTGCGCTTGTCCGGGGCTGCAGCCGCCACCCGTGGCCGCCGCCACCGCAGACACGTTCGCTTATCCGCCCGGGCTCTGTGCCAATGCCCTGGGCAGCGCGTGACTGCTCACCCGCAGGCGGCTGCCCTGGGGTGCCTCATCCGCCCTCACTGGCGCCTCTGCCCACTACTCTCTCCGTCTGCTCAGAGGCACGTCTCTGTCCTGGCCCGATGTGCATGCCCTGTGGCTGAGTTCTGGGCCCCGACTTCAGGCAGGGAGCACCCCTGCCCCTTCTGGGGCTCAGCACCTGGTGCTGCGCGAGCCGCCAGGCGGCTCACAGGTGACGGCTGCGAGGGAGACCAGGCGCTGCAGACCTCAGAGAGGGAACACGCCACGCCCGCTAGCAGGGTCACTGCTCCCACCTTCACCCAGGGCTGCAGACACTTAGTCTACGCGCTCCCTGTGGGGTCACACACAGTACACCCCCATGTCCTATAAAGGAGCAGTTCACGAAGCTGAACTTGACTGCCCACAACTGAGCCAAGAATTGAGGCAGTTTTTCTTCTCGCTGACGGTTCACATCCTCTGAGCACGAGAAGCGGCAGAGACCCAGCGACGGCCGGGCCTCCCCGCACTCTGGCGCCGCAGTCACTGGGTGGACACCGAAGAGGGCGCCTCAGGCCAGTCTCCTCGCATGGCTGCAGACCTGGGCCGTCCTTCAGCCAGTCAGCGGGACCCGGCCCCAAGCCACCGGGCTGCTCATCTCAGAAGGGACGAGACGCTGGCCAGGGCTGCAGAGGAAGCCCATGGACACTGAGGTGCGGTGACAAACTAAAGAACAAATCTCGACGGTAGGGCCGTGTGCGTCCGTGTCGGCGCAAGGCTACAGGTGTCAGGCCAGGTCTGAGCCCAAGTGCCCGTGCTGGCGACAGGTACGCCGTGCTGGCGACACCGTGACGTCACCGTGACGTCGGCAGTAGCCCAGTGACATGTGCTAAGAGCACGGCTGTGGCGTCTGGTCAATCCCCATCACGGAAGGGAATGCTGGATGTCAGGCTCCCCAAGAACACAGATGTGGGTCCCTGCCGCCGCTGACCTGTAGCCACAGAACCCTTGCAGAGGGTGGGCACCAGGCTAAGGCCCCCCATCTGTGTGACCGGAAGTGACTGGAGGGAAAGCAGCAGAGGTGTGGCCATAAAAACGCAGACCAGGGGCTCGAGACCCTCAGTGGGAGGAGGGCAGCAGACGTTTGAACGCACACACGCACTCCTTCCTGCGGAATGCCGGTCGCGCGACTGTCCTGCACTCACACTAAGGTTCCCGCAGGACTGTCCCTGGGCGACACCTGGGGTCACGCTAACTTGTGCCAAAACGGCAGTTTCCCATGTGGAAAAGGAACAGCCGCTACCGAGGCCGCTGCGGGCTGGCTCTGTCCGGGAGGGGGCCGCAGCCTGCTGAGGGGAGCGGAGTCTCACTCAAGCCCACGGTGGGCGCGCGGGGCAGCGCTGGGATTCACTGACCCCACTGCTCTTGTCACCGCATGAGCCAGCGTGTGTGCTGCAGGTGGGCGCCCCACTGGCCAGTCCGGACTGGGTGCTCAGCAGCCCAACCACCGCGAAGCCCTGCAGTGGCTGCACTCACCCCCTGAGGTCAGCGATGAGGATCTGTCCCCCGTTGCGCACGTCGAAGATTTTGACTGACCGGTCTGATGAGCAGGTTGCCAGGCGGGTGCCATAGTAGTCCATCTGGGCATCGTGCTGCAAAGGAGGACAGCTCAGGGAGCCTGCAGGCTGGGCGGGGGTGGGCAGCCTGCCCAGAATCTACCTGACGTGAATCTAACCACCAGGCAGGGAGCTAGCAGGCCGACGCCCTCACCTCTGATGGCCATGTCCTTCTGAAGGGCCAACACAAATATTCCCCGCTGCTCCTAAGCCCTTTCGGGGGTCCTTTTCAATCTGGCTGTATAGGCTGGTGAGTGGGGGAGGGTGGCCTGATGTCCTCCTCCCCCAGGTCCACTGTGCCCTGAGAATGGGCTGCTGGGGAAGGCGTGGGGAGGCTGAGCCCTGCCTAAGAACCCAGGGCAGAGGCTGACCCAAGCAGGTCTCCGCGCCTGCAGGCCACTCAGGTCCTCTGTGGGGCCACTGGCTGGGTGCAGGGTTCTGTTCAGACTCTCGGGCTCCTCCTTCCACCTGAGGTTCCCTGCGCACCTCCGACCCTGGCTAAGCTGGCCTTCTTCCTAAGAGTGCGCCCAGTACCGCAGACTCCACCAGCCCCTACGTGTCACTGGTCACACCCGACACACTGGGCCCTCCACGCCCCAGCCACAGTTCCGTCTCCCTGGGTGGCGGCCGAGGCGCTGTCTGCCACCCACGGAACCCCTGGTGCTTCCTGCCTGAGGACTGGCTCTCCCAGGCACCCCAGCGGCCCACAGCAAGGGTTCAGGTTTGGGACTGTCGGGGTGTCGTGCATTCCTCTTATTCACATTCCTCTCACCTTTCTCAAGGAAAATATCCTGATTCTTCTTTGACTTGACATCACTTGCCTCAATGATTTAAGGCTCTGGCTCTTGGGTAGGATAAGGAGCTCTTTGTAAGCCTACTTCCAGGCGCTCTACAGCGTGCTGGCCACCCTCGGGGAGAAGCAGGGCTCAGGCCTAGATTTGAATTCTGTCTCCTTAGTCTAGCTGCTGTGCAACCCTGGGAAAATTACCAGACCCCTCACAGCCTGGCTGAGAGTGGCATGTGCTCCAAGGGCGGTTTGAAGGTTAAACAAGATCATGGAAAGCACTTTGAAGGGGTCTGACGCTTAGCGGGCACGCAGGTGTCACGTCACTTCATCTGATCTCACAGCAAGCCCGCACACACAGGCAGCACATTCCTCATGCCCCCAACTGAGGCGCACGGGCTGCTCGGAAACAGGCCAGGGAGCCTGGGTTTGATCTTCGTAGCCCTGGTCTGTACCGTCTCCAGACTTGGGGTCTTAGGGCTTCTGGACCACCCACACTGCAGCCCAGGTGACCTCTCAGAAGCCCCAAAGCGACTGCTGATGGGGGCAGGAAGCCTGGTGAAGTGTAGCGAGTGGCCGACAGGGGTCTGGCTCAGAGGCTGCCGCCCGCCGCCCAGCAGGAAGCAGCCCTGCCGCTGCTGAGACTTTGACCTCTGGACCGCCTCCCGCGGCCCTGTCCTTTCACGCTGAGCCCTGTGCCTGCTTCTTGGGAAATGACTGTCTGCGTCTGCGGAGGGCCTACCAGCTCTGCCCTCGTATCGAGCTGTCCTACCCTCACTTTTTACCAGCTTCCGCAGGGGTTAAGTGGCAGCAGGCGGAAGACAGGCGGGAAGATGACCATCCGGCCTCCACACCCAGAGCCGGTCACTCTGCTGGCGAGAAGATGGAGGCCTTGAGCTCCAAACTGCCCCCAGGTTGCTCTGGCCACAGTGACCCGAATGCCACAGCCTGTCAGCCCAGAGGGCACTGTGGGACACTGACCACAACCCTGAGCCCACAGCCTGACTGAAAAGGCTGCAAAGCCACAATGGAATTGTGAATGATCCAGAGAAAGCAGTAAAGAAGCACCCAAACGCTCCCCTCCCTCTGACCAGGGCAGGCTAACATAGTACTTACAATCATGTCCTCGTGAGACGTGTCCACGGTGTTAATCACTGACACCTAGAACCAGAGAGGGCTGGTAAGTGCAATTCTCTCATTACATTCACCAAACGCTCCTGAAATTCTTGACCGCCCAACTGTTCATCAGACATTCACTCAAGTGCCCTTTTGTCAATGACCGTGCCCAGAACTAGAGATACGGGCACAAGAAAAGGCGGTTTTGGCCCTCGAGAAACCGGCACGAGTAACCCTGCCACGGCAAGGTGAGCACACTGGTGAGGCTTCCACGCGCCAGGGCGGCCTCGGGCCGGTGGTGGTGGCGTGGACTGGGCCTTCCACGAGGAGGGGTTTGCTAGGTGGCACAGGGAAGACAGGTCCAGTTGGTGTGGAGGAAACATGAGCAGCGAGGCAGGTGGCAAGCAGTCCTGACTATGAAGACAGACCTCCGGGAGCAGTGACCGGTCACACCCAGGGTGACAGCGACTTCCGTCCCCGTTTTTTACAGAATAGGGTTACGGGCTTGCAGAACTGATTCGGTGTCTCTGGAGGCTGCTGCTGGCCCACCACGGATGACAGCACCCTCGACTGTCGCCCAGACTGGGACACAGGGCTGAGCAGCCTGTGGACTGCTCGTCGCCTTCCTGCCCATTTTCAAGCTTGGCCCAGCTCAAGTTACCCCCTTTCTTGGGGACCCCCAGATCCTCCAACTGTCTGAACCCCCCTGAATATCTATACCACTTTACTTCTCCCCACTGGGCGGTGAGCTCCCCCGAGTCAGGCGTCCTTCAAGTCACCCAGCACAGCGCTTGAGCACCAGAAGGAGCCTGTTTGCTGAATGGGCAAGTGAACCCAGAGACGCGGCTCAACCTTATTCTCTAAACACTCGTGCTGGGAGAAGGACTGGAAGGAGGTTTCGTTTGCATGACTTCTCATTACCCCACCTCACCTTTCTCAGCACGAGCCCGGCAGGGATAAAGCCTGACCTTTCAAAAAAGGGGACTCCGAAGAGGGTGCTACCCGGGAGCTCAAAGGGTGCATCAGAAAGGATTCTAGACGAATCTGCAAAATCAAATGCTAGATGCCCTAAAGAGTGGGCCCCCAAAGCCTGCCAAGGCGAGTAAGGAAGGTTAAAAGTCTCCTGCTGTGCTGGCAAGGACAAAGAGCAGAGGTAACCAGCCACCTGACTCGGAGCAGAGGCAGTCCAGAGAAGTGCATTTGCCAAAGTCAGGCAAGCTCACGGTGCTTTCCACTTCAGGTGCTTTCCACTTCACCGGGACATACCGCGGGCGGCAGCCAGCTCCCGAGAGCACCGGGAGAGGGCTGGCAGGCAGGCCGGCGGATACTGCAGTTCCATACCAGGTCACCAAAAGGCCTCAGAGGCCCAGCTCGTTGTCAACTACTCCTCCCCACCAGCGGGGATGGACAAGCGTCCTTCTGGACAGCGTCTCCAAGACGCCTTCAGACGCTGCAAAACCCCTCTGAGCACCTCACCGGCCTGTTTCTTGTGTAGCAGGAAGTGGCCCCAACAATCCAGCCCTTCAGAATCAGCCGCCCCTCTGAAAACTCCTCTGGGAAAAAGCGAGCTCGGGACATGAAAGACCCCAGCTACTCAGCAGCTAGCGAGGCCAGAAGGAGCGGTGGGCCAGCGCCCGCCCGG
>NW_004567134.1:16222342-16222646 GCF_000260355.1 Condylura cristata | reverse complement strand
GGCTCCCGCTCTCGGACGTGGCAGCTCGCGGCGGCGCCTCTTAACGGGTCACTTCCGGCGCCGGGCGGCGGCCCGCGACACCGGAACCTCCGGGCAGCCCCGCGTTCCCTCCGCACGAAGGTTCCGTGCTGCGCGGAGCCCGCGGCGTCCCTCCCAGGCCCCGCCCCTTCTCCTGGCGGAGGCCGCGAGAGCCCGGGGCGGGCGCTGGGGCTCCGCGGCGACCCTGACCCGGCTTCTGGGGTCTGAAGCGCCTGTTGGGCCACTCTCCTGACCGACCCTCCCTGTACCTGAAGGCCCTACATAA
>NW_004567134.1:16211602-16222157 GCF_000260355.1 Condylura cristata | reverse complement strand
CCGCGATTCTTGGCACCTGCGGCCTTAGGATGAACTCTGTCGCATGATAAATTTGGGGGTGGGGTAGAGTGGTCCTCATGTTTCCACCGGACCCAGACTGGGACCCGGGGCAGAGAAGCACCAGCGTCCGAGCCCTCTAGTCCTGACCTCTCCAATCACAGCATGCCCTGGCCTTCCTCCTGGAGGAAGGGCCCACCAGATGGATTCCCCAGCAAGGATATCAGCCCCACCCCTGCAGCGAGAGCCCAGGACCCCACCTCCAGTGTCCCCAAGCCCGGACCCGGCTGCCACAAGCCCAGGGACATTACTGCACTGCTGGACCACTCCGGGCCTATCCATCCAAACATGGTCTGGCAACTCCGAACCAACACCGCCCCCTCCACCCCCGAATTAGTCAGGTGACAGGGTGAAGCCCCACAGGGTGAAGCTCTTGGGTGGGCCACAACCCTCCATTTCTGTGCTTGAAAGCAGAGGCTGGCACCTAGGTGGAGAACCTTAGGTGGATTGCTTGAGGGACGCCGTGAAGGCTCAGAGGGGGTGAGGCGTCCAGACCACGGAGCTGTGCAGGCTGGGAGCGGGATCAGACGTAACTGGAGGCTGGGCCCCAGCAGCAACCCCCTTCCCGTCCCCTGTCCCCTGCCCTAGCTGTCTCGACTAACACTGCAGGGTGTGGCTTGAGGGCGAGCTGGGAACAAAATGGGTGGGCTCTGGGGCTTCCTGTTCCTGCAGGGACAGGTCCTGGCTTGGGTCTGTAGCTGTACGGCGAGTCTCTGGGTGATACGGTGGTGTATTAGCTCTAACACAAAGCCAGCGTGCCGGGCATAGTTGGTAACGGAATCCCTATGTAGGCGCTGGCACCTCTCTCATACTCCTTGAGGTGTTCCCCCGCGGGACTGGAAGGCGCTGCAGTGGGGAAGTCTTACGGCTGATTCTGGCCTCGGGACTGCTGGGGATCCGTCCGAGTCTCCTGCTTACAGGCTGGGCACACCCTTTCCTTCTGGCAGATGTTGTCTCCTTTGTTAAGTAGGAATTAAAATACCGACTCTGGAGCCTGATGTTGGGCAAAGTGGACCCTTGCATGTGAAGCTGTGTTTGAAATTGGATGGCCTGTTGGTGCTTGATTTTGGGATCAGATCTCTGTGAGAAGAGTGGGATCGGGGTGTGTGTGTGTGTGTGTGTGTGTGTGTGCCTGTACGCACGCGCTGCCTGTGTCTGTGACCCTCAACCTTTGGACTCCACATGGAGGACTATCTCTTGGTCTTGACACATTCCTTTTCTCTGCTGATGTTCCGCAGAGTTTCGCGAAGTCAGACACTCCCGTTTGCCCCGCCGCCCTGGGAGAGCTTGCCGCCTACTGCCTAGTCTCCATCTCCAATCACCTTCCTCTGGTTAATCCCGTACCCGATCAGGCCATTCTTAGCTCTCCCCTGTATGTGCTGTATCTTCCACACCCCTGGCTAGCTCCCCTCCGGCCCCCGACCCTCGAGGCCCCTTCCTCCAAAGCCTTGTTCTCTGGGGTCACCAGCCGTTCCTCACGAGAAGTGACTGATTCTGGCAGATGGCACCTGTCTCCCTCAAGTGGTGGCTGTTCAAAAGGTGTGACTTGGCAAGTGAGAGAGCCCACCCCCTTAAGCTGCCTGCCCTTGGGCAAGGAGCCTTCCCTCCCCGGGATGCCATTGCACCCTCGGTTCCGATCCAGGGAGGGCGGGACCCAGCTGTCCTGTGAAAAATGCCTTGCTATGTGCACCGTGCCTTGTTTCCACGTGTGCATTTATTGTTATTGCTCAGTATAGTGTCGAAAAGGCAGACAGATCCCATTCATTACAAAGAGCACAAGCCAGAGATACAGAGAAATAAAGAGTGTACAATAAGACACAGTCACTTCCCAGCCCCGGTGGTCCCCGAGGCCCCCAGAGCCCGGACAGCTTGTGGAAGCTGGAGGCGGCACCATTTCCTTGCTAGTCTGTTAGAAAATAAGTGCACACAAGAGTTAGCAAAGTGTGGTGACCCCGAGAGGAAGGTCCAGAGGGCGAGCACCACAGGCATCACAGAACAGACCTGGGGCCGAGAAGGGCCGTCCCAAAGCAGCCTCGATACCTTGTTTTGGGTGGAGGGGGTGATGGCTGATGCCCAGGGCCTGGGGTCCCCCTCCCCCAGTTTGGGTGGGCAGGATCTCTACGTCAACGTCAGGAGAGTCCTGGAACTTGGACAAGATTGGGGATTTTCTGCTTTCGTTGAATGGAGGCCTCGATTCTGGAAGGCCCCGAAGCCTTCTAGGATTGCACCCTCCCCCGTCTCGTAATGGCGGGATCTTGCTCGTGAGAGAGCCTGCGGGTGGGCAGGACATCAGCACCCACTGGTGACAGCCTGCTGGGAGCAGAGCAAGGCGTACGGGCAGCTGGAGTGTGAGATGCCCAGGCAGGACTGGGTGCCCCCCGAGGGCCTGTCACACCTCTGCTGAAATGGAGTCAAGAGCCAGAGGTGACCCTCCCTCCCCCCGAAAAGCGGTTCAGTAAAGGGGGGTGGGAATACGTGTTTCTCCGGGAGGCGATCAGAGAGCTGCACACCTGGGCCCTGCGTGCTGGTACTTCTAGGTCTGGGGGGGGGACCCCTCTTTCTCATCGCACCAGGCCCGCGGGGGCGTCCGCTGAGCACAACGGGGAGAGTGATTTTAGGTTCCAGAGTGATTGGCTGGGGGCTCAGCAGCCTTGCGCTGCTCCCTGGCTTGGGCTGTCCAGCTTAGAGGCCCCCAGGGTCCCCTAGAGCAAGCTCACCCAGGGCAGGGCCAGTGGGGGTGGGGGGTTGGCGGGATTCTCACGTTTATTTGGAGGAGCAGGATACACATAGAATAGGATTCACAGCCCAGGGCATTTTGTTTGTAAAAAGAGGGGGGTAGTGAAGGGTTCCTGTCCCACCACACAGGAAAACTGGGTGACGATGATGAAAGCTGGGTGACTGGTGCCAGGTGAGGCACCCCGATCAGGGAGCAGACGAGACGTCCCAGAACCAGAGTCCAGGCCATCTGAGGCGTGGTGTGGGGATGGTGCGTGTCGACGTGGTGGGAGGAATGGCTACCAAGTAACTGGGGTACTCCCGGGAGGGGTCCACGGCCTCTTTGCCTTGGGGGGGGTGTGGGGAGCGGGGTGACCTCCCTCTCGGCAGCTCTCTGCTCTGGCTGGAACCGAGGTGGCCCCGCAGTGGGGTGAGGGCCCGAGGGAGCTGCAGACAGGGCTGCTGCTCAGGAAGACACGGCCCGGGGGCAGGAAGGAAAGTTGCCGTTTCCTCCCTGCCCACCTCCAAGGGTGTGGCTCCGCAGCCCTCATGGCCATGGCGTGGACCCTGGCTCTTCCCTTGGCCGTGGGGGGGCGAGCTCAGGCCTCTGACCCGAGCCTGCTGCCTTGACCTGGAGCCCTGCAGGACGGAGGAGGCAGTGCTCCGAGCCAGAAGGTAGAGGGGAGGGGAGTCTATCACTGTGCTCCGTTTGATGCTGCCCTCTCTCCCTTGTTTTTTACAAACCACAGACATTTCAGAACTACCGCGGCAGCAGCAGCAAGAGTCAGCAATCAGAGGTGTTGCCATTGCATAGTATTAAATGAACAGAGACGGTGAGCTCTTTATTTACAATTATTGTCTAGATAAAAAAATTCATAAAAACAGATGAATGGTCATAAATTATTTACCCCCTACTGGGGTGAACTGCCAAACGTACCCCATGCTGCTAGATACAGGGCGGAGTGCAAGCTTTATGTTCTACAGTGAGTGTTGACAAACCAATCATTTCCCGTGTGCGAGCGGGTGTGTGCCGAGAGTGAGTGGGCTGTGTGCGTGCGTGTGTGAGCATTCCTGACCCGGAGAGACGCCGGGGCAGGGGGCCGTGGGCGCCCCGGGCTGGGCTCCGTGGGGACAGCCTTCCCGCTCTCCTCACCTCCTGGCTCCCCGACCCGGGGCGTGGTTTGCCAGCGTGGCTTTCCCGGGTCGTGGAATGAGGTCGCAGACACAAGACTGGGGCAGAGCAGGGGGCATGGGAAACCTCGAGAAAGGAAACGACAAAACCCCACGTGCCTCTGAGGCCGGCCTCCGGCCCCTGCGGGAGAGGCGGGCTGGCCCCGGCTGCGGCTGCGCTCCGCTCCGGGAAGCCTCGACCAGGCCTGGCCACCGCTTTGGGGAGCAGCTTCCTCTGCTGGCTGCATCCGGAGAGTTCTCTTCAGGACACCCAGGCGGCGCTCTCTCCCAAAGGTGCTCCTTCCGGGCAGGGGCCGGGTGGGCTGGGCTGACAGGTCCCGCACCGTCGGGTCCTCCTGCCAGCGGACTATGGCTCTATTCCCGAGTGGCTCTCATCTTGTTGATGGAGGAATTCTCTGGGCCTGGAGAAGGGACGGCCCGGCTGACTCGGGGCCCACGGTGGGAAGGGTCGGGATGAGGGATGGATTTCGCAAGCGAGGCGGAGAGTGTTTGGTTTTTTTCTCGAAGCATGGGACACCATCGATCATGGTATTCAAAATGTCTTTTGCACTGTACAAGTTTATGGAAAAAGATCGTATGCTGAAAAGTCTCAAAGCAAACTTTGTATTAAATACAAAAGTTCTTTTATGAAAAAAGCTGATACCCACAAAGTGCTTAGCAGTTAAGAGGCTGACATACAATTAAATAAGCTCTTAGTAAGTGGGATTGCTAGTGCTGTTATTGTCTTGGGGGGAAAAATAACCACCTTTTCTCACCTGTGATACTGTAGGGTTTCTGAATGGCTTTCTGTCTGGGAAAGCAAGGTTTGCTGTTAAAAGGCTACAGTATATATTGCGACTACAGGAAGACAATTTGGTTTAAAAAGCACACTGAATACATCTCAATATACACATCATAAGGTTCGTTCGGATCTAAATAGTGCAGAGAAAAAAGGCTATTCTTCTTCCAAAATCAAAGTAAAAGCAGCAAGCCGAAATGACCCTCCTCCCCAACGCCAGCAGCCCGTGACGCTGCCGTTTATAAGGAACTAAACCTCTAAATTACTGACTGAAAAAAAGGAAAAAAAGAAAGCCAACACAACAGCGCTTGTAATATTGCAACACTACCTCCATCTCTGCACAGACAGTGCCAGAGAGGACCTCTGGGTGCTCTCGGTAAACCCCAGCGAGCTTCATTGAGAGAAAAGTCTTCCCTGGTGCCGTGCGGCCCGACCCTGCCCGGCCGGGGTGTTCTCTCCTCCTCTCCCTGTGTCTACGGAGCAGCGCGGCTTACGGGGCCTTGGGCTCCTGCCTGAGCCTTCCGGGTAGTGACGGCATCGAACGGAAGCAGTAGGCAGAAATCAGAGCGTGGCCGTGGTTGGTCAGACGCGGGGGTGCGATCCAGGCAAGCGGCTGTCGGCCGAGCGGGCGGCGTGGCCTCCGGCTGCCAGCGTCCTTCGACCATACAGATAGCCAGAGACGCTAGCTACGGGCTTGTAAACAAATTACATTCTTCTCTTAGGACATAAATAAGTTAAAATAGAGCAATTTAAGCGGAAACAAGGCAACATGCCGGCAAAGAAACTTTATATATATATCCATGTATATATATTCATATATATATATATATATATCTACCCATCTATATGGACGTATACAGCCTCCGAGAAGTATACGTGGATATAGATACATCGAAATGGATATAACCTTGTGAGTGTCTATGAAGTTCTTCCGTTCCATTGGTGCAAATCTACGAGGCGAGTTAAGCTCTGCGGTTTTAAAAAGTCGGTGAATAAACCTATAGACAACGGAGCCCATGCTGAACAAGCATCTCAGAAACTCACAGACCAGCGGGTTGGATAAATAGTCTCAGAAAAGAGTCAGTCTGCAGTTCCCGCCTCAGAGAAAACGAACGAACGGACGGACGGAAGGGCCCCTCCCGGCCCCTCCCCCCGGACCAAACGGGGAGGGTGGGAAGGGAACAGACATTCATGCAGGGTGCGGCCTGGGCTAGGCGGTGCATGGCTGGTCCTCGGCGGGCGGCGGGCGGCGCGGGCCAGGGGGCTGCTTCGGGAAAATCGCTCACTCCCTTGAGCCCCCCAGGAGACCCCTCCCCTCGCCTCCAGGTGAAAAAGAGTTCAAACAGCATCGCAGCCAGAGAAAGGGTCCGTGGGGTGGAAACGTCGTTCTCGCCAGTATTTGGTTTCCGGTGGTTGCTCGCTGCTGTCTGGGTGGGTCGGGGGCCTGGATGGGTGGGTGCCGGAGGCGCGGCGCGGCCGTCAGCTAAAGCGACGTCTCCAGGCTGTGGATGGGGCTCCCTGGACTTGAAGAGGTAGCTGATTTGCTTGTGTCGGTCGTCAGGTTGATCCCGCTGTCGATGGCGCTGTTGTTCTTGTTCAGCGAGGAGGGCGGGCTGGAGTTCTGCTTGAGCGCGGCATCTTCTTCCAGGTCGGTGTCGTCGATGAGGGGGATGTGAGGCTGCGAATCTTCGATCCGGAATTCAGGGTGAGCCATGAAGTTATGGATGGAGGTTCGAGACTCGGGCTTTTCTAGACCTTCGTAGAGAGAGCTACGGAACGCCTTCACCACGCGGATCTGCAAGGGAGCGCGGGGTGAGCGGCTCTGCCCCGCGGGGGGTGGGGGGGCAGCCAGGCTCTGGGGGCGCGAGGGGGCCGGTGGGGGAGAGGAGCCGGGCACAGCAGGTGACTGGAGTCCACAGTCGCTGGGGTGAGGAGCGGGGACAGAAGGGGGGGCGGGAGAGCGGACTCGGCACCCGTGAGGTTTGGGGGGCACTTTGGCTGGGCCGAGCTACGGTGTTAGGACAGGAGGGGTCGCCGAGCCCCATGACGGGAGGAGCGGGTGGCTCGGGGGGTGGGGCACAGCGCACCCCTGCGGGCGCCCAGACCTCGCCAGACCGAGCCTTGTCGACCTGAGAGCGGAGGCTCCATGCGGGAGGGCTGGGGCGGGTGGCGGAGTGGGGCACAGAGCCTGTTCGAAAGTCACAGCGAGTCTGAACGAAAACCACACGCAGTTAAGGACCACACGACACAGAACGGGGAGGGGCGGCACGAACAGCAGAGGAACAGAGGGGAGACGGTTGGATGAGCGGGCCTGGAGGAGACACACGAGGGCCACACAGAAGGCGGGACGTGGGGCCCAGCGAAGCAAACCGAAGCCAACTCAGGGCTCTCTGGGTGCAGCGCAGAGGCAGCCAGGAAGCGGGAGGAGCCGGCGGGCCCGGGGTGCATGCCACAGGGGGCGGGCGCACGGCACACGCAGACGGACACACGGCCACACGTGGAAGCCTGGACAATGTGAACGGAGGTTGTTCGTAATCAGCGTTTCTTTCCTTCATGCATTTGGGGGGTAAACACTCGAGTATCGACTCAAAGCCCTGGCCGGTCATTGGAGTTGGCCTTGGGGTCCCTTATTTCTTGGGGCGTCTGGTTCCTTTATTTGTGCTTGGACAGCACAAAACCCAAAAAACGTGGCCGAATCCCACGGCCAGCCCCAGCCCTGGGTGGGTCCTCGGGGGAGGGAAGGGGGCCCCAAAAGCACTCGGGGGTGACCCCGCCTTCCCCTCTGAGGGTGGAAGGAGCCTGGACGCTGGGTCTGCCGGGCCGGGAGTCGGGGGACCCAGCCTGCGCCCCGGCCGGGCCTCGGCCAAGTGTGAGCTCCCTTCCTCTGCCGTCCTCAGCTGCCTCCTGGGGAGCAAAGGCACAGGCCCCCCGCTCTGAAGACAGACGTCCCTTCTCGGACCCCTGGGAGGGGAGCTTGCCGCCCCTCTCGGGGCCACAGAATGGGCCTCCTCCTCTCTCCCAGCCCTAACTCTGGCGGAGCCCCTGGGCGGGTGGGACTGGGGGAGCCGGGCAGCTCCGAGACCCCCAAGAAGCAGAGTGGAGGCGGGCAGCCTTCCCTCAGGGGAGCAGCCGCACCCCCACCAGCCCAGGGGGACCGGGGACTGGCTGGGGTGCTCGAGGGGAGGCCCTGGCCGCCCAGGGTCGGGCCTCAATGGTGGGCAGGGCCTAGGCAGTGGAGGTGAATCCTCAGATGACGGTGGCCGATGGCTTTGGGGGCGCGGCTCAGGGCTGCCCCGAGTCTTCCACGCACGTGGCCTATCTCCGCTTTAGAACTTAGGGTGCCCAGAGGAGGGCCCGGCCGGAAGTGCCGCCGCTTCCTGCCTCAGTACCCACGGCTTCGGGCTCTTCAGCAAGGTTCTCTCCTCCCTGGGCCACGGCTGCCAGAGCTGACTCTCCTGCTCTTGTCAGGGGCAGCTCTGCCCTCCTGGTGTGGCTGGGAGCTGCCGCTGCAGCTGTGCTTTGAGCAAGAGGCCACCGGGGAGCCAGAGCCGGCCGGGCCCCGGCCACCGCGGCCGAGGCGGCTCCCTGTCTGCGGCTCTGCTGAGTGCTAGGTGTCCTGAGCGCACGCTAAGGGGGTGCCCTTGAGTCAGTGGGGACTGGAAACAGGCGCTGCACCTCAGCTCCCTGGCGGGGACACGGGAGTGACTTAGGCCACGGCGGCCCGGTGGCCTTCGTCACGGGCCGGGCGCCTCGGGCAGGGGCGTGGGGCCCTGTCTGGGACTGACGGCGGGAGGGACGACACACAATGAGATGAGGCCCTGCCCCCCTGGCATGGACACGACAGAAGGGTGCACTGCTCGGGACAAGACTGCGGGACAGACTTCTCGGGACACCCCGCCACGGCCATCTCAGTGTCCACTTCGGTTCTCTCCGCGGCTGAAACGGAAAAAAATACGGGAAGAAAAAAAAAAGCTCTTCTACCTGCCTTCCCTGCTGCCGGGGTGGGGGCGGGGGCGGGGGGCCCGTCTGGGGTGCCAGGCGCTGTGAGGTCACCGGCACAGAGGAAGCAAGGGGCCCGCGGGGGCTTCTGAGGGACCGCCCGGGCCCCGGGCTGGGGGGCTTCAACATACTCGAATGTTTACCCGGCTTCAGGGAAGCCAAGAGTCTGGGACTGATTCACATTCAGGTCAGGCTCAAGGTTAAAGACTCACAACCTCTTTTAATTTCACTCTCTCTTGCTGAACTCTGTGTCCAGGGTTCTCTAGCCCTCTAGGGAAACAAACACATGGAATATTCAGACAGCGCCGAGGTCGGGCCCCCCAGAAGCACGCCGCTCTCTCGCCGGCCCGAGGTCAGGCTACGTGGGCTACCGGCACCCTGACGGAAGCCCAGCCTGGCTCCTTTCGTCCTGTCTCGCGTCTGCCCGGGGTGCAGCCTGCCCGGCGGGAGGCCCCGTCTCGCGGGGCGGCGTCCGGGAGTCTGAGGCTCCCGGGTGGGTCTGCAGGGCCGGGCCTGCCGCGAGGAACACACTGTGCTATCGGAGTGGGGTCCGAGCGGTCAGCGGTCGGAGGGGAGCAAGCGAGGGCTGTGCCCTCGACCCTCACCTGGAAGCGAGGAGCCTGTCCTTGGCCACCCGCCCGCCGCCCTCTCTCAGCGCCTGCCCGGCTGCTGGAAATTCAAGCTGAGAGCAGCGAGCTCGGCCTCGAGGGGGTGGAGGGGCGGCGCCCCACCGCGGTGTGGGCTTGGGTGTTGGGGGGATGTTTGGCCGCCGGCTCCAGCCCGTGGGCCTGCCGGGGAGGCCGTGCGGGTGGTGTCAAGCACAGGGCTTGGACCTCTTGCTGTGTGACCTCGGCCAAGGTGGCTCCTGTCTCTGGGCCTCTGTGTCTGTCACTCGAGGGGATGTAGTGATGGACGTGCCCTCCTATTTCAGCTGTGAGGCACATGTGAGGGGAGGCGTGTGCCCCTCACACACGCGGGGGGCGGGGGGGTGAAGGGGGGGCGAGGGGGAGCCTCACTTCTGGGTAAGTCAAAAGAGAGAAGCGTGAGAATGACCAGAGTTCCCTCCTGAACATTCTGGACTGCGGGCTACGGCCTGCCCCTGCCTGGGCCCCCGGCACACGGGGGTGCCAGGAGGGAGGGGTGACGGGGCTCCTCACCCCAGTGGCATGCGTTGGAAGCCGCCCCAGGCACACGCCTGGCCCCAGGCCCCGTGGGCAGCAGGTCAGGGTCACCCAGGAGACAGCGCTTGACCCCTCAGGGCACGTGGCCCCCCAGTGTTAGCGCAGTGCCCCTGCCACCCTCCACGGGGCCCCCAGGAGGAACCCCCGCTCAGAGAAGGCGGAAGACAGCCCCCCTCTTCGTTCTCTCAGTCGGGGCCACCTCTCTTCCTGGCCACCTGCTTTCCTGCTTGGGCGAGGACCCTGCCTGGCACCTGGGCCACCTCCAGCCCCCAGAGCAGAGGGGGGACGCGGAAACGGGGCGAGGGGAGGGGCGCTGGGGAGTCTGCACTGTGGCTGTGGACCGCAGGGCCGCAGAGGCCGCGACCCTTTGGAAGCGGCGCCCTGGGCCGGAGGGCGGCGGGGGCGGCCCAGCTCCAGGCTGGACACGCACAGGGGCAGGAGAGCCAGCGCCCCCCGAGGACCCCTCCCGGGGCAGGCGGGATGGGGCTTGGGCCCCGCCAGCTAAGGGGAGCGGGGGCCATGGGGCCGGGAAGTGACGGGCAGGTGTGCGTAGCTGGGGGACGGCGGTCGGAGGGACCGCTCCGGGCCGCCCCGTGGACGGTGCGAGACAACGCAGGGACAGACTCGCCAAGGT
>NW_004567134.1:16210778-16211265 GCF_000260355.1 Condylura cristata | reverse complement strand
CCTGGGGCGCCTGCCCCGACACCCGCCGCTCGGGGCTGCGTCCACTGTGCGGCACCTGCCCACCACCCTGCATAGCGCGTGGGCACAGGGCGGCCTCTGCCTTCTGCTGTCATCCTGCACACCGGGCGGGCCGCGTGCACGGAAGGCCCTGGGCGTGGAAGGTCACGGACACGGCCTCGTGCCGTGGACGGGCTCTGAGGCCGAGGGCTCAGCGGCACCGCCCTTCTGGGGCCCAGGTCACCTCCTGCTGGAGACAGGGGCCCGGCAGGGGTGCGCTGTGTTTAGAGGCGGAGAGCTGAGTCTGGAGCCTGACCGGCTAGGCGGGCCCCCCACGGCACCAGTAATAGAACCAGGGGTGCATGCGGCTGCGGGGGGCGGGTGGCCTGGAGACAAGGCGGGGGGCCGGCGGCTCCCCTAGGTCTGTTATTCCCTGCAGCGCCTGAGGCGACATAGGGCGGGAAAGGACAGCGCCAGGCCGGAGATGAGC
>NW_004567134.1:16208828-16210631 GCF_000260355.1 Condylura cristata | reverse complement strand
AGGGCTGCTGGCTTGCACCCAGCCACGGTGTGAGGCTGGGCCACTGCCCACTGTCTCCCTGAGGTCGAGCTGAATGGCCGGGAGCCCGTCCCCGCCAGGCAGGGCCCAGCCCTCCATGCACAGCCCTGGGCAAGGGAGAGGGCGGGGCTCCGGGACCTCCTTGGTGGCCAGGGCAGGCTAGCTATGACCTCTGACCTACAGCGACCCCGTCTTGGCTGGGCCCCCCAGTGACCCACGGCGACCCCTGTGGGCCTCTCTCCCTCGACCCTCGGTCACGCTTTGCCTGACCTTCACTGCAAGACTGGGAGCCCTGGCCAGCCCTGGCCCTGCCCATGTGAGTCAGGTTTTTCCTGACCCCGCATGACCCATCGGGAGGCTCTACCCCTCCCACTGAGAGCGCTCCCCGGTCCCCGCCGTGACCGTGCAGACCGGGGCGTGGGGTCACCGAGGCCTGCTGAGCCGCAGTGGTCCTTTGAGCGGCCTGGACTTCGCTGCTTTCGACCCTCACGGCCCCGACGGCCGGTGCACCCCTGACCCTGACCCCGGCCGACCCTGCCCGCCGAGTAACTGCCACCCCCCGACTGGCTCTGAGCCGCCACCCGGTGGCTCCGACCTGGCGCCACCTGGCCTCCTCGGTGGCCTCGGCCCCTCTCCCCGGCCCCAAGGTGGCCGCTGCCCGCCCTGTCCTCGGTGCCCGGCCCCTGCCCGCCTGCCCGCCCGGCGGGGAGTCGGCGGCCCCGAGGCGGGGAGGATGCACACTCACGCCCAGCTGCAGCAGGAGGAAGGCTGGTCGGAGAGGAAAGAGCATTGGACAACGACACGCGACTAGGGCTAGAGAGATTGGCTACGTCCTGGCTCTGGCTGGTGACGGAGGACTGTCTCCTCAGGGCCCCCTGAAAGGAGGCCCCGCTCTTGAAAGTATTGACTACTTCAATCTGCAACGGAGGAGAGAACGAGACAAGTTGCGAGAAAACGCCACAACAGCCACACGACTGACAGGGACCACGAGAACAGCCGCTGCCGGGCGACACGACACGTCACTTACACCGAGACAAAGATTCCAGACACACTCCAAGGCTCTGCAGGCGGTCGGCTCACGCGGCCTCTGCGCGGGCCAGGGCCCGGCCAGGCTGTGTCCGGGGCCGTGGCCGGTCTGGGGTCGGGGAACGTGGCGGGGGGTGTGCGGGCCCTGGGGCCGGGCTGGAGTCGGGGTCTGTGGTCGGGGCTGGGGGGGCCTGGGCCCGAACCCCTCTGCCACGTCTGAGCTCTGCGACCTTTGGCGAATCACCCGAGTGTGGCTTCCTGTCCCTCGGCAGGGCCCGTGCCACCTACCTGGCAGCTATCTGCAGGCGGGACGGTGCCCACCGGCGTCAGCGCTCCGGCAGAGCCCCGCTGGGCAGGCCCACGCCCGCGCAGGGCGCTACAGCCCCGGTCTTCCTGCAGCCTGGAGGCCCCAGGGGGCTGGCGCCCCCACAGCAGACGGCCAGGCGCATGGGCGGCTCGGGCCCGGACCCCCCACCCCAGCTCTGCAGTCACTCCTGACTGGCAGGCGGAGCGGGTCTCGGGGCTGGGGCCTGGGGGACAGTGTTGGGCCCTGCCTGAGGCCTGAGTGAGAGGCAGCCCCGGGGCCTTAGTCTCCGTGGAGCTGAAGGCCAGGCCGGCAGGCTGGCTCCTCGCCCAGCGCGCCGGGTGGGGAGACACCTCCTCCCGGGGTTCCAGTGCCCTCTGCTGCTGGCTGTGAACTACAGCGGGAGCGGGGGTGCGGTGGGGGGGAGCCTGTGAGGGTGCGGCACCGCCTGGGGG
>NW_004567134.1:16204922-16206958 GCF_000260355.1 Condylura cristata | reverse complement strand
CCCCGCCGCCCCGGCCAGGCGTGGCCCAGCCCCAGGAGCCGCGGTACCTGGGTCTGGATCCGGTTCAGGCCCCGGAACCACAGGATCTGGCCCCGGCGCAGCTCGCGCTCGGCGTGGTCGATCTCCTCCACGTCCTCGTTGAGTTCCTCCTCTGGGATCTCCTCCTTCTGCGTGAGCCTGCCCGCCTCCTTGAGGAACTTGAGCCTGCTGGTCGGGATGGTGGCGATGACCTGCAGGGGACCCAGCCGTCAGGGCGGCCTCCCCCGCCTGGCCGCCTGGTGGGCCTCCTGCTCCCTCCTTGACGCCCTTTACCTGTTACCCTGCTCACTCTCAAAGCGTGGGAATCGGGTTCTGAATCCGCTCATTTGTCCAGAGAGTGGGCGGAGGTGAGTCCGGAGCCCCTGACCTAACTGCTAGGTGACCCGGGCGAGCCCTTCGCCGGAGTCTGGCTCGCCCATCTGCACGGCGGGGGTCGCCCCGAGTCTGAGTGAGATGGCACGTCCACGTTTCTGCACGCCAGCCCGTGGCTGGACTCCTGAGGTCACTCGGCCCTGTGGCCCCAAGCCTGGGGCTTGGGTGGGAACTGGAGCCCTCTGGGGAAAGAGGTCAGGGGCTGCTTCGCCCTCCTGAGGGGACCTGAGCACAGCCCAGGGGCCCCCTGGGTGTTGAAGCTCAGCACTGCCCACTGGCATTGTCCTGCAGCTGGGGTTGGCCCCCCAGACGCTGGCAGCTCCCTGGGGAGGTGAGCCCGGGGTCCAGCACCTGGCCTCGAGGGTGCTCATGGAACGAGGCGGCCGGTTTAACGCTCTCCTGTGCGGCCCCGCGCGGGAAGAAGACACCTCTGGTAGTGGATCTCTATCTCGTGGCTATTTTCTGCCACCGAACTTCCACTCTCCCTGGAACTGCTTGAAGTTGGCACCAGCGTCTCGGGCAGTGGGGCTCCCCCCAGGCCGCCCACACCTTGAGGCCAAGCCGCTTGGGCCCAGCCGGGCTCCGGGCCCCACACAGGTGCCACGTCGGCCCGGCGCAGCTCTTGAGCCGCAGGCCAGGGCACACAGACTTGGGCACAGTGGGGAAGGGACGTGGGGCCAGTGTGCTCCGGGGACAGGGCGCCGGCCCCCAGAGCCCGGCCCAGGAGCCCCCAGAGTGGAGGAGGTCTCCAGGGGCCACGGACACAGCAGCACAGGCCTGTGCCACAGGGCCGGGCCTCTGGGCGCCCTGCAGCCGCCCCTCAGAGGACACGCTGGCCTCGGGTCGGGCCTGCCGGCCGCGGCCTCCAGCTAGAGCCAACGGCATGGGGCACGCTGGTCTTTGCTAGCTTCTCACGACATCAGTAATACAAAACTGCCTTTTGCATGAATTTCGGTTAAATGACGTGGCCAGCGGCACATGGG
This sequence comes from Condylura cristata, assembly GCF_000260355.1. Classification (NCBI taxonomy): domain Eukaryota; kingdom Metazoa; phylum Chordata; class Mammalia; order Eulipotyphla; family Talpidae; genus Condylura; species Condylura cristata. The sequence goes on along the minus strand of NW_004567134.1, from coordinate 16,205,564 downwards.
TAGAGAGGGGAAAGCATCGTGGGGGCACCCAGATGGTCAGCACTGGGGATCTGGGCTTAGCCCCTGTGTTCAGATGCCCGGGCGGGGGTGGGGCAGGGCCTCGCTGGGTCAGGCCATGGCAGAGCTGGCCCGAGCCTGGGGCTCCAGGTCTCCCCTCCAGTGCTCCTTCCCTCCCCTGCGGCCCACCCTCCCGGACTCACCTGGCCCCAGACGAGCTCTCCCAGCCCGATGAATATGCACCACATCCACTGGTCCAGCTGCAGCGGGGAGCAGCTGAAGGGCTTCCCCCCAAACTGCACAATCACGATCTGGGGGCGGAGGGGGCGCGGGGAGGGAGAGAGACAGACATCAGGGCGCGCGGGTCTCGGGTCTCGGGCCGCAGGTGCAGGCGGGCGGCCCCGGGGAGGGTGGGCGCCCCCTACCTGGATGGCGAAGGTGCCCAGCACGATGGTGCAGAAGATGGGGTTCCGGAAGATGCCGTCGAAGACGTTGCGCTCGCCGTGGATCTTGCGCGCGTTGATCTCGTTGAAGAGCTGCATCATGACGAAGGTGTTGAAGATGATGGTGTAGTGTTCCGAGGGCGGCGAGTGCAGGGGCGCGTTCCGCCCGCTGTCGATCTGGAACATCTTCTCGCCTGCCAGG
>NW_004567134.1:16179081-16204572 GCF_000260355.1 Condylura cristata | reverse complement strand
GGAGACAGCCCTCTCTCTTTTGGGGAGACCTGGGTGATCTGCCCGCGGGAACCTGATGAAGGCCTCGGCAGCTGCACCCGGTCGGCGACCTCCCCTAGCCTGGCGGCCGGGCCCGGTCAGGAATACCCGCCGGAGGCCCGAACGTGCCGGACGCCCGGGCCGTGAGGGGACGCTGGCTCCTGTGGGGTGGGCCCACGCCCAGCGGCCGCTCCCTCTGTGCCTGCCTGTGCCTCCGGGGAGGGGCGCGCCCTGGGCTGCCGTGACCCGGCCTTTGGGGAGCCGAGGGAGTGGCGCGAGCAGGCTGGTGGGGGTCTCCAGGGGTGCGGGTGTCCCCACGTCCGACACCTCCGTGCCCACACCCTGCCCCCCGGCCACCGGCCCGTGTCCCCCGGGCCCCTTCGGCGGGCCACTGTGTCTGTGCGGCACCTGCCACACCACCTTCGAGGCTGAAGGGGGAGGGCGGCCCTTGGAGGTGCCCAGCTTTTTTTTTAAGATTTATTTATGCAATCAGAACTGGGGTACAAGCCAGAGGTGCGGGGGCCATAAGAGGATCTACCAGAGACAGAGCGGGGAGCAGAACAGGCAGATGATGAAGCCCACTGCTGCGGGGAGCAGCGGGCGGGTCAGGAGGGGTCTGCTGCGCCCTGGGGTCACCTCCGGGGCAGGCGGGGATCGAACTCATGTGGGAGTGGCTGCGGCCAGCTTGCTGTGCTGCGCCCCAACCCGCTGCGCCACCAGGGTGCCTGTCTTATGTGGACGTGGGGAGTGTCCCCTCCTTCTCTGGACCCCTGTGGCTCACCCACCACCCAGAGGCGACTCGGCCTGCTTCTCTGAAGCGTGGGAGGAAGCCGGGCCCTCTTGCCCAGCGGGTGTGGGTCTCTGTCCGGCTGCGCCCCAGCCCGCCTGTGTCCTGGGGCACCCCCAGGGCCCGCGCCCAGCCCCACGCCCTCCGGCAGTGCTGCGGGCGTCCTGCTCTGGGCCGGCCGCCCCGGGCCTCGGGCAGCAGGGGGCTCTGGGGCCCGCGAGGGCGCAGCGACTCACCCATGAAGAGCAGGGTGAAGATGAGGGTGAGCTGGTAGACGGCGTGGCCCAGAATGTTCTTCATCATGGTGCGGGAGATGAGGGGCTTGTTGCGGCCGTACGGCTTCCTCAGCAGCAGGGTCTCGGTGGGCGGCTCGGTGGCCAGCGCCAGCGACGCGAAGGTGTCCATGATGAGGTTCACCCAGAGCATCTGCACGGCCTTCAGGGGCGAGTCCTGGGGACGGCGGCCGGGGGTCACGGCGCGGCCCCCACGCAGGGCTGACCGCTCAGCAGCGCCTGCCTGCGGGGGCCCTGGCCGGCTCGAGCAGCAGCAGCCCTCTGTCCACCCCAGGCCTGGCTTCTCCCGGCCAGCGCCACCGGCTCGCTCCCTTCCCGCGCCCTCCTGCTGCCGGAGTGTCACTGTCACTCTGGGAACCTCGGTTTCCCCATCTGGCACCAGGAGGCCTCCAAGACTCACAGGGGGTGCAGCCGCCCCAGAGTGTCCCCCAGGCCACCACTAGAGGGGGCGCCTCGTCCACAGGCCAGGAGAGAAGGGCCCACCCTGTCCAGCCCCTTCCCGAAGGCCGATTTAGGGGCTGGGGTGCAGGTGCAGCATTCTGGGCCCCTCTCTTGGGGGCAGTTCTGTCCTCCAGGCCTCTGGGGGTGTCGGGGCGGGAACTTGTCTTCCCAATGGCCGCTGGGAGGGGCCGGACCTTGGCATCGACCCTCCCCTCTCAGCCCCAGGGTGGAGCAGGGAGCGGGGGTCCCAGGCCTCAGACCCCTGCTGAAAAATGGGGATCTCGCGGTGTCTGCCCCAGAGGGCTGACCCCATGGACGCTGTGCCTGCCTGTCGGCTTCTCGGGGCGCAGGACTCAGAGGCGGTGGCGGACAGACACCCCCTCTCCCAGGATACCCAGGTACCCAGGGACTCAAGCCCGGACACCCTCTGGCTGCCCCTCCTGGCCTCGAGACCCAGGCAGGCGGGCCTCTGCCTCCCGCTGGCCCTGCCGCTCCTGCCTCCACGGCCTGCGCAGGCCACGCACGTGGGGGACACCTGCCACGCCAGCTGCCACGTGCCCTCGGGCACACCCGCCCCCCGGGCCTCCTGCTGGCGCCCTGGGGCTGACGCCTGCATCCGACCTCGGGTACAGATCCGGCCCTCAGCAGTCAGCCCAGGGACAGCTTGGGGTGCCGCATGGTCTCTGGCCCGCCCGCCGCGGGGGCCCACCTGTGTGATGCAGGCGCCGGTGAAGGCCACGATCACGGCCACCACGTTGACGGTCAGCTGGAACTGCAGGAACTTGGAGATGCTGTCATAGACATTGCGGCCCCACATCACCGCCTTGACGATGCTGCTGAAGTTGTCGTCCGTCAGGATGATGTCCGAGGCCTCCTTGGCCACGTCTGTGCCCGCGATGCCCTGAGGGGACAGGGACGAGCGTCCGGGTGGGGTGGCAATGGTGGCCAGGGGCTTACACGACCCCCAGACACTCGCCCACCTGCAGGCACAGCCAGGAGCATGCACCTGGCACCTGGCAGTGCACGGGCGTAGCAGCATGCACGTGCACGCACCCCGCCCCGCTCCCCCAAGTCTCTGAGGCCAACCATCGGGGAGCCCCTTGCCGGCTCCTCCCCCGCCCCCCCGCCCCCTTGTCCCCCCTAGGGGGGCCTCCGCTACCCCTCAGGGTCAGGCCGAGCATCTAGGGTGTCAGGAACACAGTGGACAGTGGGCGGGCGAGTGTGCAGTGGGGTCCCGTGTGGTCCCCGCCCCGCCGCCCGCCGCCGCCTACCATGGCGAAGCCCACGTCGGCCTTCTTGAGCGCCGGCCCGTCGTTGGTGCCGTCCCCGGTCACCGCCACCACCTGCCGCTGCTCCGTGTGCGTGCTGTCGATGATGCCTGCGGGCGCCGGGCACTCAGTGGCATCCGGCCCTGCCCGGCCCCCTCCCGGGCTCTCCGCGGCTGCGCCTGCCCTGACCCTAGTAACCCGAGACCCCTCCTCCGCCTGCCCGGGGGGCTCCGAGGGGCTGCTGGGGTCCCACCACCTGCCCTTGGGGTCGGCCATTTGCCAGCAACCTCTGACCTATGCTGTGGCCCGAGCCCCCTGCAGGCTTTCATGGACCGATGGCCATGGCAGATGCCATGTGACTCTGCCACTGAGCGAGTGGAGGACGTGACCCCGGGCCCGGGGAGGACGCGACCTGGCAGAGACGTCCCTGGCGCGGACGCAGGCCGGTGCATGGCCGAGGCCGTGCGTCCTGCTCTGGCGGCCCCCGGCCGCTGCCTCCCCGCCCCTTGGCCACCAGCCTCTCTGGCCCCCCGGGCTCTCCCTCCCATCCGCGCAGCCGCCGAGCACCCCAACCTGAGCGCCCGCACGGCGGCTCTGCCCGGTCTCTGCCCAGCCAGCCCCTTGGCCGCCCAAGTGTCAGTGCAGATGCCACTTTCCCTGGGAAGCTTTTGCGGCACCGGCCCCCCCTCAAGACCCGGTGTGAGCTCCCCGATTGGGCCGCTCACCTCACCCGTCCCCTGCTCTTTGCAGCTGGCAAAGTCCCTCCTCTTCAAGGCCGGCTCTGACGCCACCGCCCTGGGTCAGCCTGGGCTGCTCCCCGCACTGGTGGGGGCCCTGACTTCTCCTGCCCAGGAATGGCCCCTTGAGTCCATTGGCATTTTCGGGGTTCACCTGCCAGTTCCTCGGCTGTTGGGGTTTCCCTCCAAGGCCACTTACTCCCCCGTGGCCCCAGGCTGTCCCTCCTCTTCACTGCCCTACTGCTCGCCACGAAGCCGAGAGGAGGGTCTTCCCAGATGCCCGCCTCCATCCCGCCCCGGCAAGGCCCCTGTGGCATCCAAACAGCCCCAGGCCCAGCTGATTCTCCACCCTCATGGTCCTCAGACCCTACTTCCGGCTCCTCCTGGACAGTCCTTCCCCACGAGGTCACCTCTCGCCGCTGGACAGTGAGGCCCCTGCGCCCCAGGCCACTGTCCACGTGTCAGGGAGTGAGCTTCTCAGCTGGGCTTCCCTCTCAGGTCCTCCCAGGCTCCCGGCCCCGGGGTAACTGTTCACTGGCCTGGCATTCAGGGGCTCACTGATCTGATGCCAGGGTCCCCACCGCGAGCCCCTCTCTGGCAGACTCAGCCACTCAGCGAACCTCCTTCCACGTCTTGAAGGTGCCAGAACAGATCACGGCCCTGCCTGGACACAGACCCGTGCCCGCCGCCCGCCGCCCGTCCATGCTGTGGGGAGCACCCTGCACGTTTCTTAGCTCTGGGTGGGGAAACCACCCAGTCCGTACCCACTGGGTGGAATGGGGCCCTGATTGCCAAGCCCGGGGCAGAGCCCCTCAATAAACGGTCATCAAGAGAACGAGCCGATGACCAAGGGCGTGAGTGAACGAGACATGGGAATGGGGCGCCTCTTGCTTGGGTACAGTTCTGGGGTTCTCGCCAGACCCCATCTGCCGCCACTAATGTCCTTGGGTAGCGTTTTGAGAGAGGAGTCCAGGTACCCGAAACCTGCCTCCAGTGGCCACTTTACAGACGGTGAAACTAGTGCCAGAGAGCAGGCCAGTGGCAGAGCCAGGGCTGGAGCCCGGACTGCGACTGTAAAGAGCCCAGTCCCAGCCGCCTGGCCCGGCTGAGCAGGGGAGGGCGCAGGCTCAGCTTGCCGACTGGCTCTGGGCTCTCCTCTCAGCTTGCCCTTCGCAGGCTGGCCCACCTACCACCTGGGCCTGGTGACAGACCCTGGTTGGGGGCCCAGAGGCCCTGCAGACCAGGAGCTCAAGCTCACACGCCCTGGGGCGAGACTGAGAAGGCCCGTCCTGCAGCGGGCTGAGGGACAGACACTGAGAGGGGAGGCTGCTGAGAGAGATTCGGGGTGCATGCAGTCATTCAAGTCTGTGGCCCCAAAGGGCAAGTATCAGCCACATACATAGATAGGCCTGTGGGCCCCAGCTGGCCCTCGGGCCCTGAGTTCTGGACCCTAGGTGGGCAGGCCCACTGCTTGCTGCCGGAGGTGGGGTCTATAGGGAAGATTTACAACCTTCCTGTCTCGCTGGGGCCCTGGGGAGGCCTGGCAAGTTGCAAAGGGGTGGCAGGGGTGTCTCCAGGTGTGGGAAGCTCAGGCAAAAGCTCCCTTCACCCTGGAAAGAAGCTGCAGGGACCAGGAGAGGGAGAGATTCTGGTTTCGGAATCTTCCATGTCTTACCTTTGACCAGGGTGTGCTTGTCTGTCGGGGAGGAGCGGGCCAGCACCCGAAGCTTTGGCCAGATCTTGTCAATTCGCTCCTGCTCAATCTGGAAAGGAACAGCAGAGGGGAGGTTGTTGGAGAGTGGTGGGGGAAGCAGAGGCTCGGAAGGGCGGGGCTTGCCCGGAGGCGCTGGCTCTCAGGGGTGCACTAACTGGCTCCAGCGGGGTCAGCGTTCCCCTGCCCCCCCGGCTCATCCCTCTGAGGACCCACGAACCTCTCCTTTCTCGTTGCGGATCCTCCGGTTGAACTCCTTGCCTTCAAGGCACAGGAAGTCCTCCCCAGGGTGGATGATGCCACACTTGATGGCGATGGCCCGGGCTGTGTTGATGTTGTCACCGGTGACCATGCGGACCGTGATGCCCGCCCTCTGGCACTTGCGGATGGCTTCTGGGACCTGGGCAGGAGGGCAGGAGCCATGGGGATGGGTGTTACCTCTGGAAGGCCCCGCCTGCCCCCATGAACTCTGAGTGAGCCCTGCTCACAGGCAGCCCCACTGTAAGGGGCGTAGATATGTGAGGTAAGTAAGGCCGATGTGCTACTTCCTCCCTCCCTGTGCCAGTGGCAGACATTGCTAATCCATCACAGCATCCCTGATTACACCCACGTGGTCTCGGAATGCTCAGCTGAGGCCCAGGCAGCCACCACCTGTCAACCATCACAGCCCATTTTCTCCAGGGACAAACCACGGGCTATCCTGGCCTGAGTACGGGTTTTGAAAAAAATCTCCCCACAAACACCCCCTCGGATTAGCTGGGGTGACTGTGGAGCACGCAGTATGGCACAGGACTTGCTTTGCCACACGCGTTTCCTGCAATCTCAGCGACATCTGTTCCTGTGCTGTACTGCATCGGGGGACATATTATGTGGAGAATGTGACAGTGGCTTAGAATAAACACGGTGATCCTGTTTCATGTAAAATATGACATTTCCCTGAGAGAGTGGGGCCTGCCTTCGCCCTGTCTGTGCCGACTGACTGACATCCGGGCCCATCCGACCCGGCAAACCCAGTCAATCAGAAGCCTGCAAGGCCCTGGGGCCCAGTGATTAGGACTGAAAACCTAGCCTGGAGCTGCTGTCGCCCTCACGCACAGCACAGATCGATGAACAAGAGATTCCTACCCGTGGGCAGTGACAGCGGTGAGATTAATAAAGCGGTTTTTGCCATTTGCTGCAAAGCCTTTACGGGTGGGGGAGGCTGTGGAGGACACAAACCCCAGTTGTCCCAGAAGACCAAGCACTTGAGACTCTCGAGCCTAGACGGCCCCGTCTCGCAAGGCTTAGCACTGGAGGCTCACTCCTGCGCCCTGCCCTGCCAGCCTCTGCAGAGGAATTTGAAGAAAGCAGTGGGCTGAACTGTTCGCCCACCCCCACCCCCCCATGTTGAAGTCTGCCCCCGGGCGCCCGAGAATGTCACCCCTTTGGACATGCATCTTTCTAGAGGTGGTCAAGTTGAGATGGGGTCCTTAGAGTGGTCCCTCGTCCAGGGTGACCGGCGCCCTTGAAAAGAGGGACGTTTGGACACAGCCACACATGTGGGGCCCCCGATGAGGCATTTCCTGGAAGCCAAAAAGACTGAAGCTCTCCAGCCAAGCACCAGAACTCGGGGACCCGCCAGGCCGGCCGCAGGAGGAACCCGCTCTCTGATACCTTGACCTTGAACTTGCAGCCTCTGGGTCCATGAGACAGTGCACGACCCAGCCTGTCCAGGCTATTCTGCATCACAGTCCCAGGAACCGAAGGCAGATTTAGGGTGTTGGTCCAAACCCCAGGGACAGCTGCCCGTTGTCCCTGCACCCACAGGGATTCCATGCCTGGTGTACTGGACAGCCCCTGCCCTCTACCTGGGCCTTCGCCAGGCGTGGGCTCAGCGGCGCAGTGGACAGCCCCTGCCTGTGTCACCAGGAGGCGTGCGGGGTCCCTTGAGGCCTCAACCCTGGGTGTGTGACTTTACACCCGGATGAATGGATCAGGAGCCACGTCACCCCCCCCCCCAAATAAAAGGGCGCCACGAGCCCTTTCAGGCTCCTCTCTCACGCGCCCTGCTGGGACAGTCGCGAGTCCCCAGCGCCCGGCCACCCCTCGCGCCATCTCGGAAAAGTCCTTCCCATCTCTCACAGAGATGCTCTCTACCGTGAAGCCATTCTGGGTGCCCCCTGCCCTCAGGACCTGGCTGTGGCTCGTTCACGACCCACAAAGGGCCCTGAACACCTAACTGTTCTGGGCACCGACACCCCGACGGTTAAGCTCGGGCCTCAGAGGCGTCGGTCTGCTTGAGAAAAGCCTTCCCCTTCGTGCAAAGAGCTGTGAGATTAAAAAAAGGGAGAGAGACAAAAAAACTCCTTTCGCTACTAAAATTATCCTCAATATTTTTCCGCTGAGGAAAAAAGCCAGGAAATGGGCGCTTCCTGCTTTCATTAAATACGGGCTTTTAAACATCTGCTGTTTCTGGTGACAGCCGTTGTCTGTGCCCCCAAAGGCACCAACACCCCCGGATAACCCGGCAGATCTCAGGCCCTGCTGACTGCTGATGGCTGCTCCCCGCAGCCAGGGGCCGGTTTCCTGGAGGAGGGACGCCTCCTGCAGTCGCTCCCTTGGTCACCCCTAAAAGCCCTGTGGCAGGCCCTCCCCACGGGGTGACAGCACCCCTCAGATTCGAGGCAGAGCACAGACACCCCGTGAAATGTCTGCGCCGCGGCCCCTCCCCCACCTGCTGCTCTCCACGTGCCGCCTGGGTCCGGCCACCTTGGTGGACGACCCTCCTCCGTCCCGCACCCTACGGTCGGGCACGCCTCTCTCCGTCGCCCTCTCCTTTCCCTGCCTGTGCCTGGGGTGGGGGCGGGGGGCCGGCAGGCCCAGAGGGGCCAGAGTAGCTGTGGGCCACTTGGCTTCCGTGGGCATGGCTAGGCTGGCCTCAGGGATGGGGGGGGCAGGAAAAGACCCGCAGGCGCTGTTTCTCGGACCCGCTCTGAGAAACGGGGGCGACAGGCGTCAGGCCCCGGGGGGCTGGGCCCACCTGCCCTCCTCCCGCCTGTGGGCCCAGGGGGCCTACCTCGGGCCGCACGGGGTCCTCGATGCCCACCACGCAGATGCAGGTGAGGTCACTGAGGATGTCGTTCTCGTTGTCCCAGTCGGGCTCCGGGCTGCCGGGGAAGTCTCGGTACGCCACGCAGATGGTGCGCAGCCCGTCGCAGGCCATGGGCTCGATCACCCTCTTCACCATCTCGTCACGGTCGCGGGGCCGGAAGACCCGGGGCTCGCCTGCCCCGCTGAGGATTTTGCAGCACCTGGGGTGGAGGGCGGGAACTGGTCAGGCGCCGCCTGGCCGGCTGGGCGCGGCTCTTCTCCTGTGCAGTGATGTTTGGCTGGCTGGGGCCGCTCCCGGGGCCCATTCGGGCCACTTCCGGAACGCTGAAGGGTGGCCCCCGCCCCTGGGCCCCAGAGAGGGAGGGAACCCGGGCAGGCTGGGTAGAAATCGGGGGGCTTGTTGCAAGATTTGCCCCAGGCCACGGGCAGGGGCAGAGCTTTTGATCTGTTTGTTTTAGATTCCCCCAGCGACCATGGTTTCCCAAGGGCAAAGAACCTAGGCGGGTGGCTCCGGGGCCTACCTGCACACTGGCCTGGCTTGGGGAGCCCCGTCTATATCCCCACGGGCCAGCCCACCCGAGGCCCCGATTCAGCCTGTCTGGGGTGAGTCGAAGACTCAGAGTGATTTCCTTGTGTCCCCAGGGCTGACGCTCCCTGGAGTAGACAGATCCCCCCAAGGCAGCAGTGGGGAAACAGGCCCAGGGAGGGCAAGCGCTGGCTTCGCTCTCTAGGCTTCTTTTGGCACCCAGAGTGCCAGGGAGCCACAGGACCAAGTCCGCTAAGGGCCATGAAGTAAGAAAGAGCTGAGAGTGTTAATGGGCAGAACTTCCAGGGGGCCATGACCGAGGGAGGAGGGGCGGGACGGCAGAGCAGACATTTTTAGGAGGAAGGGCAGCGGGCAGGGCCCCAGGCCTTCCGTGTCTTGCCCTCGGGGCCCTGGTGCCTGCAGCCCGGACACCCCACCGGGTCCCAGTGCGGCAGGCAGGGCCCGCACCCCCGGCCCGGGCCGGCGCCCCCCGCTCGCGCCCCGCACCCCGGCCCGGGCCGGCGCTTACTTCTTGAGCACGATCTCGGATGCTCCCTTGCTGTACATGCGGAAGCTCTCGTCCGGCAGCTTGATGACCGTGCTCATGGACTTGCGCACGGAGTTGAAGGTATACACCTTGTACAGCTTCTCCTCGGGCATCTGGGTGCGCACGGGCTCGTAGTCCTGCTTCAGGTCCAGCACGAAGCCCAGCAGGCCACACTCGGTCTTATTCCCCACCTGCCTGGGCAGCGCGCCCTCCTTCTCCGGGGGCTGTGGAGAGAGCAGGGCAGGCTCACGGCGGCTGCTCCGGGCGGCCTGGGGCGCGCGTGCGGCTGGAGCCGGCCCGGGCCTCTGCCTCCCAGGGCCAACCCTGGCTCTGGACGGAGGGGTTTAGCGAGACCAGCTTTTAGAACGAACTAACTTCAAATATAAAAACACAGTGGAGGCTAATGGAGGAAACAGCTGGGTACCAACCACCTGGCGCAGTCAGCACTGTGCCAGATTTGTTCCACTTTGCTTTTTCTAGGAGGGAAACGTGACAGATGAAACTGAACCCCCTAGGCATCCCTCTCCGTCTGTGCAGCCCGCCCCTGGCCCAGGAAAATCCTCCGCCTTTAATTCGTTGTTGAGCATGAGCCGCCACTTTGGAGCGGTCTTCAGTCTCTCTGCACACATGGAATGACGGGCACACGCCCACCGCAAGGCTCCTTCAGAATTTAAAGGAAAGTACAGATAGAGCTCGAGCTGGGTTAGAATTGCTGGGTCTTTGTTTTGTGTTAACTTTTTACTTTGGGGTTCTAATTCGTAGCCGACAAGAAGTATTCCAGAAAGATGCGATGTGCCCTCCCTCCGGCTTTCTTAGCGCTCACTTCTTGCTTGACTGTGGCACAGCAGGGACCAGTGGAAGCCACCACAGTCTAACACCACAGGCTTCACATCCCCCTGGGCGGGAGCATGTGTGTGTGTGTTGAGTTCTACGCAATGGTTTGGCCGTGGATTCTCGTGAGCACCATCAACATACACACACTTCGTGACCCAGGTCCCTGCCAGAGCGGCAGCCGCTCTGTCCCTCCCTGCTCCAGGCACTTACCTGCTCCCCATCTCCATCACTTTGCACACCTTCGAAATGGGACCACACGGGAAGCCACTGTTGGAGATGACTGTTCCACTTGGTCCAACCCCTTGAGATCCAGGCAAGGTGTTGCATGTATCAGCAGCTTGGTCCTTTTTCACAGCTGAGTAGTATTCCACGCCACGCATGGAGTGTCCCTTGGGATCTCAACTCGGGCTGAACCAAATGGAACTACTCTTTTTTGCATGTCAATGTGGTCCAACGTGGGCCACTTCATAGAGTATCACCTCGGAGGGCGTATCTGCTGTAATGGCTCACATGTTGAAGACCTCGTGTGCGAAGACTTTGAATTCTTCCATAACTCACTTTACTGATAAAACATGAATGTGGCGATTACCTGTGTTTATAACACTGGTTTTCCCCTTTTCAACTGCTCTCTAGACTCTGTTCTATGAACAAGCCACGACGCATTTTCGCATTCCTCTGCCACTCCCCTCCTCTCTGCTCCTTCGTCACCTGCTAAGGGCTGGCCCTCTGCCAGTCGCTGGGCTGTATGAACCACAAGCCCTGGTTCGAGACTTGCGGGGCAGCGTGACCATCTCCCTGACACCTGTCGCTCCTCCAGTGCTGCTCACACATGAGCTGCTTCTTGTCTCTGCCATCACCCTATTGCTCCCTCCCTCTCGCTGCCAGGGAAACGCCCTCCTTTCATCGTGCTTACACAGCTTTCAGGACCCGTTCAAATGCCTCCTTGTCTCTGAACGTTGTTTCATGGGTTCAGGCCCGCTCTGAGTCCTCAGGGCCCAGCACACAGCTGGCACTTACTGTTTGCTGGGTGGCTCAGTGTAGACCTGTCTGCCAGGGGAGGCACAGGTTAATGGGTGAGCCAGCACAAGGTGCATTCATATGAATGCTGTGGGTGACTGGCCAGAAGCTGTGGGAAGTTCCTGTTTGCAGATAAACACACCGCCCCTCCCCTCTGCAGACACATGCGCACCAGTGCGTTTGAGGAAGCTGGTAGGTGACCCAAGTGCAGGTGTCTTTGGGAGTGGTAAAAGCCTCCACGGATAAACCAAACCCTAGAGAGACGTCAAAGAGGGGTAAATGCCATGAACACGACTGTCACCCCACCAGTGGCTTTTCTGGGCTTCAAGCCAGTTCTGCACATATCTCCGGCCTCGCCTCCGCCTCTCTCGTCTTGCAGGAGCGAGGATGGACACTCCAGAAGATCCCAGCAGGGGTTGGCTCTGCAGGGGCAGACGGCAGAGCCCTGGACGTGCTCCTGGCCTACTCCTCCAGGAGCCAGCCCCAGCCCCAGCCCCAGGGAGTCCGGGCATCGCTGACTCAGCGGTCTGGAGACCCACGTGGTCATAGGAAGGGCAGAGCCCAAGATGCCAAGGCCTCAGTTTCCCCACCTGCAGGATGGAGCAGCTGGCCTCCAGCTGGGAGAAGAATCAACCCTTCCCTTTAAGTGGATCATGGTGAGGGGTGATGGCGCACAGCAGACTCACACACAGTTCCCCAGCAGCTGGCTCCGGGGGTCCACATACCTCAGGGTCCACAGGTGCGGAATAACCTCCAAAGACCCTCGCCTCCGTGCCAGGCCTGACCCTGTATGGTGCACCATGCCCACAGTCTTGGGCATTTCACTTGGAAGCAAAGGAAGCGCTGCTATTCCTGCCCTTGGGGCCCGGAGCAGAAGCCTCAGTGCGCCCCTTTGGCTCCACAGTGCGCTGAGAGCTTGTGCTTCCAGAATGTGCACACTTACTTGCTTATTATTATTATTATTATCATTTACAATTTTATAATTAACCTTCTGGTGATTTCCAGAATTTTATGTGTTTTCCACAACAGTGTTTGTCCCCCCCCCCCACTAATGACATGGAGGACCCAAATCAAAACGTCCAGTTACTTCTTTTCCTAAGAGAGCGGAGAGATACTCCTGCAAATCAGCCGGCATTTTATTGCCCTCAGTGAAATATTTCAATTTTCCTCTAAAAGGATTTCAAACAGTCCGTGGCTGCAAGTGGCAGAGCTGCCTCCTCCGTGATTCAATTTGTTCTCCTGAACTTGACTCTGAAATCGCCCACGTGCATTACTAAGCGGCAGGGACCCGCCCCTTTTTCTTTTGGCTTTTTCAGTCTTGACAAACCCAGAGGCTTGCAGTTGCTGTAGCGAGCAAGAGCCTTTTTAGCAGCAGGGCTCTGCTTTGTCAGGAGCGAAGGCGCTGATATTTTTCTGGCTTTGACGGATAGAAAATAGGCCTAGGAGGAAAGGGACTAGCTCCTGCTCTCGGACCTGCGGAGGGGCAGGCCTGGGGCCACCTCCAGCTCCCTGGGGCCCCGCGCTGGGCTGCATTCAGCACACTTCCTGGTGTGGGCGGTCAGCCCTCTGGGAGAGCCGGGTGCAGCCACAGGCGCACTGAGAGAGGACAATTCATGCTCCTGGTTGGAGATGCTGGGGTCCGAAGAGGGGCAATTCATAAATCACATCTGCAAAAATGAGAGTGAAGAAGACGAGGCCAGCATGCATCACTTCCCACCCATTACGTTGGCTATTATAAAAAACAAAACCCAAAATAGCAAGTGTGGGGGAGGAGGTGGAGAAACCGGAACGCTTTGCGCTGCTGGTGGGAATGTGAAGTGGTGTAGCCATGGTGGGAAGCAGTATGGCAGATCCTCAGAAAAATTAATAACAGGCCTATCACGTGATCTAGCAATTCCTCTTCTCAGTATATCACCCCCCCCAAATTGATAACAGGATTTGGAAAAGATATTTATGTTCCGTGTTCACAGCAGCATTTTTTACAATTGCCAAAAGGTGGAAGCAACTCAAGTGACCGTCAATGTATGCATGAATAAATAAAGCGTGAGATGTGCACACAATGGAATGTTATTCAGCTTTGAAAAAGGAAGTCCTGATGCACGCTAAAATGTGGATGAAACTTGAGGTTCATTTGCTATATGAAATAAGTCAGACACAGAAGGACAGCGTGTGATTCCACTAATATGATGCAGTAAAACAGTCAATTTAATAAAAACAGGAATTGGAATGGACGTGGTCAGGCCTGAGGGAGGGCAATGGGGACTGGTGTTTATGGGGACAGAGTAGCAGTTGGAAGGGGCAGAGTTCTGGGGTGGTGGTGGTGATGGTTTGACAACAGTGTACATATGCTTTATGCCACTGAACTGCACTAAGCAACAGTCACGATGGTACTTTCTACCTAAAGTGTATTTTATCACAATTTAGAAAACCCTAACACACCCCTTTGGGGGCCAAGCCACAGTGCCGACCCCGTAGCCTGTAGCCCGTGTCTTCACCAGCACCGGAGACCATTGCTAAGGCGGCAGCTTGCTGGTGACGGGTCGAGTCCATGGTCTGTCTTGCTTATCTCTGCCTCCCACGGTGGGGAAACCAGTGGCTATTTGTTGAGTGAATAAACAAACGCTGTGTGTGTGTTCACCTGTCAGTGGCAGACCAGAGGGGATGGCGTTTTGTCAGGTGACCCAAGAGGGTCACCTGGCCTGCCTCCCTGGAGCTTTGCCTCAGGGACTCCTGAGGACCGAGAGCCATACCATGTCATGTCAGGGCTCTTCCTCAGGTCTGTGAAGGCAGAAGTTGGCGTGGGTGTCGGGACGATAGGCACTTTCCTGGCAGGTTAACTCTGAGGAGACCTTCCCAAGCTGACCAATGCAGTGTGTGTGCGTGTGAGAGAGAGAGAGAGATCGCGCGTATGGTGTGGTGTGTGTTCCTGTGTGTGTGTTATGTGCAATTACAGTGTGTGGACTGCGTGAGATAGTGTGTGGTGTGTATGCAGCGTGCAGTAAGGTGAGTGGTGTGCATCTTTTGTGTGGTGTCTGAGAAGAGTTAAGCCTCATCTTAATGCCCTGCAGATTGCAGAGTCTTCCACGCCTCCCCTCATGACCCATCTCAGAGTGGCGTTTGACGCAGGGCAGTGGGGATGCTTGTTTGAATATCAAATTGAGTCCTGGGTTTGGAGCCCGGAGATCTGAGTTCAAGGCTTGACCTGCATCGAAGATGGATGGAAATGAAAGCAAGTAGATCCCCCGTGCTTTTGGGGGTGCCTGGCTAGCTGGGCGCATGGGAGTGAGGTCTGCTGTGGACCTGGGGTTTCCAGCCAGGAGGCGCCCGGCTGGTTAACTCAGGAAAATGGTCCGAATGGATCATCCCGCTCCGCCGGGGAAGCTCCAGGGAGCTGTGCTTGCTCGCCGTAGTTTATGCTCCGGAAAGATGCTGCAGACTCCCAGCGGGTCAGCTTGGCAGTGCCCACGCCCAGTGGTGACTCACGTGCCAACAGTCACGTCAACCCGCTCCGACAAGGTCTCGTAAAACAAAACGGAAGTCCGCGGGGGATGGGCGGGCGCAGAACAAGCGTGGGCAGAAAGGAGAAAGTTCCCAAGGAAGCAGAGGGTGCCTGGGTGCTCTGAGCACAGCGAGCAGAAAGCCTGTACAAGCCTCTGTGCCCCCTCCCTGCTCCCTGAACCTTCCCAGCCTTCCCTGGCCTGTTCCCTCCGCAAGGTTTAGGGTGTCCTGACACCAGGTTTGTAGGGCAGCTCAACTGCTGTGGACAGAACACCCCCTGCTACCTGCCACTCCCGGGGCCTGAGCGCCCCGTGGCCCCACAGGGCCCGCCTGTGGACTGAGCCTCTGGACCCCAGGCCTTCTGCCCCGGGGCCCCGGGGCCAAGGTGCTGCAGGGCAGCTCTCAGGGCCGAGAAGATGCCCAGGCCGCGGCTGGCTGAGAGAGCGGGCGGCGCCAGCCTCTGCAGCCCGGTGGCCAACAGCCTCTGTGGCTGCAGGTAGAGCCCTGCTCAGTGGCTGGTTCAGTGCTGAAAAACGAGGACAACGCTGATGGCGCCGAGTGCCACGCTCACGTCGGCATTGTGCTACGCAGCTTCCATGAACGCACTTGATCCGCACAACCATCTTATCATTTCCCCAGGAGCCAAGGCGCAGAGAGGGCAAGTCACTGTTCACGGCCACACAGCTGCTGAGGGATGTGAACCACGGCCGTGGCTGCCTCTTAGTGCCGGGGCAGCTGTGCAGTGCCCAGCAAGAAGCACGTGGCCAGGGCCCTTTCGGGAGAGACTCAGAGAGGAGCGCGGGCGCCGCCGGGTGCCAGGCTCGAGGCACAGAGAGGGGGCACTGGTGACTTGGCCTGACAAGGACCCCGGACGCCAGGCTCCGCGCTCTCCCAGGCTCGCCCGCCACCTCCTCCCGGCATCTGAAACGAGCTCCCGGCTCTGCCACGTGCTGCGGAACGCTGCCTGACTGCGACTCACCACGGCGGAGGCTCCCGCAGCACGCCGGCGGCTCCCAGAGCCCCTCCTGCCTGTCACTGCATAACGACGTCTCAATCCGAGCCCGCCCCGCCCGGCTCTGCCCACGCGGCCGCCCCCGCCGCCTGCAGCCTGCTGTGGGAATCACCCCCTCGCGCTCTGCTCCGTACATCTGCCGGCTGAGCTCATTAAGGGCAGCGCGGCTATTTTAGGGGGGCCTGGGGAACAGAATAAAGCTCGCTGGTCTCCCGCAGTCCCAAACTGGGGCGGGTGGGGAAGGGCGGAGGAGAGCCACACGTCGTCCGGTTCTGCCTGCCCCAGGGTGCTCTCCCGATCCGCGGGCTTCTCCCGACCCGCTTTCCTCTGCTGTCGGCGCCCGCAGCCCAGCGGCACCAGGGCCTGGAGGCCCAAGTCACCTGCTCTCAGCAGCCCAGGGCTCCTCCCTGCAGACTCACGCTCTCCTCTGTTCCCGAAAAGTTGCAGGCAGCTCCCGCAAGCTACAGATCCTGAAGGTTGGCGCTGGCTCGGGGGAGAAGGTGGAGGGCATGGCTCGGGCATGCTAGGTGGGCACACGAGCCCGCCAGGAGCCCCCCTGCAGCAGTGCCCTGTCCGAGGGCGGCTGCTCCAGGACGGACCGCCCTGCGGCGCCGGCTAATCACAGAGGACGCCTGCACTTCCCGGACAAGCGGGTCAGGGCACGATGCAGTCAGCCGCGCCTCTGACAAGGGGCCAACACCCCAGATGGAGGACATGCTCACGCAACCCAGCCCCAGACAGCCCCACCCAAAAGTTGGGCCAAAGACCTCACTGACGTTTTTCTAAAGAAGACACGCAGATGCCCTACAAACGCGTGAAAAATTGTTCAGGGAAATGCAAAAGACCCTAATGAGATTCCGTCTCAGCCAGGGAGAATGGCCTAGATCAAGAAGACCGGGAACAACAAATGCTGGGCAGGGGTGGAAGAAAAGGGTCTCCTCCCTGGGCGGAATGCAGGCTGGTGCAGCCTCTGTGGAAAATACACGGCGAGGTCTCAGGAGAATAAGAATGGAAACCCCAGGACTCAGGGACGCCCCTGCTGGGCGTTTACCCCCAGGTACGAAAACTCTAAACACATGAGAAGACAGACGCCCTCCTGTGCCACGGCAGCGCTGCCCACAGTCGCCAAGTCCAGGATCCTGCCCGAGTGTCCATGGACAGGCGGACAGATCAAGAAACGAGTGGAATACTACTAGCTATTGAAAAAGGTGAGATTGCTCCTTGTGGGATGAAACGGACGGGCCTGAGGTGATGATGCAGCGTGGAGCAAGGAGCAAGTCAGAACGTGCGAGGCAGAGCTTGGCCGGTTTCACTAACTGTGCAACATAAGTAACAAAGGCATACACTGGAAAAATACAGCAAATCTTGGACCTCAGTGAAAAGATTTATTGGTTACCAGAAGGGATGGGGGGAGGGAGAGGGTGGGAGAGGGCGGAGCTAGGGCACTGGAGGACTGGCTTGGTGGAGGGTGAGCGGTACATGGGCACACTGGAGGGGTAAACATGTAGCCCCAATGTTATAATAAAATTTTTTAAAAAGCCCAGTAGTACCGCTCCCATTACTAACAATACTCATGGGTGGTTAGAAGTGCTCTCTCCAAACCCTTGCCCTCTGCAGTGTGACCCTGCACGAGAAAGAGTGCATTCCCCGCTCCCTGAATCTGGGCGGACACTTACTTTGGCCACCAGGATGCAGCCAAGTGACAGTGTGAATGATGAGCCCGAGTGGCCTGCCGGGGAGGCAGGGCTGTGCGGAGCAGGGCCCAGCGCCTGGCAGAGGCCACACTCGATCACCCCGAGCCCCCCAAGAGGCAGACTCAGGTGCCTGGGGCGCCCGACTCGGACCCCAAGAACCGCCCAGCTGAGCCCAGGCGGCTGCGACTCGCAGAACTGTGAGCAACGTGCAAGGTTTTGTTTTGAGTCGCTAAGTTTAGGAGCAGCTTGTAATAAAAAAATATATAATTCACTGTTCTGTTTTTTTTTTCCCGCACTAACATGATAGCAAAGTCAAAGGAAGCAGGTGCTTATTTCCTGGCCACCCCAACCGGTATCAGCAGGACTTAAGACCCGAGGCCCGGGCTCGACCCGCCCTGCTGTGCCGCCCCTGGGCCGTCGCCCCCGCCAGGCGGCCGCCTGCTTACCAGGATCTTGGTGGTGTAGGCGCTGTTGATGGCGATGGCGTTGACCAGCAGTTCCATGGTCTTGGCGTGGATGGAGCTGGGGTCGGGCACCTCCTTGTAGTGGGCATCGCCCACGTAAGCCTGCACCACGGTCATGCGGTTGGTGGTCAGCGTGCCCGTCTTGTCCGAGCAGATGGCCGTGGCGTTGCCCATGGTCTCGCAGGCGTCCAGGTGGCGGACCAGGTTGTTGTCCTTCATCATTTTCTGGGGGGCGGGCGGGAGAGGGGGCGGCCGTGAGGAGGGGCTGGGTGAACTCCGCGGGAGTGAGGGCTGCGGCCTGCTGGTGGCCTGGGCTGCGCAGCCCCCTGCTTCCCTTGCAGAGCCCAGGAAAAGAGGTGACAAGTTTCTCCGTGATCTGGGTTACAGAAGCGCTCGCTCTGCTTCTTAGGAAAATCAGAGAAGAGGCAACCCCAAGGCTGTGTCCTCGGATTACTTCGAATGTTGTTCTCTTAAGACCTGAGCTATTGACCTGTTGCTAGCAAGCCTTGTTTTAGGTTTCCAACGCAGCTACTTTTTATTAACAATTATGTATTACTATGAGGACTTAGTTTATTGAACTGTAGATCACGACAGCAAGAAAAATTATTTCTGAGAGAATAGTTCCAATGTTCTCATCCTGATTCTTAAAGGCCTTACTTTTACTAATTAGCTAAATATAACCTATTAATAAACCTTAATATTTAACCTATTAGTGTACTTCACCTAATTGTAACCCTACTATAAAGACCCATTCCTTATTTGGTTCGTATTTTCTCAAATTTTTTTTTTTAAAGATTTATTTATTGATGCATACAGAACTGGGGTACAGCCAGAGGTGCAGGGCTGGCGAGAGGCTTCACCAGAGACAGAGTGGGGAGCAGAACAGGCAGATCGACAAAGTCCACTGCTGAGGGGAGCAGCGGGTGAGACAGGACAGGTCTGACGCGCCACGTGGTCACCTCCGGGGCCAGGGATCGAACTCGCAGAAGCGGCCAGAGCTTGGCTTAGCTTCGCAGGGCAGCCCTCCGACCCGCTGGGCCACGGGAGGGCCCCGGAGTAATTTTACTTTCCGTCCACATCGGCAACAAAATGCCTATCGCAAGATGATGCGCTTTTGCAGTTTCTCTTACTGTGACCTGTGCTGGTCAGCATCATAAATGTATGTTGAATGAATGAACAAGAGCAATTTGAGTTTGTGACACAGTCACAGTGTGCAAGAGTCTTCCTGCACTTATTTCCTTGACGGAGGTACTGAGATTCCCACGAAGCCTACGGGGACCGTGGAGTCCATTCTGGCCTTTGAGGATGCCAAGGCCACGTGACCAGGGTCACGATGGGGGTCAAAGCTGGGTTTTGAGCCGGTGTTTAACCCTCACAGCATAGGTCATCCCATCGGGACCCCAGCCCATCCCAACTCTCTGAAATGGGCCCACCGTTGGGGTTCCGAGTGCTGGGCCTAACAGGGGAGCCACATTTGGCGACGCTTGAAATAACGGCCAGTCTGACGTGAAACGCGGTAAGCCTGAGGTAGATGGTGGTTTTGCGGACCTCTGTAAAATGCAGACTATCTCACTAGCGTTTTTATGTGGCTTCCAGGTTGGCTTGACGATAATTTGTATATAGCCGTTTAGGCAAATTACATGGCTAAACGGCCATAACAAACGGGCAGTTATATAATAATCATCTAAGTAAAGCTAGTTTAACCTGTTTCTTTTTCCTTTATTTTCCTTGGCTACTAGATTTACGATCCCACGTGGCATCTCCACACTGTGGGTGGCGGCTCCTGGGGGGGGGCGGCTCGGGGAGGGGGAGAGTTGCTGCCTCTGGCCTCGGTGCTGGGCTGAGTCAACCAAGTGAGCGCAGGAGAGCCACCACGTACCGCAGCTAAGGGGTGCGTGTCAGGGGCACCCCGCAGAGGGCCTGGGGGCCTGAAAGGTGTGTGGCTCCCCCAGACCAGCTCAGGGCTGGTCCGGGGCTCGGTGACGCAGCCGCGGGGGTCCCGAAGCTGTGGGGGCCTTCCGAGAGTCACCATTCAGCCCCGGGCCCTGGGCATCGTCTTGTGGCCTGCTGGGGCTCTGCTCTGGGGGTGGAGTTTCTCCGAGAACCCCAAAACAAGGAGCCGATAAGGGCCGTATCCTTTACCCCGAGCTGCCACTTCCTGGCACCTGCCGGTGATCTCTTTTCTGTCTGAAATTTACACCTGAGAACCCAGCCCAAATTCCAGCCTGGAAAATGATGCTGCTTGCGTCCTCCGGCACCTCGGCCTGGGATAAACTCCAGTTCTGCATGCATAAAGAAATGCATCTTTAAAAATCACAGAAACGTGGAGCTCTGCCTCAGGGTTGCTCTGCATGGGCCCTGGCCGCCGAGGGGCCCCCATGGAGCCGGGGGAGGGAATGAGCCCAGGGTGTGAGCACCTGGGGGAGACCAGGCCTGCAGCGCCCCTAGGGGGCCAGGTGAGCGGCGCCCCGCGGAGACGCCAGCGGCCCACCCCTGCACCAGCTTCTGCAGATGGCCCGGCCTGGGCACAGGAGGTCAGTGCTCGGTCGGCCCGGCCTGGGCACGGGAGGTCAGTGCTCGGTCGGCCCGGCCTGGGCACGGGAGGTCAGTGCTCGGTCGGCCCGGCCTGGGCACGGGAGGTCAGTGCTCTGTCGGCCCGGCCTGGGCACGGGAGGTCAGTGCTCGGTCTGCGGGACATGCCCACAGCCAGCCCTTCGCTGGGCTGCTCGGAAGTCTCTTCGGAGGAGGGGACCTCTATAAAACTCAGCACCCTTTTTGTTTAGGTTACCGCTTCCAAACTTTAGGGACACCCCCCGAGCTCAGCCAAGCACACAAGTTTGAGGGCTCTGGGGGGGCCCCTGCCAGCGAGGCAGAGACTGCCCACAGCTGGGGGTGGGATGGGCCTGCATGAGCGCGGCTGTCATGAACATGGCTGTGCTTTAGTTTTGAAGTTGGGGTGACTATCAGCATGTACCAGTCAGGAGAGCAGATGTTAAGGTCTCTGGCTTCTTCAGGTCCGCAGCACTGGGCCTGTGTCTGGCACGGCGCAGACCGGGCACCAAGGCTGTCCCTGAGCCAGGACAAGGTATGCCCCTGGGCTCCCTGAGGTGTGTGAGTTTGGGGCTCCCGCATGTCTCTCTCCGGACGCCCATGTGCCTACTCCCTCCCCTCAGTTCTTCTCAGCACCCCAGCACTGGCCTGATGACCTCCCTACCCCAGCTGGGCGGCCACTGTCAAGAGCACCTGCGTCCTGCTCACCTTCACTGAGTAGGCCAGCGAGATGGTGACGGCCAGAGGGAGCCCCTCGGGCACAGCGACCACCAGCACCGTCACGCCGATGATGAAGAACTTGACGAAGTACTGCACGTACACGGGTGTGCACTCGGGCAGCCACGGCTTCTTGTTGACCACGAAGGTGTCCACAGTGAAGTAGAGCACCAGGATGATCACCGTGATGGCCGACATCACCAGGCCTGCAAAGGGGCGGGGGTGTGCTCAGGGGTGCTTCTGGGCTGGGGGGTGGGTGTCGACTCGGCTATGGGGCCTTTGGGGTCAAGCAGACCCCGCTCGCAGCCTGACCCACTTGTGTGGGGGCTGGGGACAGGCCCCCAATCCTCATGGAGCTCAAGTTCCCCCTCGGAAAATGGGTGTGTGTGTTGACTCCATGGTCTTGTGAGGGTGGGATGTGCTCAGGCCCGGGACGGTGCCTGATACACAGCAGCGGTCATGTGTGCTGAGGGCTGGGTGAGAGGGTCAGCGTGGTTGCACAGGGTTCTCCCACGATAACCACACACCGTTTACTCATTCATAGGACAAGCACCATTTGAGCACTGCAGTGTGCAGGCACGCAGTGCTTCTGACTACCGGGACCAGGGAGCAGGGAAAGGGAGGCCAAGATGGTAGAGGGAGACAGAGAACAGATGACCAAGAGTATCCAGATTCAGACAGCACTGTGACAAGACTCTCCAGGACCAGGGAAAGGAAGAGGACCCTGTGCTGATAAGAAGATGATCATCCAAATGTCCATTGACAGATAGAGGAAAATGTGGTAAAGGTGCCTGCTGGAATATTACTCAGCCATGAAAAGGAAGGCCTGCCATCTGCAGCAACTTAGATCAACCTGGAGCTCATTATACTAAGGTGAGACAAGCTAGACACGGGACAGTTGAGGCATCTCAACAGCCAGACTCAGAGGCAGAGAACAGAAGGGCCATGGGGCGCAGGCGAGGGGGCTGTTTCCAGTGGGTCTGGGGTTTCAGGTGGGCAGGATGACAGTGTTTGCAGCTCTGCACAGTGTGTGCAGCTAACACGGTGCTGCTGTGCCCTTCAGATGGATGAGATGACAGATCTGTTAAGTGTCCTTGTCCCAAAATAAAAACCAGAACACTGTGAAAGAACACAAGGGCAGTTCTGGAGCGGGAGGGGGTGTTCAGCACCTCAGTTGTGGACCTGTTACTGTGGGTATCGCCAAGGTGAGTATGCAAGACGCCTGCTGTTTGGGGCATCAGTTATAGCTCATAAAGCTAAGAACAAACAAACAAAAATGCACGAAGGGACATGGGGGGTGGGGTGGGGAGTGGCCAGTTCACTGTGGGTGGCCAGGGAAGACTTCCTGGAGGAGGTGGTATCTGAGCACACAGTGCAAGGATGACAAGCAGCGGCCAGGTGGTGGCCTGCAGGAAGAGTGTCCAGCCTGAGGAGAAGGCAGGAAGTGCTTTCATGGGTGAAGAAACTGAGGTTCAGCAAGGGGCCACCGGTGAGGAGGCACCGTAGGGTTAGCAAGCAAGGGGGGCCCTGCCTGGCTCCCTGTGGCCCCCCCCTTACCTGCTGTAGCTGCCGCGCAGGTGTCTACCAAGGCCTTGCACCTGCAGCTTCTGCAGAGGAAGCTGGTGCTGGGGTGACTGGGGTCCCCTTGTTGGGAGTGTCTGGGTGTACACCCCAACCCGATGGCCGACACCAAGGGCTGATGTGGGGGGATCCAAAAGCCTGGTCCCCTTAAAGGAGAGCAGGACAGGCCCTGCATGGCTCCCCGACGAGACTGGGGATTTTCTGGAAACCTCAGCTGTCTGGCTCCCTGACCTGACCCCGTCTCACCTGAGTGACCCCCTTGTAAGTCCCCAGCCCACCCATCTCGGGTTCCCGCTCGGGGTTCAGGTCATGAGCGGAACGGAAGTGGGGCTGGGACCCAGGAGCCTTCGCTGTGAATTCTGCTCCTGGCAGGGCCGGGGGGCTCTGGAGATGAATGGGGACTTCAGAGCGCATGGGGTAGTCCTCGCTGAGTCTTCCCCTGCCCCCGGCTCTGTGGAGTCTGCTCCAAGGAGAGGACGGAGGAAATCCCGGGGTCCACGCCCGCCCCCTCCAGCTGTGGCGCCTGAGGGCTGCCTGATGCCCGCCTGACAGCCGCTGGGCGGGGAGCCAGGCACGGCAGCCGGGAGCTGTCACCAGGCCCGAGTTTAAATATAGATGGCCAAGCTTGTAATTTGCCTCCCTCCCCCAGGCTGCGGTTCCTATAATTAGAGCCGGGAGGCAGCCACCGAGGAGAGGAGCGAGCAGCCAGGTGGGGAGGAGGCCACAGGCTGGCTGCGTCCTCCCCCGAGGGGAGCCCGAGGCCACGGCGGGCAGGGGGGGCCGCCTGCCGACTCCCTGGTCCCGGGCACCAGCCGCCACCTGCGTCTCCCGGCTCCCCGGAGGGCGTCACGCTGGGCCCAGCGGGGCTTCTCCTTGGGCTCCTGGGGTCACCTTCAACCTCGTCCACCCTTTCTCTGCAGCATAGCCAAGGCGGTCCACACGGAAGCCAAATCCACCCTGCTGGCCCCGCTCAAGCCTCTGCGTGGCTCCCACTGTCCTCACCGCCAAGTCCAGGCCCTGTGAGGTCCGGGCTCTCCAGCCGGTGCAGCTGAGCTCCCTAAACCCGCCCTGCTTTGTGCTCACAGCGACCTGGCGGTGGGGCAGGGCCAGGGGCCCCGCTCAGAGCCAGAAGAGCTGCCCACCCACGTTCACACCCCGTGGGACGGAGCGCAGGCGGGTGGTGCTTCTGCAGCCTGGCCACGCCCTGGGCCTTCTACCCCACGGGGCGCCGAGCTCCCGCTGTATCCGCCCCGGCCAGCCGCAGGAGCAGGGCGGGTCTCAGGGACCCTCGTGCGCAGGACCCGCTTTGCAGAGGGGCAGCGGCCCGGGGCGGCAGGGGGTGGGGGGGCCGGGGTCGCTGGGCACTGCGCTCACCCGCCTTGCCGATCTGCACCGCCAGCTTGGTGAGCTTGCCCTGCAGCACCGACTTCTCCTTCTTGTGCATGCTGGCCTTCCTTCTGTCCTCGGCGTCGCCGCCCTCGGCGCTCTTGAGGGGCTGCATCTCCATGGCGGCCGCCCCGTCCTGCTGCTTGGCTGCAAGGGGCGGAGCGTGCAGCACACGGACGCAGACACACACACAGACACGCACGCACGGGTCAGTCTGCAGGGCGGCCACGCTGGCACCACCCTGACTGCCCAGGGGAGGCACGTGCTCCCCGGCCGGGGCCCGGCAAGGCCCGCACAGAGGTCCCGAACCTGGGGGCTGCCTCTTCCAGCTGGCGACCAGGGCCCGGGAGCACTCGCCGCCCTGGGCCTGGGGCCCAGGACAGCAGGGAGGGCACATGCCCGCTCTGGGCCCCGGTAGGGGTGAGCAGGGTCGCCCGGCCTGCGGGCACAGGGTCTCCCTCAAGGCCCCTGGGCTTTCCCCACACCCAGACAGGACACGTGGGCTCTGGGCTCGCTCGGCAGGCGGGGGAGGCTTCAGGGTGGTGGAGCAGGTCAGTCCCACGTGGTGCCAAGCCCCCTCCTCTTTCCATCTGATACTGGCCGGTGGGCCGGGCCCAGCCGCTAGGCCAGAAGGATCTCGAGAGCCAGCTTCAAGTCCCCGGCTCAACTGGCAGCTTAGCTCAAAGTCAGGGGAGAAGGTGGGGTCCCCTGTCCTTACCAAGTGACTCCTGCGTCTGCCCTGGCATCACTGGGCCACCGCTACGCCCCCCAAAGACATCGGCCCCCAGGGGCAGGTGCGCGGGGGAGGGCCACAGGGACCCCAGACCCGGTTGATGCGAAAGGGTTACCTTTGCTCTGGCTGGCGTCCACATTGCCATCCTGCATCTTACCTACACGACAAAGAATTTGAACAGACAACAGAGAACAGACAACACAGTCGTCATCACGGAGACGCACAGGCCACGGACACTCACGCCACAGACGGAGGGAGGCCGAGCCCACTCCTTCCCTCCTGGGGGACGCGGGGCCCGCAGGGCGGGCCGGCCACCTTGCAGCTGCAGGGTCGGCCCTGGCTCAGGCCGGAGGGCGCGCTTCTGGGGGATGACTCTGGCCCTGAGCACTTCACAGCTTTAACCACGGCCTGTCAGAGGGGCCAGAGTGGGCGGCAGGACGTGGGGGCTGGTCTCAGGTCCCCAGAGATTAGTGTAGTCGGTGCCTTTTGTGGGTTTAGTGGAGGCAAAGGAAGAGAGAGAGCGAGAGAGAGAGAGAGAGAGAGAGAGAGAGAGAGAGAGAGAGAGAGAGAGAGAGAGAGAGAGAGAG
>NW_004567134.1:16168554-16178026 GCF_000260355.1 Condylura cristata | reverse complement strand
GTTTCCACCTGTGTCATGCTACAGATGAGGAAACCGAGGCCAGAGGCTCAGCGGCGGCCGCACTGGGGCCCCGTGAGCCCTGCGCTGAGCTGCGCGGTCATCGCCCACATGACGTCAGCATCGCCGACCGGCCGCTGGGCCACTCCGAGGGAGAGGGGTCCCCGCCCCCCACGGCAGAGGGTCACGCAGAGCCAGAGACCCTGTTTGGAGTCCCCTGCTCATGGCCAATTTCTCTCGACTGGGTTGAAAAACGTAATAGAAAAAGGCTTTTCCAGCAAACGTAATTTTACTAAGGGGCTACGGGGAGCCCGAGGGGGCCCTGGCAGCTGGTTTCAGCGGGCCCCAGGCCTTCATGTGCGCTGCGTGTTATCAGATGCGGCCATGGCCTGCGCTAGCAATTTCCTCTTTTATTTGCACAGTGACCGTGTGGCCAGAAAAACAGTCACCGACGCGTGTCTGACGGCGGGAGGGGTGTTCCGGGGGTGTTTCTCAGAAACGAGGGGCTCACTGCAGGGGCTCGCCTGGCCCTGGAACGTGGAGGGGCGGTCTGCTCTGCACCCCGCACCCCAACCCCGGGGCCTGGAGGGTGTTCCCAGGGAACTGGGGTGGAGGGCTGAGCAGACGGGGAGCGGTGGGGGAGCTCCTC
This sequence comes from Condylura cristata, assembly GCF_000260355.1. Taxonomy (NCBI): domain Eukaryota; kingdom Metazoa; phylum Chordata; class Mammalia; order Eulipotyphla; family Talpidae; genus Condylura; species Condylura cristata. The sequence goes on along the minus strand of NW_004567134.1, from coordinate 16,177,380 downwards.
TCCACGCCAGGCGCCGGCCTCGGCCTAGCAAGCGGCGGCGGCCTCGCGCGCCAGAGGGACGGAGGTGTGAAGGGCAAGGACGCGGAGGCTTCCCCATGGGGCCGACCGGCAGGCTCCGGGGAGGGAGGCCGGAGGGAGAAGGCGCCTCGCCCACCTGCGCCTCCAGTGCGTGCTTTGAAGTGGCCCGAGACATCCCACCTGCGGCCTGGGCCCTGTCCCGCCCGGTGAGGGGTGCGGCCTCAGGCCAGGGGGAGCACCCCCTCTGAGCGGAATGCGCAGTGCCGTTTCTCGGGGGGGGGGCAGGGGCGTCCTGCGCCTGGGGGGGCCCCCAGATCCAGGTCCTCCCGACTCGCCCAGGGGAAGGAGGAAAGAGACCGCTGGCACTGTCCCTTGCCCCGGCTGCGCCCGGACTCTCCTGGCCTTTGAAGTCCCCGGGGCCGTGGCGCCCTGCTTCAGCGCAGGGGCCGCTCGGGAATGCCACACACCGCCCTGGGGTGTCGGGGCGAGGGGGCCCGCACACCTGAACGGGCCCCAGGCGGCGGCAGGCCGTGCGTCTGTGGCCACACTCTGTGTGGCTCGCGGCATGAGGTGGCTGGTTCATGCATTTCTCACAATGCACCACGGTGAGTCTTGGGGCCCGGGGCGGGGCCGCGGGGTGGCGGGGCTGCGGTCGGCGGGGCCCGAGGTTCTGAGGGCTAACAAGCTCCCCGGCGCTTGCCCTTCTGTGAGACCGGAGTAGCTTCCCGTCCTGCTGAGTATACCGAAGCGGTTGGGGGCACCCCCCCCCAAGATTGACCCAGGAAGGGCCTGCAGCCCAGTCCCGCCGGGCAGCCTTGCGTGGCTCAGACCACGGCCCTGGCAGGTCCCGCATGAGGAAGAACCTGATTCTCCTCTTGGGGACAGACCTTAGTGTCCTCGGGACGCTTAGAACGAACACCAGCAGCTCCTGGGCCAGGAAGACGGCGGGCTGGGCTCAGCCCGACCAGGGAAGAAGCCAGCCCTGCGGACTCGGGCTCCGTGGCCCTGGGCTGCGGCTCAGCGACCCGGGCCTCCGTTTGCCTCCTTCGCGCGGGCCAAAGAAGTCTGCACCACAGGGCTGGTGTGAGGGTGAAGCCGCACGGAGAGTGCAGACGCTTGCCGAGTGCCTGGCACACAGGAGGTCGGGAGGGCCGTCTCCAGGTCTCCTGGGCGTACCTGGGGTTTTCTGCTGTAGCTCGCAGGTGCCATCGCCCGCTCCCCTGGGACTGGCCGGCCTGCGTGAGGTCCGCGCGCTCCCCGAGACAGCTCCGCGTCGGGCTCCTTCCTCCCCGCCCCGGGGTGCCCACCTCCGCTGTCCCGCACCCCCAGCATGACGCATGACCCCCTCCGGCGCACGACACCTCCCACACCCCAAGCTGTCCTCCCTTCCCCTCCTGTTCCTGAAATAGGCCCACCCCCGAATCAGCCCTGCTGGGGGGGAGGCTGGGCTTGCAGACGCATCCGGCCCAGACCGGACATCCACCGGGCGCCCATCTGGTCGCTCTGAGCCTGGCGGCTCAGCCAGAGGCCCGGGGCAGGGGTGGGAGGATGAGGTGGCAGCAGGCCTTTGGGTTTTCCAGCAGTAGGGAGGAGGTGAGAGACCCACAGCCTGGTGCCCGAAAGTGGCGGTGCTGGGGGCAGGCTCTCCCCGCCCTCTGACTCCCGTGCCCGGGCCTGGTGGCGCTCGGCCGTCCGTCCGGGAGCAGCCAGGGCCAGATTATGCCTGGCCGGGAGGTGAAAGAGAGTGAACAGATGGCTCTGAAGGTGGGAGAGTACAGAAACCAGAAACATGAAAGCGAGGAGGCCGGGGAATGGCCTCTTCCTGCAGAGTGAGGTCAGGACGCAGCCTCCAGATACGGGGCAGCCGCCCCGCTCCACCCCAGGGCGTGAGATGCAGACTCAGGACAGACGCAGCAGCCAGAAACACCAGTCCGCAGCGGGGGACAGGAAGAGACCTGAGCCCAAGCAAACCCCTGCCGTTCGCTCTGAAAGAGGAGACGTGCTGCCGGTGGCTCAGCCATGCTACAGGCCGGCCAAGGAGCGACCCCTGGCCTGGGCCCCGCCTGCACAGCCTTTCAGAGCCAGGGCCGGGGCCTTTCCTGGGGACCCGATGCCAGGGTCAGCCCAGGTCCAGACCCCAGGCCGTCTTCCCATGGCTGGGAAGGGCCCCCGGACGGGCAGCTTCTTCCAATCTGAAGCCCGCAGCACGACCCTTGTCTGGGCTCTGCTGGCCGGTTGGGCAGCCACAGCGGCTGGTCCTGGCCCTCTCCTAAGCGCTGGCCCTCGCGGGAGGACGGCTGTCCCCGAGCTGCCCATGCACGTCGGAGGTCTGCGTGGACCAGGACAGGGACAGGCAAGCCCGGACGTGGGGCAGGGGAGAGAGGCCCATCCCCCCGAGACCGAGAGCTCGCCGTCGGAGACGTACCATTCACTAGGCTGGCATTTGCACTATCTGCAGCATTTGAACCTGCCGCACCGTCGGCCGCTGTGGGGTGGGAGGGATGGAAAATGCAGTGTGTCACGATGGAGAAAACAGCAATGACAGCGGGGACGGGAACCGACTTGCGGGGTACCAGGCCTAGCGTCTGAATGAACACCTCTGTTGGAAATCAAGAAACTCCGTGGCGGGGGTGGGTGGGTGGGGGGAGGTGAGCAAGGCCAGGGCATCATGGGAGACACGCAGCCATGGAGGGTCGCTGGGACTGAACATGGAGGATGATCAACGTGGTTGGGGTGGGGGTGGCACTGTCCAGGGCGCCCTGCTGACCCAACCAAGGAGGCGGGCCTGACCAGCAGCCCATCAGGGCCACAGGGGCCTGTGGCCAGGAGCCGATTCATGATAGTCAACCACTGGGCAGCGTGGGCACTGGCCCCCACGTGGGCATCAGGCAGGACCACTGTCCTGACCCTGGCGGTGACCTGGATGCATGCCCCGTCAGGTCACTCGCTGCCTAACCCCACCTCCTTGCTAACGAGTGCCCTGAAGGTCAGTTTGGCAGCCCTCAGCGCAATGTCCGGAGAGGTGGCCCTGGGCATGGAGCGTGAGTTTTAATCTGGAAACTAAACAGGACCTGAGACGGCAGTCCCCTCTTGTGCCTTCTCGGGGTGGGGAAGTGGGTTCCGGGAGAAGCCCCCACTGCCGGTGAGGCGGACGGTTGTGGGCGACTGGGCTCTGCCGGGCGTGAGGGGGCAGAGCCGTGGGGCCACACGGTGGTGAGTGAAGCACTGCACTGAGGGTCTGGGGGCTGAGGGCCGCGGGGGGCGGGGGGCGCTGCTGTTTGAAAGTGACCAGCAGAGCCAGCACCGGAAGGGCCAAAAGGCAGAGAGGTTGCTGCTGGGTCCGGTGGGGCTGGCGGCACCGGGGGGCACAGCGGACGGTCTGAGGGCCAGTCGCTGGCCTTCTCCCGCCGTGCACTGGTGGGCTCGAGTAGGGACCCGTGTGCTCCTGTCCTGCAAGCCCCATCTGCCCTGAAGGGTGTCTTACTGTACCTGGTAGCTGAAGGCCATCCCCCTTCTTCACACCTGTGTGATGATTTTTGAGACATGTTAATGAGGAGAAGCACGCGTGACCTCATCTGCACTCCTGAGCGCGCACAGGCGCACACACAGGACCCATGCAGGCGTCACCCTGGGCCTGGCCCCCTGGCTGGCGAGCCCTACGCGGGGTCCCTGGTGGAGCTGCCGGGCCGGGGGCCGGGCCCAGCCCCGCTGTGCACGTGGAGGTGACCCTCTGCGTCTCCCCTCTGTCCTTTGCACTGACTCCTCCGTCAAGGCCCATCTTGCCACTGGCCGTTTCAGTCCCCAGGGTCTGGTCCCTGTTGCTTCTGTCCCTCGTCCAGGCCCCAGTGGGGTCAAGCAAATGAGCAAAGGCACCGAACCCTGCCCAACTGCCCGCATTTGTCCACCTGCCTGCAGCCTGGGGCCACAGCTGGTCAGTTTCCATGTCATTGTGTGGTACTGCCCTGGCATGCTCTGGGATTCTTGGTCAGGACTCTGTCCTCAGCTAACCTCAGCTTTCCCCTTGCCGCCTCTGGTCGAACCCCCCAGGTCATAGCTCAGTGCCATTGTTCCTGCTGGGGTGGGGGCAGCCATGTTCTTAGGGGATCCTGTTAGATCCTTGGGAACAAATGACCTTCAGCCGTGGCCCAGGCTCTGTGCCCACTTGGCCTCTGACAGCTGGAAAGGGCAGGCTGCCCCTGAAACTCAGGGACAGTGGCCTGCTGGCTCATCTTTCTCTGGACTCAAGAAGGCCTGGGAGGTGTGGGGCCTGTCGTGGGGGCAGGAGGCAAGACAAAAGACAGAGGATGGGGAAGGGAGTCCCAAGACTGTGTATGGGCGTTGGGCAGAGAGCCGGCTCTGCTGGGGCCGCAGGCCCAGGCCTAGGATTGGGGGTTGATGCTGCGATTTGGGCTTCTTGCACCTTCTGGGCCTCCTTCTCTCTGCTCTGTGAGGCACTGGTGTCCTGGCTTCCAGCTTGCCGCTCTGAGGGAAGCCCAGGGAAGAAGGATACTTGTTTCCAAGGGGGAGGAAGTGACAGAATCCAGGTGAGGGATGGGAGAGGGGACTCACAGCAGCTGACCTACAGCCACACAATGGCCACTAGAGTCCCCAGAGTCCCCTCTGCTCAAGCCTGTGCTGGATGGGTTTATAATTGTGCTCAGTGGAAATGAGAAAAGTGGCAGGAATAGGTCTAGGTGGGGGTTTCTACTCGATTTTGGCATGATGATGAGATCAGGTTATGCTTGAGGTTAGAGGCTCAACAAAGTGCTCAGGACTCTTGGCCTGGCCCTGGGTAGGAGTGGTGGGAAGGAGGGGCCCACGACATGACTGAACGAGACAGAGACTGGGACAAGACCCTTTAGATGTAACAGATAGAGCCTTCCCGGCCCACTCCAGACCTCGTGGACACAGGAGGTGACTGTTGGCACAGGGTATGGACATAAAAGCCACTCAATAACTATTTTGTTGAGTGAATGAATAAACAAACAAAAAAATGTGGCCTTAAGAGCTCCCCTCTTGATTGGTGAGGGGGTTGAGCTTACCTTTCTTGTCTTTTTTCTCTTCTTCCTCGCCACCTGCCCCCAGCAGGGTAAATATGATGCCAGTCTGAGAGTTCACACCCACTGCGGTGACCACCATCCGTCCTGAGCCCTCCATCACATGGGTCCCTGTGGGACGGGATAAAAGCCAAGTCACCACTGCATGCTCAAGCTCTCTCCCCAAAGGAGAGGCAGGAACTCAGCTCCGATCAGCTCCTGCTGAGGGCCTGCGCATTGACTGTAGTTATAGATGTGTGGTGGGACCCTCTCTGTCTCCCTCTCCCCCTCCCTCCCAACACACACAGGCCAGGCACAGACCATGCTGCCTTCTTATTGACAAATATCTGGGACCCAACCTTATGTTGCTTAATGCTGCGAGCAGCGAAGAAAGCCAACTGAGCCCTAGACACCAAGCTTAATGGGGTCCACCCCTTTCCACAGATCTGTGGAAAGAATTCAGGGCACTGGGATCTGTTCTTTCTTTTCACACATGCTTAACTGAAATATAACATTTCTCCCCACTGTGAACGTAGGCCACAAACCCAGGCACATGAGCAGGGCTCACAATGCTATCACATGCATCACAGAAGTCCCGGATTTTCCACTTCACGTTACAGCTGTTGTCGATGTCCCTAACGCAGTTACTGATTTGGCGGCTGAACTGTTACTGGCTGTGCTAACAAAGAAGCATGTAGGCTGCATGCCATACATTTATGTTTCTATCGCTTTAACGCTTTAAAAATAATTGGCGCCTCTGTGGTCCCATGCGTTTCATTCTATGCTTTCGAGGGTCTGTCCAGAGTGCTGGTGTTACTCACGGACTCCAGTGCTCCACGATGCACTGCAAGTCAACAGCCTCTTCCCTACAATTTTAATTTTCTCAAACCAGGTTCCAAAGGGCCCTGGGATTCTTTCAACTGCAGGTAGGGCCCTAAGGCACAGGGATGAGGGGTGTCTGGTAAGAGTGGTTTCACTTTCATTCATCTTAAGGCTGCCACGTCAGCTGTCATTTGAGAAGAGGGTTCTGTTGCTCCTGCAAGGCAGGCCCCTGCCCTGAACAGGCTCAGAGAGCAACTGCTCAAGACCACCTGGGGCAGGTGAGATGCAAAGTCAGAAAAGCACAGGCTGGTCTGAGGTGTGCTCAGGCCTCACAGGCCCCGGACGGACTGCACGTGCCGGCCAGTGGTCACTCGGGACAGTGGGCTCCTGGGTCCCCTGCAGCGAGCGTTGCGCCCTCCTGCTGGCTTGCGACAGCATCTCTGCCCTGGCCGCTGCCGTCCTGGGGGACGGGGCTTTGTGCCCTGAGCACTGGAGAGGCATCATCTTTCTGAGGACTGGTCTGGCCCCGTCTAACCGATGGAGAGGCGGGGTCCTGAGGGTCAGAGGCCATGGTGGGAGTTGGGGGTCCTGGGTTCTGCCTCCAAATGCTGTGTCAGTGATCTGAACTTTTTTTTCCCCAGCCTCCTTCCAGTCCCGTGGCCCGCCTCATCCTTCTCCAAACTGTCTGGAACCTTCTGCCCTGTCCAGCATCTCCCTTAAACTTTCCCAGATCACCCTACTGGCCACTGTTCTCAAGGACAGGGCCTTGAGGTCACCCGGGTAAACCCAGGAGCTCCCCTGCGGTGCTAAGTGCCAAGAGGGCCTCTCGGCTTTCCACGAGCTCCGGAGGTTTCCGGGCCCCGCCGGGAGGCCCGCCGTCTGGCCCGGCACCGCCCCCTCTTGCTGTGACGCTCCAGCACCGTCCGGCCTCTGGGCCTCTGCACTTGCTCTTGGCCGGCTGCTCAGCTCACCCGGCTCTCGGCTCCCACGAGGGCTCCCACCCTCCCCAGCCACGTGCCTCACGGCCCTGCTCTCTTCCCATGGCACCCTGCGCCCTTCTGGAATTTTCACATTGCCCGACTCTCCCCGGTGCACGCGAGCTGCTCCAGGCTGGAACCCCTGTGCCTGAGTCACCGCTACCCCCAGCACCAAGCCAGGGCCCCGCACGCAGCCGGTGCCCAAAGTCACTGCCCCTGACTGATTCTTTGCCCTCGCGAGAAGGGGTTTACATGACTGACTTCGCCAAACCAAGCCACTAGGTCGTAAGTCCCCCGAGGGCAGGGTCCTTCGTCCACCCCGGCGCCATCCCCTGCCCCAGCAGCGCTGAGCAGAGTAGGCTCAGTGCGTGTTCCCCGGGGAGAGGGAGGGGGTGCTGGCTTGGCGCGGAACTGGCGCAGATCCGGAGCCTAAGAGATCTTCTGGCCTCGTGAGGGGGACCCAGCACCCCAACCCTGAGGAGCAGGCCCCGCGGGGGTGTGTGCCCATCCTGGGCCGCAGCTCACCTGACAGCAGCATGGGGTCCTTGTCCACGGACTTGCGCACCTGGTCAGATTCTCCCGTCAGCGAACTTTCATCGATCTTGAGGTCATTGCCCTGGATGAAGAGGCCGTCGGCGGGGAGGAGGTCGCCTGGAGGGAGGAAGGGCGCAGTCAGCACGGTCTCGGCCCGCACACCTGGGACGGGCGCCATCGCGGTTCCCGGAGTTCCAGCCACATCGCAGGTGCTAGGTGCGCCCATCTGGCGCCCGGGGCAGGCTACGGCAGGACCCAGCAGTCCGCCCAGAGGCGCCGCAAAATGCTTCGGTCTGCCGAGTGTTCTGGCTTGGATCGGGGGCCCAGTTTTCTTAATTTCTTGTTGTCTGGTCTTCAGGGTGGTAGGGGGAAATCCTTTTGGAAGGGATTCGTTGGGTGGAGGAGACCTCAAGCAGGCTCCTTATCAGGGGAAAACAGCCCCTTTGGGCTGAGTGAGGAGGAACACGCCAAGCTCCCCCATCTTCTGCCCCTGCTTATCCAGGACTTAGCTCCTCTACATGCCTTTGGTGCCAGCCTGCACTTTCTCCACGGTGGGGTCCCAGGCGAGAATGTCCTCTCACCCACATCTACTCCCTCTAATGGTTTCCTGACCTTGGGAGCATTCTCAGGAGTTCACATCAGGGGTGGGAAATTAATTCAAACCATTTAGTCTTCGGAGTGTCTTGTTGAGCGGTCTTTAGAGGCTGGTTCTAGGCGTTGAGCTGTGATTGATTAATAATGTCTGCTGCGGTAGCAGTCTGGACAGTGGTGGCCATCTCTGCTTTAGAGGGATTCTGGAATCCTCCCCCCTCCAGGAAGTAGCCTCCCGCCTCCCCAAGAATCTCCGAAGACGGCCGGCGTAGGCCCGGCCTCAGGGGCGCACCTTCTCCCCGGGCCGCGCTCTGGGCCTGCCTGCCTGCCACGCCCGCGCTCTGACGCTGGCTCCGTGGCGGGGACACCCACCATACTTGATCTGGGCGATGTCCCCGACCACGATCTCGGCCACGGGGATCTGGACCACCTGGTTGGCCCGGACCACGGTGAACTTCTGCTCCTGCTCGATGCGGCTCTGCAGGCCCCGGAACTGCTTCTCCTTGCTCCAGTCGTTGAAGGCCGTGACCAGGACCACGCAGATGACGGAGAGGAGGATGGCGGCGCCCTCGATCCAGCCTGCCTCGGCCTCCCCCTCATCCTCTGCCCCGCCCTGGGCTGTCGCACATCCTGCAGGGAACAGAGGAAGAAGAGCAGGGTCAGCCAGGCGGAAGCGACCGCCCGGCCCGGACTCCAGCCGGCTCTGCCGGATACAACGTGCTGCTGGTGGCAGGCGCGTTCTGTGCCTGCGTGGGACGCCCGCCCCACGCAGGGGGCGCCCACCCTCTCTGCACGGGGGCTTCTCCCCTTACTTCCTTGGGACTGTCAGCAGCCTCAGACTGCTTCAC
>NW_004567134.1:16166203-16166449 GCF_000260355.1 Condylura cristata | reverse complement strand
GCCCAGGAGAGGGCGCTCAGACCTGGCCCGGGCACAGGCATGTTCTTGCACCCACTGTGTGCCCACAGCTCTGGCGCTCAGGGGGCTGTCGGGAACAGGGAGCGGGGGCGGGGGGCGCCAGCCCCAGCCGCGCCACAGACATGCTGTGTGACCTCAGACAAGTGTCTGGAGGTCTCTGAGCCAGGTTTTCTTCATATGCCCACTGCCCTTCCCTCTCTGGCCCTTGGAGGAGGGCCTGGTCATTTG
>NW_004567134.1:16164302-16165943 GCF_000260355.1 Condylura cristata | reverse complement strand
AAGCCACCCCTCCGGGCACGGACCAGCCCCGGCCACCTTGCCCTGACCCTCACGAGGGCCCGGCAGGGTTAGATTGATTTATTGATGCATTCAGACCTGGGGTGCAGGCCAGAGAGCAGGGGCGGTGAGAGGCTTCATCAGAGACAGAGCAGGGAGCAGGACAGGCAGATGGATGAAGTCCACTGCTGAGGGGAGCAGCGCGCGGGTCAGGAGAGGTCTGGGGTGCCCTGTGGATCACCCCTGGGGCAGGCGGGGATCGAACTCATGCTGAGGTGGCTTTAGCTTCTGAGCGCTGCGCTTTAACCCGCTGCGCCGCCAGGGAGGGCCCGGGGCTGCCCTTTCACAGCTGCAGCCGTGGAGGCGGGGACGGGAGGGCCAGCCAGTGACCGGGGGCGGCTAGGCAGGGCCGGGCCGCGGCCTGGGCCGGGCGTGTCTCGTGGGAATGGCAGCTGGCGACACAAAGCCGAAGCAGCTGGTCTCAGGCTCCCCACAAACTGCTTGCTGCGGCCACCACAGCGAACGGCGTCAACAGCGGCCTCGAGACGGGGAGCCCCCCCAGAGGGCCGCCTCCAGCACGGCTGCACGCAGGCACCCGCCAGGGGCACCGAGGGCTCCCCGAGCACTGGGACCAGGCCTTTGGGGTGGGGGTTTGGTCTTCTTGGTCCTGGTGTGGGGTGGGGTGGCTGAGGAAGCCCGAGGGAGCGGCAGGAACCACAGGTAGCAGGAACCACCGGTGTCCCGGAGCCGGCGGCTTCTCCGCGCCGCACTGGCCTTCAAAATGGGCACATTCCGGGCCCTTCCTCACGGGCGGCGAGGAGAGCCCGCGGCCCAGAGCCTGGCACACCGTGAGTGCTCCCTGCAGGCTGGTTCCACCTGAATTTCACATGTGGGAAACCCGGGCTGGGGGCTCTGAGCCTGGGGCTGGCTCAGCCGCTCACCGGCTGAGGGTGAGGCCCGGAGTCCCGGTGTCCTGCCCCCAAAGCCCCGAGAGCCGCCCGCGGTGCCCAGCGCGGGCCGCGGGGCCCGTCCCGGCTCACCTTCGTTGCTCTCGCCGGGCGGGTGGTAGAAGGAGAGCCCCAGCGAGATGATGGCGGCGATCTCCAGGATGATGAGCGTCACGTCCTGCAGGGCCTCCCACACCAGCTGCAGGAAGGTTTTTGGCTTCTTTGGAGGTATAAAGTTTTGCCCGAAAATCTGCTTTCTCTTCTCCAGGTCTGGAGCGGTGCCCGGCAAACCTGGGGACGGAGCGCAGAGGGGTTGGCCTCGGGCCGGGGAGACGCCGGTGGCGGCCCTGGGCAAAGGCCGAGGCCAGCGGCAGCGGAAAGGCCAGCGGCGTGGCCCGCGCGGTGCGTGAACGGTGGGCCCCGGAGACGGCCACGTCCTGTCGGGAACGCGGGACTGAGACTGTTTGGGAAAATGGTCTTTGCCGACGCAGCTAAGTCAAGGTGCTCGGCACAGGGCCAGCAGCCATCTGGGCCTACCTGAACTTACCTGGACCCACCTGGACCCACCTGGGCCCACCTGAGCCCACCTGGACCCACCTGGACCCACTTGAGCCCACCTGGACCCACCTGGGCCCACCTGGGCCTACCTGAACCCACCTGGACACACCTGGACCCACCTGGGCCCACCTGAACCCAC
>NW_004567134.1:16133965-16164202 GCF_000260355.1 Condylura cristata | reverse complement strand
GAACCCACCTGGACACACCTGGACCCACCTGGGCCCACCTGAACCCACCTGAACCCACCTGGCCCCACTTGAGCCCACCTGGACCCACCTGGGCCTACCTGGGCCCACTTGAGCCCACCTGGACCCATCTGGGCCCACCTGGGCCCACCTGAGCCCACCTGGGCCCACCTGAGCCCACCTGAGCCCACCTGAGCCCACCTGTGCACACCGCTCCTCTTTTCTCCGAGGTAGCTAAGGGCCCTGTCCCACTCCATCTCTCCCCTCACCCCCAAAATTCTTAGGCCCAGAAACCCCCCAGTTCATGCTCCAGGTATGGGGGGACTGTAACAGGTGGGGACCCCGGGAAAGGTGGGGACGAGGGGAGAGTGTCCCAGAGGTGCCGGGGCCTCAAGAGGGCTGCGGCGGCAGCTACAGGACCCCCGTTAACTCCAAATTGCAGATACATTTTTTTTGGTTAAGTTATATTTCATGTAAGATTTGGGATGTTGTAATAGAAAATCAATTATTTGTTGTGACTCTGAAATTCAAATTTAGTTGGGTGATTTGCGTTTTTCTTCGTGAAATCTGCCGCTGCCGGCCTCTGCTTCCCAGCCGACAGCGGGCAGATCTCGGCCCGCAGACTGGGGCGCGAGTGGCGAGGCACAGGGTGCCCCCGCTGCAGGGCCGGGCTGGATGCCGAGGCCTGGCCGGGCCCTCGGACCTCTGACCAGGGGAGAGCACACTCGCCTTGCCCAAACCCGGGGTGACCTGCAAAGAAGGGAGCCTTACTGCACACACAAAACCCGTGGCCGCTTGAACTTCATTTGAGAGATTTGACTCAGGGGGTCCTGAGCAAACCTCTGACTAGACCGTCTCATCCCCTTGGGCAGGAGGAGGCCGGAGGGGCCTGCAGGAGGGGGCGCTCTGCAGAGGCAAGCTCGGCCTTGGGAAGCAGAAGCAGGGGCCACTGAGCTCCGTGGGCTTCAGGCCAGTCCCCTGAACGCAGGCCAGCGGTGCGTCTCTGGGCCTCAGTCTTCCTGCCCGTAAACGGGGCCAGGGCCCATCTGCTCTGCCCGCTGGGGTGAAGGCGAAAGCAGAGGCAGAGGTGGGGCGTGTCCGGCACACAGGCGAGGCCCAGAGTCTGCAGGGAGGTCCTTTCCTCCCTCTGAGCCCCAACGCCATCCCCAGTGCATCACCAGAAAGCAGGGGCATATTCCTGCCTTCTCGGGCCGTGACCTTGAGTCACCCCTTCGGATAGGACCAAATCCCGCTCCATCGCCCCCAACTTGGCTGGGGCTACAGACCGAGGGGGCTACCTGCACGGAGGTGCTCTTCGCGCCGTCAGCACGAGCCTCCCCCTGGACCTTTCGGCTGTGCTCTACCGTGGGGACTGCAAGAGGCAAGTTACGAGTGGACAAACAGCGGCCCAGAGAAGTAGCGCGACATGCCCAGGGTCACACAGCTAAAGATGAGTGCTGGCTCCAGAGCTCCACGGCTCCACAGCTGTATTCTTTCCACACCTGAAGCTGCCTGCTTCAGGACCTGGCACTGAAGTCCAAGCCAAAGACTCCACCATTGGCTGGCTGCTCTCAAGGCAGCCTTTAGCTATAAACAGGGACTTGGCAATGGACAAGAGTTAGCTCCCAGGATGCCAAGCACCTGAAGGAAAATGGGGAAAACTTAGTCACCAGGCTGGGTGTTGCTAAATATTTGTGTTGTCGCGGTGGTGTGGGTTCCTCCATTAACATAAATAAAAGTCTTATATTTTGAAAGGAAAAAATTCCACAAGCCCTTCAAAAGCTACATTTATAGAAAAATGCATTTCTGTCTTTGGAAACTGAGTGGGCTCAGTAAACTGTGGTACATGCAGTCCGTAAACCACCATGCAGCAGTCACACACACACACACACACACACACACACACACACACACACAGAGGTCCATTTGTATGTGAGACCAGGGAACGCTCTCTCAGACAAACTTGAGTGAAAAGAGCGAGTTCCAGAGCAATCTGTATGCTCGGTTCCATTTATACAAAACAGAAGACTCAAGCAAGCAATAGTTTCTATTTTCTGTGGACACACACGTGCGTGCCAGTGTGTGGCAGAGTCCGGGCGTGCCGGACACGCCCCATCTCACGAGGACGGGCCCGGAGGGGGAAGAACGCGTGATTGCTGATCGTGGCCAAGAGGACGCCGGCGGGAGAACTTTTCTGTTAGCCAGGAGCATATGCATTCATGTTTTGTTTGAACAATTCAGAACTGGAAGGGGGGAGTCACTAGATCGAAGGAAGTCAACGTGTTCTTACAAAGGTGGTGGTGTACGGCCACACAGCTGTTTTCGCGTACCCGTGAGAGGAGTGGGCTTGCAACAGATACTCCTGGGCTAACACCGCGGCTCCTGGGCCTCCCTGGTGGCGCGGCGGGTTACAGCGCAGCACCGTGAAGCTGCCCACAGCCACCGCAACACGAGTTCGATCCCCCGCCAGGAGGTGACCACAGGGCGCGGCAGACCTCTCCTGGCCCCTCCCGCTGCTCCCCTCTGCAGGGGACTTTGTCAGTCGGCCTGTTCTGCTGCCCGCTCTGTCTCTGGGGAAGCCTGTCACCCCTTGCGCCTCTGGCCTGTGCCCCAGTTCTGTACCCCAGTTCTTGTGTGCATAAACAGATAAATCTTAAAAAGCGTGTGGCTTCTTTGCTTGCTGCCCGCCTGCTGTCGAGACGCTTCGCCCCCCGTTGCGTGGACAGTGGCCACGAGCTGGGTGGCCAGTGTGGCACTCCGGGCGCAGAGAAGGTGCTCACACTCCCCCCGCCTCTTCCTTGAGCTCTGCCTCCACGCGCCTCAGCATCACGGCCTCCTGCCCACCCCAGCCCCCGCCCCCGGAAACCTCCGACACCCTAAGAGACACTTCTCTGGGATCTGACCGCTCCCCTTCGCCGCCGCCCTGGGCTAGGCCACCCCCTCACTGAGCCCGCCCGCCTTGTTCCTGGCCCATCCGCCGGGGGTGCTTTGACAGTGTCAGGCGCACTCTGTTACTGTCTTCTGCTTCAAATGCTCCAGCGTTTCCACTGCACTCAAAGAGAATCCACACTACTCGCCCGGGCGTGGGAGGACCGTTCGCTGTGGCTCCTGCTGTTTCGGCGCGGCAGCTCCGCTCCACAGCTCCTGCTGCTGCAACATCAGCCTCTTCCTCAGAGCTCCAACACAGGTGCCCGCCTGCCTCAGGGCCTTTGCACGTGCCGCTCCCCTGCTGGGATCTTTGCTCCCGGCTCAGTGCTCCGCAGGGAACGCCGGGGTGCCCGGCAGACTCTCGTGGAACATGCCTAATTGCTCTGGCGTCTGGTGCCTGCACGCCCTCTGGTTCTCATCCTCCGGCCAGCTCATGTTGCCTTCTTGGGGAACCGCCTCTGACCAGCCTCCTCTGCTAGATGGCTCCTGTCCACAGTCGCCCCTCCCCCGGGCATCAATATCACAAGGCATTCGAACCCGCTCTTTTGGACACTTGGTTCTGAGCTCCTGAAAGGCAGGGCCTGTGTCATTTCGTCTTGCACCCGGTTGTGGCGGGGTCAATACGCATTACCCTGAGCTGTGTGGTGGGCAGGGAGGGCTGGGGGTGCAGGGAGCAGGTGACAGCATTTGGGGCCAGCGCTATAATGTGCAATCTAACACCCCTATCGTGTGTATTCATTTAACCCTTAAAGGGGTTCCTGTGGGAGGCACAGTGAGGGTCCTCTCTGGCATCGGCAGGAAGTGGCAGAGCTGGGAAAGAACCCAGAGGAGCTGGCTTGAGCTGTGCCGAACGGCTCAGCGCTGGGCTTCACCGGCTGTTTCATTTCATAAGCTGTGATGACTGCCCGCTGCCCCCGGTAGGCACACACCCACCACCCGGCGCTCCTTCAAGGACTGATCAGCCCTGGCAAGCAGTCATGTCTGCTCCCACACACCCTGGATTTCTACACCCACTCGCAGGCCTCATCGTGGAACACGGCCTCAGCCTCGGGCGCAAGGGGGCAACGTTCTTCATCTGGACCCACGTGTTTCCAGTGACCAGGAGTGACCGGTGAGGGTAAAGGTGATGAGTCCTCCCAGCCAGAAGTGGCCAGTCAGCTCGTCCCTCCTTCTGCAAACTTCCCACACCACAGCCCCTCCCAAGGAGGCAGGCGAGCCCCAAGGACTCACGGGGCGAAGTTAGAGGAGACGTGCACATAAAGCAGAAGGCCGCAGCGCCAAGCAAACCCCTCTCTCCGGGAAGGAGCCTCTTGCCCAGAGCTGAGGTAACCTCAGAGTTGGCGTCACCAGCCCCAGCGACACGTCTCCCACATTGGCTGCACTTTCTGCACTCCTGTGGCAAGGCCGAAGCGCGGCGGGGCCCCGAGACGGTAATTGCTAGGGCAATTTGGGGAAGCCTTGGGTGGGTGTGGGGTTGCCAGAGAGCCTGAAGTTCCAGATCAAACAGCTACCCTTCCCGGAGCCTGTCACAGGACACCAGAGGGCCAGGCTGCAGCCTGGCTGCCCATTAGCTGCAGCGGCCACAAAGGGATTATCCCGCGCCCTGGCGTCCCCGCGACTCTCTCCTTGTCTGGGTAATTGGATCTCCCAGGGCTTCAAGAGGACGCTGGCGGCAGGCAACAGAGCGGGCGTCCTGAGCTGGCGAGGGGCAGCAATCGGTGCCTCCCTCTGTCAGGCCCCAGCGCTGCTGCGCGGCCCTCTCGAGGCTCGACTTCTCCGTGGGGGTGAAAGGGACACACGTTGGCCTGTGAGAGACAGAGGCCACGCAGGAAGCGGCCAGGGTGTGGCCAGGAGAGGCGAGACGCTGCTGCTGGCTTTTGTCAATGTCTCTGGAGTCTGCTGTCCCCGAGCTGACCCGGGCTGTGGGTGGTGGTCGGGGGGGGGGGGGGTGGAGGGGGGTCCTGGGGGTACCTGGGGACCCTCAGCACTGCACACACGCACGAGCCATCAGCACTCAGGTTTTCATTTGCTTAAAATCCCTGCCAGGAGCTGGGGTTTCGGGGGCCACGAAACCGCCTCGCCCAGGGGAAGTGTGAACCCCAGGTTGGGCCGTGGCCCCACCACTAGGCCGGTTCCGCCACAGCACAGCGGGAGAGGCCCCTTTGCCCTTCAGGAACTGAGTCAGGGTGTGGTCATTTACAAAGCTGCTCCTGGCGCTGACAGCTCCCTCTGCGGGGAGTTTGGGGCTGCCCAGGTTTGCCCCCCTCTGCCTTCTCCAGGACTGCGACACGGTTCACTGAGAACCTTACTCACTGAACACCACTGGTTTCCTGGTTCTCGGTCAGCTGACAGCTGACAGCCCAGGTTCCAGCAGATGCGGGGTCGGGGGGGCTCTTTTGCTGACCAGTGACTTCTCTCAACATATCCTGGCCAGGAAGAGGTGGGGGAGGAGCAGAGGACTGGGACGGTTGGGTTGTCCGAAGACAAGTCCCAGCGCCACGACTCACCGTGTGGCCGTGGCTACGTGCTCTCTGAGCCTCCATCGCTTTCTCTAACATGGGAAACAGCTCATCTCCTGGCAAGGCCATCATCTCAGCACAAAGGTCAGCGGGTGTGGCAAAGCCCAAGGAGTGGACTCAGGGAAGCTGGAAACCCCGAAGAACCGGACCCCACCGAAACTTGCCGTTAATTGGAAGCATTTCTCAGGCTGGCATCTCAACTGAGGCTCAGCTCCACGGCACCACCACCGGGAAGTCCTCCTGATGTCCCACCTAAGCTGTCACCCCCTTCCCCGTCACCCTGGAAGCTCTTATCCATCGCACGTTTCTTCTTCATTTATTCTGTGAGACTCTGTTCACGGTTGTATCCCCAGCAACTTCGACAGCAAATGGCCCCAAGTAGGTCTTCAAGAAATGCTTTAGTAAAGGACGCGTGAATTAATAGATGGCGCCGGAATCCTCAGCCAGAGTGTGCCAACATTCACACATTAGGCGTCAGTGCTATTATATTACCAGATTATAATAGTCTATTATTGCTGATTTCAAACAGTCTTTACTCTGGAACCCCGAGTGAGACCAGTGGAGGGCGGGCCCTGCGGTTTTAAGGGAAGCGTTGGGTTTCTGTAGATCCCTCGAGGGCCTGGCAGCCTGCCTCAGAGGCCCCGGGAGCCAGGAGCCGGCTGGGGCCACGCCCGGCCCGCGGGTCGCAGCGAGGAGAGCGGGAGGAGTCACTGGGCCTTGACCCATCTCTGCCCACAAGGCCCCGTGCCGAGAACAGCCCAGGGGAGGATGCGGAGGGAGGGGCCTGGCCACTCTGCGGCCATTAACTTTCCTCACGGCCCCGGAGGCCTAGCCAGACCCACTCTTCACATGGAGAAACTGAAGCTCACGGAGGGAGGGTTCGCCTGCGGCCGCACGGCCCTGGTGGGCACCCGGCTAGGGCCCGGCCGAGGGCCGTGGGCTGGCGGCCTCCAGCCCTGGGGCTGGCGTTCCTGCACCGCCCCGCCTGGGGGTTCCGGAAATGAGGACCAAGTGCCTGGCGGTCAGGTGTCCAGCTCCCGCTGCCCTGGCCACGAGCTCCGTGGACCTGAGCGCGCATGTGTTTGGAGCAACTGAAAACTCCCAGGCGTTGGGGTCCGCGTCCCAGTGCTGCTCTGCGGGGGAACACGGGCCCCGGGGACACCCGTCGCCCCTCCATGAACTGTGAAGCGCAGCAGATGTGGCCTCATGGGGGCCCCGGTTTTTCTTGACAGACGCGTGACTTGGGCAAGTCAACCCTCTGAGCCTCGGTCCCCTCACCAGTGAGGGGCTAACAGTGGCGGCTCGCTGTGAGGGCACTGGGCTGGGGTGGCGGCAGGACAGGGCTGCTCCTTCCCTTGTTCTTCGCCTGCCCTGCCCTGGCCAGACCTGCCGGCCGCCGAATGACCCCCAGGGGGCACCGGGGGGTGCTTTACGGGTGGGGGTCTTGTTCTTCACCGTGGCCACGTGTGGCCCGCAGCCAGGGACATAGGGCCACGAGAGATCTAGCACCTTCCTGGAGGGGTGCTGGGGCCCCCCAGTAAGTCATGGACTCTGCAGGCCCCCGAGGCCAGTCTGCTGGCAATTTTGGCCCAGCTGGCAGGGGTGACTGTGCACACTGGGGCCTCGCTAGGTCTCGAAGGATGCTCACGGGCCCTCTGGCGCTGTGGAGGGGATGCCCTAGAGTACTGTGCTCAGGAGAATCTCGGGGAGGGCATTAGCAGTCAACAGGGGGCTCAGTCACTTCCCCTCCTGGAGAAGGTGAGGGCCGGCTCAGGGTGGGAAGGGGTGCGTGCCCTGAGCCCCTGCCCCTCCTCTGGCTGGGACCCGTGGCCCGCTGCCCTCGGGGCTTAGCCCTTCTAAGACTTCGAGCAATGATGACTTTTTAGAAAAGAAATAAAAGTGGTATCGTGGGAGCAAAAGCACAAAAGATCAAATGATCAAAAAGAGAAACCAAAGCAGCGCTGAGTGCGGGCTCTCACACGGACTCCCTGACGGGCGTCTCGGGGTTCCCAGCAGAGGCCCCCTTTCCTGGGGCGGGCACGCGGCCGCGCCGGGCCACTCGTGTCCTCCCCCGGACCTGACCCCGAGACGGCCGGAAGCCGCTTCGTGAGAGCTGGCCGGTCGCCGTCAGGGGTCAGTGATCTCAGCGGCGGCTCGCGCGAGTTGCATCTTCAGGAGCAGCACAGGCCACAGGCCGCTGATTTCCTTACTGCGCTTCAGTGTGACTGACGCGCTTGCTCAGACAGGCCACTGTCTGCAGGACAGAAATCCTGCCAACTGCTGTGCTCCTGAGCCCCTCCCGGCTCGCCGTGCTGGCGAGTGGGGTGTCTGCAGCAGGCGCCTGGCACCCGTGCCAGTCGAGGACCCCTCCCGCCAGCGAGCCGGCTGCCCGACACGACCAGCAAAGCCCTGTCTGGGCTCCCGAGGATACGAACCCCGAACAGAGCCCGTGTGTCCCCCCAAGAGCCCCCCAAAGGGACATCTGTTCTGTCAGTTCTGCCACGGATCTTTGTGACAATTTTTTCTAGAAAACTCAGCTAGATTTTCCCCCGACACAGGGAGACCCCTCCCCCTCTGCCCCGGAGCTTGGAGGTGGCAGCTGGCGAGGGCCGGTGGGAAGCGCACCCACCCACGCAGAGGCCTGAGACCCCACCTCACCGTGACCCCGCCCGCGTCTCGGGGTGCTTCCTTTCCGGCCTCTCCCGCTGGTCTGTCTCAGTGGCAGAACTGCTGGTGTGTCGTCATCCCACACAGACCCCTCACAAGGGTTCCTGCTCTCTGCCCCCCACCCCCCATGAGGCACACGGAGACGCAGGAAGGGCCCAACTGCTCTCCAGACGCTTTGGCACGCAGGAATTACGCTTAAAAATCACACCGGGACATGGTTTAAAAAGCTGGGGCTGTGGCTGGGAGTCCCGAGTATTCATCCGATGTTGCGCCACACGGCTGTGTGTGCTTGGGGAAGATCTTGCCCTCTCTGGGCCTCAGGGTCACAGACCTGTAACACGTCGGTGCTGACTGCTGACGAGGATGATGGGCATGAGCGTAACGGCGGTTCCGTTCCCAGCGGGCGGCCTGCCCCGGGCATCCGTGCCGCTCTGCCGCACTAGCCCACCGCCCCTCACGGGGCCCGGGAGTAAGTGCTATGTCCCAGGTGAGCGGACAGCGAGCGGGGTCCTTGCCGGCACGGCACAGCCAGTTAGCGGCACAGGCCTAGGTTCGAGGCAGCGTCACGCGCCGGGTGCGGCCGCTTCCTACACCCCGCTCTGTGCGGGCTCCCGGAGACCCCCGGCCCCGCAGGACCCAGCCGCCTGCCCTCCCCGCAGGCCTCGTCACCCGCCTCGTGCCCCCGCTTTAGAGGACAGAAACTGCGGCCGGAGCACAGCAACGACGGTCTCGGGCGAACCGCCGGCTGATTACGTCCCCGCCAACCCGCACGCCGGCGTGTGACCCTGCGGCTGGGAGCCAGTGCGGCGTGGGCCACCGCGGGCAGAGGCCGGCCCTCAGCCGTGTCCTCGCGTGGGGAGATCTGCGCGCCGGGCAGAGCAGCTGTGGGTGCCGGACGCCCCGCCAGGCGCGCAGGTCCAGCTCGCCGCCCCTCCGCTGACCTCCCCCATCCAGGCTGGGCCCTCGGCAGGGTCAGGACCTCCAGGCGCCTGTCCGCACCGGCCTGGGAGTGTGGGGGCCGGACCGCCTTGTCTTGCCCGCCGCGCCCCTCTCCCGCTCCGCCGAGGTGCCAGGTGCCGGGGGTGCCGGGCACACAGCCCCGCAGACCTCTGCTGGGGCTCCCTCCTCCGCGCCCCTCCGGGCTGGCCCAGCCTGGTTCCTCCCTCCAGCCCGTCTCTGCTGGCCTCACCGCTGGCCGTCTCCCTGTTCCCACCCAGCGCTGCGCTGCCAGAGAGCCATCTCCACTGCGCGAGCACCTTCGGAGCTCCTCCCGCCCTTCATTTAGGCCCCAACTTTTAGGCTCAACATTCGGGGTGCCTCCCAGCGGTTCCTAGCGAGGGCTCTGGAGAACCCCCTGGCCTGGAACCCAGCTGCTCCACCCACGAGCTGTGTGGCTGTGGCGCGGGATTTAACTTCCCCGTGCCTCCCCTCGGGCCGTGAGGAGGGGTGAACGACGTAAGCGAGGCTCTTGGAAGGGCATCGGCCGGTGCTGGGCACCCCTGCCCCTAGGCGCTGCCTCCCCAAGCCCCTAGCAGAATGGCCGGCGCCTCGCTTCACACACGCTTCTTCTGGGCCTTCGTGCCCTCTGTCCAGTGTCCTTCCTCATTGCCAAGCCTGTTTATCCTTTGGCACCTGTGCCGATACCGCCTCCTCCACGCAGCCCTCCTGGATCTGCTAACTGCAGGGCTTCCCTCTGCTTCTCGACTCCAGGACACCTTGCCCAAAGTTGCCTCAGGGGAAGAGCAGGGCCTTCTCTGCTCTGAAGTGGTCCCTGGGACCTTTTGCTGGGATCACGGATATTTCCGGGGGTCCTCCCACTGGGGCGGAGGCTGGGGCGGGCAGGTGGGTACCCCGGGCCTTCGGCCGGGCCGCTAATTTCCACGGGCTATAAATAACTGAAACCACAGCAGAGGCCTGGGTTGCGCCAGGAGGAGTAAGACAATCGTGTGGGGTGAGGGGGGCCGTATAAATAACTCACCTGCCTGGCTGGGCCCTCTCGTGTGACAGGCGGGCCTGGAGGAGAGGCTGCGTCAGCTCTCCAGCTGAGCTCCGCCTTTGGGGGACCCGGGCTGGTGGCAGGTTGAGGTCGCCCCAACACCCAGCCTGCGGCTGCTGAGCAAATCTCTCAGCCTCAGCCGGCCCCGTCAGAAGAGGATTGAGGTCCGGGGAGGGCAGTGACCTGAAACTGGGGCCCCGGCGGCTTCCGGGAGCACACACCCCGGGGATATGAGGTCTCAGAGGGCTTTGGGGGGGGGGCACTGGCTCTGTGAGTCTTCCCGTGTATTGCCTGGGCCTGCAGGGACCTCACCCCCTCACGGTGGGGCTGGGAGGGGCCTCCAGGACCGCGAGGGACCAGTCAGCCTCCCTCCTGTGTCCTCCAGACCAGCGCGCCCTGTGACTCCGGTGGGGTCCAGCCCGAGAGGCCAGCGAAGGCGGTGCCACCCCCAGGTCTCTGTGTCCTCTCTGTCAGCTGGGGTGCGACCTCTGCCAGTCCCGGGGGGGTATGTGAAGGTAGGCCGGAGCCCCAGCTTGACGGCCGGAGGGGAGCACCTTCAGGCCTGGGGTGCAACCCGGCCCTGCACCTCTGGAAGCTGAGGCGAGAGGCCACGCGAGGGCTCCTCCTTCCACCTCTGCTTGGACTGAAGCCCTGTTTCCCGTCTGACCCCCAAGTTACCTCCTGCTTGACACCCCACCCCTGTCCCAGCCGTGGACCAAGAGGCAATGCCTGGGAAGGGCCCTGTCTCGGCCTCACCACCTGCCCCGGGGCAGCGCCTCACACACACCTCGAGGGCAGCCGGTGTCTCTCCCAGGAGAGCGGCACGGCCTAAGCCCGCGCGCAGTGGGTGCACAGGGCACGTCTGTTGGGTGGGTGCAGCCTCCGCCCCTCTCCGCCTGGCGCGGCAGCATCAGGGCAACGGGACCGTGCTGGCCGCCTGTGTCGCTGGCCGCAGGGGTTACCGGGCCGTTTCCGGGGGACACTGGGGCTCGGCGGCTGACTTACTGCAGCCCCCCACGGCGGCGCTGGGGCTCAGCGCCCGTCCTCGCGCCTTCTCTTGTCTGAGCGCCCAGTAGGACGAGAGTTTACGGCACGTCCGTGATAGGAGGAATCGCGGTCCCCTGCTCCCGGCCCCTGCTTCCCACTCAGGGTGGCTGTGGCCATCGGCAGCGTCCGCCGGGGGGGCCTGGCCTTGCGTGAGGCGCACAGCAGGCCGGCGGCTGCAGCTCTGGAGCACCGGCCTTTCGCCCGTGGGTCTGTCTGCCGACGGCGACCCCCTTCCTATCCTCCAGGGCCCTCTGGCCCAGGGCTGTACCCACACATGTCACTTGCGGGACCCCGAGTCCCCCCGGATCCCTGGGTCAGCGGCCGCTCAGGCTTCTCCCTCTGGCCACCCCCGGCTGGCCAGGCACGGCCCTGTGGCCGGCTGGGCGCACGGGCGGCATCAGCAGTGGGGCCACTTTATGGCTGGTCAGACCCGTGCGGGCGGGCTCTGAGCCCACACGTGACCAGCCGACTCCACAGCGTCTGGGGGGCTTGGGCGCGGGTCGGGGCGCTGGGCGACGCGTGCTTCCCGCGGCGCGGCTGCTCAAGGCCAGGTCAGCCGCCTTTCTCCCCGCTCGCTTCAACGCCACTCGTCCCTCAAGCCACACGCAGGGCACAAGGGGACGGTGACGATGGCGGCGGTGACAGTCACGACGGCGGATGCTGACGGGGCCAGAGAGAGCGCACGAGCCGGGTACCCCTGCTCCCCAGAGCACCTGCGGGTGTGGTGCTGCCCAGGGCGCAGACGGGAAACCGAGGCGCGGAGGGGAGCACTTGGTCCTGCCCCCCACAGCCCTGCAAGCTCAGAGCCAAGAGCTGCCCGTCCGCCAGTGGCCGGTGCGCTGGGCACTCCGGGCCAGGGCCCCGACTGGCCCGACCTGCCCCTAGCGGCCCGTGGGGCTGCCCGGGGGGGCGGGAGTGGGGGACGGAGCCCGCAGAGCACAGCGGCGGAGGCGAGGAGCGGCGGCCCTGGGCGCAGGCCGGGCCTGGACACCCCAGCGGCGCGCTCAGAAACGCCCTTTTCCTGCGTTTGAGATGGACACTGCGGCCCTCCCGGCCCCCCCCCCCGGCACGGACGGAGAAGGCAGCCACGCTCCCGCCTTCTCGGACCCCGGGGTCCGCCTCAGCCTGGCGCCCCAATGCGGGTCTCGGAGGGGAGCACAGGGCCACGCACTGCCCGAGGCGGAGCCCCGCGCCCGTGGCCGGCAGCAAGTCCCCCTTGCCCGTGTCCGAGCCGCCCCCAGCTTCGTCCTGTCCCGGACACCGCTGCGCCGTGGCCGCCTCAGTTTCCCTGTTGACCCTCAGGACCCGAGATCCCTAAGTCACAAAGCACGTGTCACAATGACAGAAGCTACCGGTCCCCCACACCAGGGGGACGGGGCCCCCCAAGGCGGGGGCGGCTTTCCGGTCCAGGATCACACGCGACCCGCGCAGGGCCACCCCGTGGCCGACGCCCGTCCCCCCAGCCGCTCCGGCTGCTCCGCGGGCTCATGCAAAATTCACTGGAGGTTCCGTTTCACAACACGCCGGAGTATCCGGTTCCCACCCACCCTGTGCTGCGCCCCGGCTTCTTCGTGCCCCTCTGGCAACCGCCACGGAACAGGCGAGGCGGGGAGCGCCCAGCGGACCTGCCCGGCTGCCCCGCGGAGCCTGGGCACGTCGGTCCGGTGGTGCACCGGCTCAAACGGAAGCCAGTGCTCTGGGGTGACGCGGGGACCCCCTGTTCTGGTCCAGGCTGCAGCCTTCCACCAGCTGGAGGGCGCCCAGGTCACCCCCCCCGCCCCCCACCATCTGCCAGCAGTGTCTGAGCTCCCGGCCGCGCCGGGCCGGGGTCAGCACCAGCGCCCAGGACAGCGCCCGTCCCAGGACCCAGCTCAGTGCACACTGCTCAGGCCCCGGAGGGCACCGCGGCCCCCCCGCGGCCCCCGCCGACGGCACCCTAACTCTGACCTGATGGCCTCCTTCCCTGCAGGCCCGCCCCTCTGTGCTGCTCCCCAGAGGAATGTGTGGGCGTGGTCATAACAGAGCCACGAACGCCCCTTCCTGAGCGTGGAGGTCTGCCGTCCACGCGGACTGCCCGCCTGCGGCCATCAGATCCAACACTCCGCCATCCTGTGACGTCCCCACTCCACGACTGAGGCCTCTGCGCCTCAGAGGGGGGACCCCAGCGCTCCCGGTGCCCCGGGGGGTCTGGCCTTGAGCCCGGGTCTCTGAGGGCGCTTCGCTCAGCGGGAGGGGTGTGGCAGGAGAGCAGTGAGGGCGGGAGGCGAGGGAGGGTGGCCGGGACCCGGGAGAGGGGACAGGAAAGCCTTTCCGAGTGGGGCCCGGGCTGCCCTGGCCTCTGAGGGGCCCGGGTCACCCCAAGGCTGTCCAACAGCAGGGATTTGACTCTCACTTGCTGAGATCTTTTTGCCTAAAATTAGCAGGATTTGGCTGGGAAGGCTAATTTATGCGTGGCCTGGAGCGCCTTCCTGTAGTGTGACTCACGTCAGAGGGGGGTGTCGCGGCCACCGAGTGACACAGCCCCGGCCACATGGCTCTAAGGCGGGGCGGGGCGCAGGCCGAGGGCTCCCCTCACGTCCGGAGCACTGTGGAGCGCCGTCCAGGGCCGGGCGCCACCCCACGAGGGCCTGACGGAGCTGAGCCGTCTCCTCTGCCGGCCCTGCTGTGCCGCCCGAGCCCCACGACCCCGCCGTGACAGGGCTGACCACACCTCTTCCTGGCCAGGCCGGGGGGCAGCGGCCAGTGTCTGGGAGAGTCGGCTCCACCTTTCGGCCTGACTGCTGCTGCTCTGTGTGACCACCGCCACGAGAGCCACAGGAGCTCACGTCACGGGCACGGACGCACCGGCCCTTGGTCTGACCCCATTCCCGGC
Source organism: Condylura cristata (assembly GCF_000260355.1). Taxonomy (NCBI): domain Eukaryota; kingdom Metazoa; phylum Chordata; class Mammalia; order Eulipotyphla; family Talpidae; genus Condylura; species Condylura cristata. Next base: position 16,150,176 of record NW_004567134.1, on the reverse strand, counting down.
CCGTGACCCATCTGCTGATGGGCAGGCGGAGGCCGGCTGCGGGCTGGACCCTGAGCTAGTCGTGGCTATCACCCCATCTCACAGGGGAGGAGGTGGGCGCCGAGCGGCGCTCGCAGGCGGCCCTGGGGCTGGGGCGGGCGGAGCTGGGGCAGAAGCCGGCTCACCCACCCTGGGATCTGGGGCTCGCCTGTCAGCCCCGCCCACACCCTGCCAGATGCTCCTTTCCCGGGGGACCCTCCTCGGGGCTCCTCCTCATCAGCGGTCTCACGCGGCCCCCGTGAGAAATCAGGAAACCAAAGCCGAGAGAGGACAGATGGGAGGCCCACGGTGCACACAGCTGACAGGCGCGGAGCAAGAGGCCGGGCTGGTAGGGTCTTGCCACGCGGCGGAGGGGTAAACTGAGTCCCCGCGGGCCCCCGCACGCCTCGCTCCGGCCGCACCCAGCCCTCCGGGGAGTAGCTAAGAAAAGCTGCCAAGCTGCACGCGTCCCATCTCCTTTCCTCCACGGCTGGGTTCGGATGCCTCCTCTTTCAGGCAGCCCTCCCTGACTGCCTCTCCCGCCCACCTCACTGGGGACCCCATCATCTGTGTGGGCCGTTCAGCCACGGGACGGTTCTCCCTGTGATCTGGGGACACAGCAGCGCGCCTCGGGGTCTCCCGGGCACGTCTCCCGCTCCTCTGTGCCAGGCCCAGCTGTGCTGGGTGGACAGACAGCGGGACAGGGCTCCCTCTCCTGAGCAGTGTGCAGATGCTGCGGTGCCCGAGCTGCGCTCTGCTGGCCATCCCGGGCCCCCAGGGTCGGGCGGTGCGGAGGGCGCGGTTCCTAACCCGAGGTCCACAGCCCCGCTCCCGGGGACTCAGGGAGCCCCAGGTGAGCCCATCTGTTATATGCCCCGGGCTGCTTTTTTTAATTTAAAAGATTGATCTATTTGTGCACACAGAACTGGAGCACAAGCCAGAGGTGCAGGGGTGGTGCCTGGGGGTGCCGGCTGGGGAAGGGGGCAGCTGGGAGACTGGACCCCGCTCTCCGGGCGTTGCGGATGGGTGGGAAGCCTGACCCAGCCGTCGGCAGGCGAGCAGGTGTGGTTCTCTTCTGGCCCCACCAGCCCCTGCCTCAGAGACTGGGCATCTCTATGCGGGTGACCAGTCCATCCAGTGGCGAGGCTGCCCCGCTGGGTGGGTTTTCCCGCCCGGTTTCCAGAGCACAGCCCTGGCCCCGCTCTGGTCCTGCAGGTGGCTCCGGTCAGGCCCCAGCCCGAGGGAAGGGAGGACTGGAGGCCTCTCCGCGGCCCGGCCCGGCGGCTGACCCTCTAGAAAGCCGCAGACTGGCCGCGCCGCATTTCAGCCCACACCCTGCAGTCAACTCAGGCGGCCGCGCCCGCTCACGCCTCCCGCACCTACCTTCCACGGGTGAGGTTTTGAGGCGCCGGCAGATGGCGTCGGTGTCCCCGTAGGTCTCCTTGATCTTGACCACGGCCTCGGTGCCTCGCAGTTCCATGAGGGAGCGCAGCTCCTCCATTGTGCACCCGAACTCACCCCCATGGCTCGACTCGTTTCTTTGGTTTTTGGAGTAGAAGTCGCTGTTGGTCATGTCACCCATGTCTGCCACAGTCCCCGCTCGGGGCGGCCCGAGGGTCAGTGCTGGACAAGAAGCTGCTGTGTGGCGGCGGCTGCCCGCACGGGCTCAGGGCGCGGCTGGGGCTCCCGGTAGCCGACTCCGGGTCCTAGGGGGCGGGGGAGGCCGAGGTGGGCTGGCGACAGCAGCGGCGAGCTCGAAAGGGCGTCCCCGGGCACAGGGCGAGGTCCAGGGGCCGGAGGGGCTCAGGGCTGCAGACCCAGGAGTCTCCATTCAGTGGGGCCCATGCTGCTCTTTGGAGCTGGTATCTACATGGTCGGGGTGGACGTTCCTGTGGGGCGAGACAGGGTGGGGACAAGGTCAGGCCCTGGGAGCCACGGCACAACCTGCCCCAGGCTCTCAGGGGCTCCCGGACGCCCAGCCCAAGGCGGCCCCACTCGCACACGCTGGCGGACACCTGCCGCCTTCCCGTCGTCACACACGGTCACACTGCCGGGCACGCACGGTAGCGCCCTCACCTCCGCTCACAAACACCGGCGCTCGGAGCCCCCCGACACAGGCCTCTCGGCCTGCACCCCATATGGGCAGCCCGGCCCCCAGCACAGACCCCCACTCATGCTACTACGGCCGCTAATGGCCCTGGTCTCTCCACGGGGTCACCGGCCGGGGCGGGGAGGACGCAGCTCGCGGCTGTGTCCGTCTGCGGGCCCCACCGCCAGCCCAGACCCTCAGCCTGGGCAGAGCAGCCACTCACGGATATTCATGAAACATAAATCCACAGCTCGGTCCCTGTCTGGGCTCAGGCCACCGGGCGCTCACCTGAGGGACCCACCATCCGGCACCTGGAGCAGCCGCCCTGTCCCTCTGGGGAGCCCGGGAGGAGAAGGCAGCGCCGGCCGCCCCCTGTTGCCCGGCCACCCCTGCGGGAGGGTGGCATCTGTGGGGCTGCCAGGAGAGAACCCAATCCGCCCGGACACCCGACACCAGTGGCCGAGGCCCCGGCAAGCGTTGGGTGACAAAGGGCCCCTGCTGAGCTCGGCTGGGCCTGGCACAGGGACCAGCCCCACCCAGCCGCTGTGGACGGGCCAGGGCAGCAGGGGTGGGGGGAGGTGGGAGGAAGCTGAGCCCGCGGCTCCCTCCCAGCCCCCGCCCCTCCTCTCGCCCTCTCTCCCCTGAACGATCCTTTCCTCTCCTTGCACAGAATTTTAAAGCTGGAGATAGTTTAACATTTCATTTTCCCAACAGGGACCCTGAAGCCCAGAGAGGGTAAGAAACGTGTTCTGAGCCACACAGCAAGGGGAGAGGTGGTCTCCTGGCTCCCAGCCGAAGCTCCTTGCCCTGCCCCCAGGCGTGCGCCTTCCTTTCGCTCTGAAAGCCGAGGCTGGTGGGTGGACAGTGGCTGGCGGTGGCGAGCGGCGCGGTATTTGGGGTCAGAGACACCTGGGCTCACATCCGCGTGTCCAGAGTCCCGCTGTGGGGCCCGGGCCAGTCCTTTGACCCTTCTGAGGCTCGGTTTCCTCATCTGTAAGTGGCTTGTCGCCCTGCCCCCCCCGTACCACGAAGGTGAGAAGCCACATTCGGGTCTAGTGTGCTTCCACCTGGGGCCTGGGGCTCCGAGCCGCGGTCGGGGTGCTGAGGGAGGGCTGCAGGAGGCTTATTTTCACCCCGGGACCCACAGGTCTTACGGATTGGAAGCTAAGATGACAGCAGTGCCTGAGCACAGACCCAGACGCCCGGGAAGCCGGCGAACGCTCGTCAGACGCCCTGACGGGTCCTGGCGGACGCCGAAATGCAGGGCAGAGGGCAGGCGGGTCCCGCACCCAGCCCTGCGGGCCGCACGAGCCCCTGCACCGTTCCGCAGGCACCGCCGGCACCCACGGGCTAGGGCCCTGGCGGGGAGTCCCCGGAGGAGCGGGCGGGGCGGGCGCTGGGCGCCTCGGGGAGGGACGCCGCGGCGCGAGGCAGGGACTGACCGGAAGGTGTCCACCTCCCCGCTGAGCGGGAGCGAAATTAAAGTTAGTTTCATCGTCTTCATGAAAACCAGTTTCATCTTCAAAAAGAGGGGGGCGGTGGGGAGAGCACCCCATCGGTGTTACGATTTCATGCACAGGGCTTAGCGTGGGGCCAGTATACGGTCAACACTTAGGAATGGCAGCGCTCGCTCCTCAGGGCCCGCTTTTCAAGGCCAGAGCCTCACTGTCTGCACAGAAGCGCGAGGAAACTGAGGCCAGGCGAGGCGAGGGCCCCACGCCCAACCCGCCCCCCGGCCCAGCTGCGACTTGAACTCGAGTCCCAGGCTGAGTCAGGCACGGTGCCGCCTCCCTGCCGGACTCCCTCATGGGGCTCTTACGGCGCTCCAATGAAGTGTCGTGAGTGAATCAAAGCGCTTAGCAAACCACAAGGGACTCTGGAAACCCGAGGTGCTGTTTCCTCTGGTCCCCGGCCACCTGCGGCGGGCTCACAGCTCCGATGATTATATCTCTGACAGCGTGGGCCTGCTAGTCGTTAGCCGTAATTATATTTGTGACGACAGCAGCAGGCACGGATTAATGGGCTACTGGCGATTCTGGTGACTACTGTGGACGACGCATGGCCATCTCCGAGCGCCCCCGCCCCCTGCCCCGCTGCCGTCGTCCGTCTGCCTTCAGCAGGGGTAGCGCTGTATTTCGGACCTACTGTGTGCCGAACAATCCAGACACGGTCCCTGCCTCCCAGGGCGGGTGTCGCGCGGCGAGGCGGCCACGACCCCATTTCCGCCACACGACGGGCTTGCCCCACTCGGGCCCCAGCGGGGGCGGGTGCTCAGAGCGGGCCAGGGCCCAGGGAAGACGCCCTCAGTGTGAGAGTTCTCTGTGCTTCAGGGCAAGCAGAATTTAAGCCAAAGATGGACGTGAAAGAAACTGAAATCTAGAACCATCTGTGAGTAAATACTAGGGGGGCCTGGTGGGGGGTGCAGGGAGGGGCCGGGGAAGCAGGTGTGAGGCTGAGACTTGGGGGTACCAAGTCTATTCAAAGACCAGAACTTTGCCCCGTCGGTGGCTGATCCTGGGCTTCTCTGAGGCTCGCGCTGCAGTTACTGTTCTCACTCACACAGCTGGCTCCCCAGCCCCCCTCGCGAGCCCCCCACCCCCCAGCTCATCTCACACCTGTGCCTGCCGTCACCCCGATGTGCACATCTCGGTCTTCCCGTCAGAGCTGCAGAGCTCGCTCTGGGACTCGATCGGGTGGTGGGATTTGCTGACTCCCAAGTGCCTGTAAAATGCCACGCAGACGCCCTGCCGACATCCGCCGGTGCGGGTCGGTGTGGGCAGGAGCCAGCAGGGGGGGCTGGACCCCCAAAGCCCCCTCAGAGCTGCAGCGGGGCACCCGCTAGCCGGGCCCTGGCTCCCCGAGCGGCCTGTGCCGCGCGGCTTGAGCACCCTTCCCCGGAAGCCTTTCCTCCCCACCCGGACTCCGGCTGCTCTGGCCCCGAGACTTCCCGCCAACCCACACGTCACACGTCACCGCTCGGCCCGCCTCGCTCTGTCGCTTTCCCAGGAGCTGAGAGCGCTGCGTGGGCAGCAGCCATTCACCTGTTTTGTGCTGAGCAGGACTCTGGAAGATGCATCCAGAGTGCTCTCACTGGAGGCCTGGGGGGAGCCACGGCCTGGAAGCTGGCCACCACCCTCGGGCCCCGGCCAGTGAGCTGGGCTGTGGCTCCTCCTGGCTGCGGCTTGCCAGGGCCGCGAGTCAGCAGCAGGAGCCATGCTTTTCTTCTTGCAGATTCACCCCTGCCCGGTTCCTGTTTCCTCAGTCAGCGGCGGCGTGGTGGGGGCACCGGGGCTAAATCTCAGCGCTATGATGCAATTCGCAGCCCCTGCAGCAGGAGTTCGATCCCCAGCCAGGGAGGAACCCACAGGGTGCAGCAGACCTCTCCTGTCTCCCCATGGCTCCCCTCAGAAGCGTCTCAGTGGATCTGCCTCTCTGTTCCCCACTCTGTCCCTGGGGAGTCCTCTCATTCCCCCCACCCCACCTCTGGCCTGCATCCCAGTGTGAGGCTGAAGCTACAGCCTATGGGACTCTGATGTCCCCGCTGCCTGGCCTGAGCATGTGAGCCGCCGCCCTATGAGTGGACGGGGTGGAATGAGCTATGCGACCTTGGAGAAGTCGCCCAAACTCTCTGGGCCTCATCTGCAAAGTGGGGCTGCCCATCAGCCTTGTAGGCGGCCGTGAGGCCCCACGGAGAGCCCGGCGTGTGGACTCCCAGTGTGGCTGCTGGCTGGAAGCAGATGCCCTACAATGCTAATTTCTGCACCGCTCCCCCCACCCTGAGCAAGGGCAGCTCCTTCATGGGTGCGACGGACCTCATCTGCAGCCAGCTCATGCCTCCCCTAAGCAGTGGGCACTTTGGATCGCGAGGCCCCAAGCCCATGCTGAGGCCCAGGCACCGATGTGACGGGTGGGTGGCTGGGAGCCCGTGAGGGTGGAGCCCCCGTGCGTGGGATTGGGGCTCTCATCAAAAGAGGCGGAAGGAGCTGATCTCGGCCAGTGCCAGGTGGCTGCTTCCAGGGCCGACGCCGCCCAGGCTTTGTCGCCTGCATGCAGCTGAGCAAAGGAAGACGCAGGTCCAGGTCCGAGCAGGGCACAGGGTCAGTCCCGGCCGGGGCGCCGGGATCAGTCTTCGCGTGGGTGTGGCCAGCCGAGGCCACTTCCCGGGCTTTCAAGCGTGGTCTGGCTAAGGCCTTCTCCCTGGGGCTCAGGTTCCCGTGTTCCCTGGGATCCCTTCAGGCTCTGAGGAGTCAGATCCTTCAGAATCCTGGAGAACATTCTGGCATTACTGAATTTGTGCATTTGGTTTCATCTTATTAGCATTTTAATGACTCTGTATTGTTACATCTCACTGACTCAAGAATAGGTTAGGGGCGCTTTAATAAAAAGTCCTTGCCAGGAGGGACTCGGCAGAGGAAGGAGCCATGGATTTTCTTCCTTTCCCCCCCCCTTTTTTTTTGTGTGTGTGGTTAATTTAACATAGAAGGAATCTATCTTTCGAAGGAAGGATTAAACACACACACACACACACACACAAACTCCAAACCAACAGCTTTTCAAATCCTAACTGAAGGAGGGTGGCTGGGACCATTGCAAATGAATAATGTGCTAAAAATAACTCAGAGGCTGCATCCTTCTGTTTTAAGATGTGCTGAATTGAAATGCCACCTTGCATGTGTTTTTACAGTCACCCATTCCTCTGAATTGTCCCTGGCGCCAGTGACAGGTGTGGGGCCAGGCCCATTTGGAGACCACGGGGAAAGCCCGGCGGGTCACGTACAATTCTGTGGCTTGGGCGCTCAGCCTCCCCCTCCCTGCACCTCGGTTTCCTCCTCCCCACACAGTGCCAACTGCACAGCCAGTCTTCGGGGTTTTGTGAGGACTAATTGAAAGAGAGAGAGAGCTGGGCCGGTTCCTGACCCAGGGGGAGAACTTGTCCAGAGGTGCCTGTTTTTAGGAGTGACTCTGCTCTCCTGCCTGTCTCCTCGGCTCAACCACGCTGTCCCCACACTGCTTTTTTTTTTTTTTTAAGATTTATTTATGCATATAAGAACTGGGGTACAGGCCAGAGATACAGGGGTGAGAGGTTTCACCAGAGACAGAGTGGGGAGCAGAACAGGCAGATCAATGAGGTACACTGCTGAGGGGAGCAGCGGGCGGGTCAGGAGAGGTCTGCCGTGCCATGTGGGTCACCTTCCTGGCTGGGGATCGAACTCATGCTGCTATGGCTGTGGAGAGCTTCACAGAGCTCCAGCTTCACCCCTTGGGCCACCAGGGAGGGCCCCACACTCTTTCTTTAACCCTAAGGATATATGCACAAGTCCTGGCGCCACAGGGAAGGCTGGGAGGGCACTGAACACGGCTTACAGCTTGTCTCCCCTCTGCTCGGGTCCCCACTAGCTTTCCTGAAGGGGTGGGATATTTTTCTTTCTCCCTGAATGCAAATTCTGGCCTTTCTGGAGGGTCTCTTTGCCCTAGCAGGAGGCACCCTCAGTGCTGACCCGGGGAAACTCAGGGTGAACTCAGCCAGCAGTGAGGGGCAGTTCACACTGCCCCTCGGGGGAGGGACCGCATCAGTGTGGGTGTGTCGTGGCCGTGTGTCACGGTTTGGGGCTACACTGGGGTCAGGAGGAATGTGAAGACCAGTATTGGGGCCACATAAGTGACTGTGGGTGTGTGTCTGTGATACGTCTGCAGATGTGGGTGACCCTGAGGACAAGGCTTGCCGGCAGGTCGCAGGAGCACACCCGCATGGGCGTGTGAGTGTGAGTGAGCCGGGAGCCCTGTGGCCACACCTGCTCTGGGAGTGTGGGCCCTGTGGGTATACGTGCCCACGTGCGCATCAGAGCTGACAATGACAATCTCAGCTTTGAATTTTCACAGTCAGGGAGAAAGAATGAGGGAAGAGGAAGAGAATTGGAAATGAATACCTCAGAAGCAAATTTAGTGCTATTTTTAGAAAACTCCTATCCTGTTAACCAGAAAAGGAAAATCTAAAAAAAAAAAAAATACTTGCAAAAACAGTGAAGCATCAGCTTTGAAGTCACAGATGGCAGGAGCAGGGCGGGGGTGGGCGGGTAGAGACCCGGGCTTCTCCTGCGGCGTCCCACCCTCCGGCCTGGCCCGGGGGAGGGTAGACCCAGGCCTCTGCCGGCCTCCGCCCCGTCACGGCCCCGGCTCTCCCCCAGTAGCAAACCTTAACTGGCTGAGTGGTGACAGTGACGGCGCCATCGTGCCTTCAGTGGCCTCCTGCTCTGTCCCCACAGACTACAGCGGAACCCCAAAGTATGGGCAAGAGATGTGCTAAGCACCATCCTACGTGTGTTATCTCATTTAATCCTTCATAGCAACCTACAACACAGGCACAGCCAGCACCCCTATTTCAGGAGGAGAAAACAGAGTTCAGGACTGGCATGAGCTCTTTAGTGGGGCGTGGCAGAGCCAACCTCCCCCTGCCCCCCATACACACACACACACACACACATCCCTCTCCCTAGACCAGACGCCTGCCCTTTTCTCGGGCTCCTACAGGGGAGGCACAGGGTGCTGCCCTGGCCACGCACATGTTATTGTCTGGGTGGTGAGTCCTCAGGCTTCACCTCTGGCGAGCTGGGGCACAGGGAGCTGTCTCTGGGGATGAAGTGCTGACGGATGGATGGAGGTCAGTGCAGGGGAGGGATTGAGTAGCTGAGGCCAAGGAACCTGATAACCACAGGCCCCTCTCCTGCAGGCTAACCAGCAGAGGCAGAGTCAGCGCTGTCCACGTGGTCCTGGTGCTGACAGCCCCCCTCCCCCCCCCGCCCCCCAACAAAGGCCCTGTCTCCGCTGGGAGCTGTCCCCAGACTCCAGTGCTGACACTCGGGCTGTGGGGTGGGTGAAGGACGGTACGCTGAGGAGCTGTCCACACGCACTGGTGCTGATATAGAGCCGAGGGTAATAAGCTCCCAGGAGCTTTCCAGGACAGTGGTGCTGATGAGTGGAGTGCTGGGTTGGGACCTGGGTGTGGATGGAGTGCAGAGAACATCACTTCCACCGGCGGTGTGACCTCACATGTTGGTGCTGCTTCTCGGGTAATGGGATTCCCAGTGAGCAGACCTGAGCTAACAAGATGACACATGCAAAAGGTCACGCAGGATTACTTGTGTGCAGACAGAGGACCCACCTCGGCCCACCAGCACCATCTGTCACAGATGCCAGAAACCTCACATCAGCCATTCGCTCTTTTTCATCATGCACGGTTCTTTTTTCTTTGGTTCCTGTTGGGCCCTTCCTCAGTGGTGGCATCTCTGTCTGAATGAATTTATAAAATTCCTTCCTCTGTGGAGTGGGGGGCCGGGGGGCGGGCGGGAGGGGAGATTCATTCACCAAAGTGCCAGGGAATGATGTTAGTTGGGTGATTTCTTTTGAATAACTGAGTGACTTCCGGGACCCAGACCAGAGAAGCAGGAATTTGAGGCTCGACAGACCATCATTCCTTGTGGTCTGAGAATGCAGAAGGCAGGAAGTAGAACTACATGAGGAGTGGGGGGAAGCAGGAAAAGCAGGATTGCTGGATTCAAAAATGGAAGGGAGTCAGAACAGTGCAGGCACTGGGAGGGGCGGGGGTGGGGGAGGGTGGTGTCCTTTAGACCTGCTTCTAGGTCCTGGGGCCAGTCTCCTAGGCCCAAATGGAACTGCCCCTGGTTGGGTGTTTATGCACTCACTGCCTTCCTTCCTCCCAGCCCAGGTTATTGCCCTGGGGAAAAGCCAGAGGCAGTAGCAAGCACAGACTTGGTTTCAGATTCGAAGGGATGAAGTCAGAAGGCCGGAGGAGGAGCTACGAGCTGACACTGCCTCCTTGCATGCTCCCATTCTCTCCTGGCAAAGCTTCTCTGGCTGCAGCGCGGGGACCCTGAGCAGGGGACCCTGCCCATCCTAGACGGCCACCATGTTGGCACCACTGGGCTGACGGAAATGAAGACCACTTACCCGCAGGACTGGGGATTTTAAGCCCCAGGGTCCTGGGGCTTCGGGGCATGCCCTCTTTGGCTTTCAGCTCCTGTAATCCGCGGTCCCTTGGCTCTGGGTTTTAGAATCCTGTCCTGCCTTTGTGGTCCGGCCTCTGGTTTAAAATCACCTCTAATTTCCTGTCTGTGCCCTTCTGCTGGGCCAGGCCTGTGGCCACTTTGACGCCTGCTGGCTGCCTCCCGGGCCTCTACGGTCTTCAAGCCCCAGCACACGGTGGTGGTCCCCACTTCTTACTCCACGTCCCTTGGCTTCTCAGATTGCACCTGCCCAGGGGCTTTGTGGCTGCTCTGTTTGGGTCGGGGTGACTCCGTCTGTGATCCCACCTGCACTCTGCCGTGGTCTCCCTGGGCCTCCCTGCCCTCCCCTCTGGGCAGTACCACCCCCCAGCACCAACTTTCATCTTAACGTGGCGGTTTCCAAGTTGACCATTCCACCCAGCTCTTGCTGGCAAGGTCTTGAACTAACCTTCCTTGTGCCTGGCAGACATCCCCTCTGAAGGCCTCAGGCCCGTAAACACCCCCAAATTTCTGCATCCTTCCATGACCCCATGTCACCTACAGCAGCTGAGGCACCCTCCCCAGCCCCCGCCCCTGGAGCGGATGGTCACCCTCGATGGTTTTCTCCTTCATGTCCAACAGGCGCCCAGACCGAGGAGCAAGGGGTATGAGTACAGGCTCCTGTCTTTGTCTCTCCAGGCGCCTGACCTTAGTCCACGTCTCCCTGCTCCTAATAGCCCAGGGCCCCTCACCGCCCCTTCTTCACTGTCCCCCAAGAGACACTGCAGATTCTGACTGCCACGGACGGAGGGGAGTCAGGGCTGCGCCGGGGTCCGAGGACGCCCTACCCTGCAGCAACCCCGCGAGCTGGGCGTCAGCAATGCTCACTTGCAGACGAGGCCCAGGCTCAGCGAGGCGGACGCGTCACGCCCCTGACGACACAGCGAAGGAGCAGGGAGAAGTGAGGTCCGTCTTACTGGAGCCACCATGTCAGCTCTGAGCATGCCCCTCTCGGGTACGCACCCCAGCCTGCTCCCCAGTGCCTTATTTCAGAAAGACACTCATGACCAAGACGCCCAGGATTCTGCCGACCGCCGCGGAGCCAGTCTCCGGACTCCGGTAGTGAGCCAACTCCTCGCAAAACGAGCACGTGCTCCTGCCTTGCCCGCCACCCCCGCCACCTTGCACTGTTCCCTCGACGTGAGATTGTCTACACCCACTTTCCCACTAATCAATACCTCCCTCCCGAGGCCCAGCCCCCGCGCCCAGTTCTCTTGCTCCCTGCTCCAAGCGTCAACCTTCTTCCATGGCAGCCCTGGGGCGGGGTTCACGCCTCGAGCTCTCAGCCCCCACTTCAGGGTAGGGGTGGGCTTCGCCAGCTTAGGTCTCCCCTGAGACCGTGGGCCCCTGCAAGGGGAACTTCCTCGGCCTCCACGCAGAACCCCCGACTGCGTTTAGAAGGATACTGGGGGCAAAGAATCTCAGGGTGCAGCCTGTACTTAGAAAGTGGGCGCTGGTCAGCCCGATGGTAGGAAGAGCTGACGCTGGAGGCGCCCGGCTGCACGGCACAGGCAGCTGGACAGTAACCCTGCACTGAGCCCCACGAGGCCTGGGACGTTGGCTGCTCCTGGCCGCCCACTGCACAGAGGAACGAGGGGAGGCTTGGCCACGGCAAGGAGGCTGCCCACGGTCACGTGGCGTGGATCCCGCCATCTGCTGCCAGAGGTGCGCCTGTGCTCACCAGCCGAGCTCCTCCTGCAGCCACTTCGAAGGCCCAGGTGTCAGTGGTTCAGGCGCCGGGCACGCTGAAGTTGGGGTCCAGCGGGAAGATGGCCCAGCCTCTCTGGACTGCACTGGTCAGTCCTGGGTCTCCTGCCACCCCGTGTTAGCTTCCACAAAAGCTTGTGGTCTGGCCACAAGCATCTTTTGTCCTCCTGCCTCTTCTCCACTTTCCGCTCAAAGCCGGAGGTCAGGGCAGGACACAGTCAGTCAGGGGGAAAGTCCAGGCTCAGCTCAGGGATGGGCAGGGGCAGGGAGCATGGGAGGCCCCTGTCCCCGCCCGCCGTTGACCACCCTGGCCAGGGGCACCCAACAGGCAGCCCCACACCCGGCTCGCAGCGCGCCGGGCCCACTCCCGTCCAGCAGGTGGCACGAGGCTCAGTGACTGTCCTGCCCGGCCAGCTCTGCGGCTCTCCCCCCCGACTTGGCATGACTGCCCCGGCCACTGAGGAGACGAACAGAAAGCGCCCGGCACCTTGAACAGATGGTGCCACTTCTAAAAATAATGCCGCACCACGCTCCCGGCAGCCGAGTCCCGGCGACAGAAGGGGGTGTGGGTGGGGGTGGGGGCTGCAGCTACGCTCACCAGCCATCTGCACAGGGACAGATGCGAATGCAGCCTCCCGGGGGACGCAGGCCCAGGGGACCCCAGCCTTGCTGGGGCTGCGCAGAGCCACCGCCTGCCACGAGGCCCTCATGAAAGCAAGCAAGGCCACAGGGCTGTGCTGCCCGCTCTGCTCCCCGCGGCTCTGCGCCCCCAGAAGCCCCGCCTCGCCTCCCCCGGCAGGGCTGCTCCCTCGCAGCAAGCCCTCGCCCTTCCCGCACGGTCTCCTATCCTGGAGCTGTCTCCCCTGGAGCCTTCTCCCGCCCCCGGAAGCCTCTTCCCTGGAGAGATTCTTAAACCGTTTTCACTGGGTAGTAGGTCAGGACCCGTGTCGGGGGTTTAGACCCCCCACTTGCCTGTCACTGACTGCCCACGGACAGCATCCCGGCCTCGGCCACCCTCGCAGGCCTCTGAGGACAGACCTAGTCCCTGGCGGGGCGGCTGGGAGGGCGGGCATCTGAGCAGGCGCAGTGCTCAGGCCCGGCCAGGTGCCCAGGCAGTGCCCATCTGGAGTGACGCGCTCGCCACTCGCGGGCATCGAGGCCTGGAGGTAGAAGCCGGGGCCACAGGCAGTGCTGGCTGAAGGCCCCCAGAGTGCTCTTGCTCCTGAACCCCCTCCAGTCCCGGGTGCTCCAGGAGCTGTGCCACCTGGACCCTCTGGCACCCGAGTGGCAGTCCTGTCTAATTCCGGAGGCCTCAACCACCCCTGGAGGTCCCCCCGTCCGTCTCCTGCGACAGCCCAGCCCGTCTCTGCTCCTTGGTCCGACTCCTGCAGCTTCTCAGAGAGGTTCGCGCACTGCCAGAAGGGAGGAGCTCAGGACCACGGGGCAGCCGAGGCCCCGGAGAGCCGCTCCTGGGACTCTGTCCACATGCAGTGTCCCCAAGCGTCCCGAAGGCTCTGCTCCCTCCCGCCTGCCCAGCCTCGTGGGGAGGCGCTTGGAGCAGGGGGTGAGGGCTCCCTGCCCCCCTCTTCCCAGGAGACACGTCCTCAGCCGCCATGTTCATGCTCTCCCCAGTTACTCCTGCTCTTCCCTCCTCTCTGGGGTCCCGATGCCTGCGGGTGGGGCGTATTCCCTGGAGCCAAGGGGGGCAGTGACCAGGGGTTGGGAGTCGTCTGTCGCCGTTCCAGGCCTCACGCCACCCAGCCTCTTGGGCCTCCATTCGGTGGGGTGCAATCCTGGCTTGGAGCTCCATTTAGAATGTGGGCGCCGGTCTCACACAATTCCAAGTCAAGGGCGCTTCCAACCTCCGGGTCCCGGAGACCCCCAGCTCTGCAGCGCCGTATCAGAGCTCTCACTATGCCGATCGCCTTGCGACCAGGGAGGGCAGACTCTGCCCCCCGCCCCCGGCTCCAGGTCAGGCCTGGCATGAAATGGGCTCTGGGTCCGCCTCTCGAGTGGTTGGTGCAGATGACATCAGGCCGGCACGAGCTGGTCCCTGACCACGGCGCTGCGCCCGTATTGCCAGGGGACCCCGACAAACGCTTCCCCGGAGCAGAAGCCACCAAGTGGGCACAGCAGTTGCCGAGCCTGCCAGGCCAGCGCGGCTCTGCCTCCCCGGAATGCGGAGTCCAGGGGGGCTGCGCCGTCCGTGCCCCTCCCAGTGGCGGGTACCCAGTGGCGGGTAACGCCCCGCTGTGCTTGGGGGCTCCTCTACCGGCTTCACCCCTCCACGCACAGTAAGCTGCAGGCTGCTGGGTACAATGTTTCTAGGTTGAGCTGAAACTTCCTTCTTGTCAATGGCTTTATTGTTTCCTAAGTCCCTGACCCCTCTGTTACCCCGAAGTTCACTCCCACAGAGGCGCACAGGTGCACGGCCGGAGCTAGGCAGGGCGAGCGCATGGCCACAAGCAGGCACACGTGGGTGCACGCCAGGGGTCTGCATGTCGGGGCACGTGTGTGGCTGTGTGGGGGCGCGAGGAAGCCAGGGGCCACTGCAGAGAGCGTGATTAGCTCCACCTCAAAACTGTTTCTGGGCCCTCCCTGGCGGCACAGCGGGTTGGAGCGCAGCACCGAGAAGTGAAAGCCGCTTCCGCATGAGTTCGATCCCCGCCCTGGAGCTGACCCACAGGGCGCGGCAGACCTCTCCTGACCCGCCCGCTGCTCCCCTCAGCGGTGGGCTTCGTCCCTCTGCCTGTTCTGCTCCCCGCTCTGTCTCTGGGGAAGCCTCTCACAGCCCTGCACCCCCTGTGGCGTACAGTGCCGCAGTTCTGTGTGCACAAATAAATAAATTTAAAAAACAACAACAAAAACCCGTTTCCTGCCTGGCAAGAGGGTGTGAGAGGGAGCATCTGTGGAGGCCCCAGACAGAAGGCAACCTGCAGCTCCTCACTGTCTCTAGGGTGCCTTCTATTGCTGAACCCCCAGATTGTGCCATGAGCTGATGGGGACTCTCAGAGGGTTTGTATCAGTTTCACTCTGAGCTGCATTTGGGAACGACAAAATGGGATCTTTGGTCTGAAGTTCGCAAAGAACCACTGGCTATTTCCAGTCCAGAAAGCCTCAAGGGCTTGGTGCCGGAGCTCCACAGACAGCAGCTCTGGGGCTCACGGCATGCTCGGGGGGCGGGCCTGGGCGAGCCCCAGCATCAGCGCCCTCCCACTGTCTTCTGCTGTGGGTCCGCTCTGCACCTGCAAAGTGGGGAGGCTGCACCCACCGGCCGGGGCCTAAGAGACCGTCACGCTGCCCTGCGGCACCGCATCGGGGCTCGGAAAGGGGCTCTCTGGCCTGACACCCCGCCCCGGAGGGCAGGTATGTGACCTGAGAGCGAGCTGGCCTTCTGGATGCTGACTCTCCTGTGGGGAAGGTAATACCTTGCTTCAGTGAAAAGTCAACTCAGGGCGGCTTTGGGGACCCCTGCCATGCCCCTCCCTTTGGCCGGTGGGCGCCTCTGCACCCTACAGTGCCCTCCCGGGTGAGCCCTGCACCCCCCCACGCTCCAGGAAGAGTCAACGGACCCCTCCGTGGGCCAGATCGCTCGTGTCCTCCAGGGCAGGGCACAGAATGCCCCCTCCCAGCCCGGGGCGCCCGGACCCTGGCGGGTACAGCTGGGGCCTCCCAAAAGCTGGGGAGCAGGAGCGTGGGGAAGAGGTGCAAGGGCCAGCGCTCGTCTCAGACCCCGGAGGGGACAGAGGAGGTGCCACACCTGTCCTCGTCCTCCGCTTCCACCACAGCGTCCCTTGACCGCGCGTGAGCACTGCCTCCAGGAAGGAGGGGCTGTGGCCGAGCTGCCGCAAAGGGACCCCCTTCCCTCACGGCGGGGTGGTGCAGGCTGCCTTGCAGCAGCCGCTGGCAGTAAAGCCGCCTTGAGAAGGGGCGTCCGGCTGCCGCGATGCCACGGCTTCCTGAGGTGGCCCACAGGTGCGCTCCCTCTGGCTCGCAGCTCACAGCCCCACGGAGTCACTGGCACTTGCTTCATCTTGCGTGAGGAAACTGAGGTTCAGAAAAGGGCTGACTGGTGAAGGTGGCATCCGGTCTGCACCCCAGGGCTATGCTGCGGGCCTTGGCACTCGACACAGCCCCAGACACGGAGCCGTCACAAAGGGAGCTGCCCGCAGTGGGGACACCGTGGAGCGCCACGTGGGGCTTTTGGGGGGACCGGCCAGGGCTGCCCTGCTCTCCCGCAGTGTCGAGGAAGGGTACCCACTGTCCGAGAAGGCTCGGGGCCAGGAGGGGTCCCCAGGATGTCACCAGCCTGAGTGTCCACGGCGGGGGGACTCTCC
>NW_004567134.1:16118740-16132715 GCF_000260355.1 Condylura cristata | reverse complement strand
CTGCCTGTTCTGCTCCCCACTCTGTCTCTGGTGAAGCCTCTCACCACCCCTGAGCCTCTGGCCTGTACCGCAGTTCTGTGTGCACAAATAAATAAATCTTTAAAAAAAAAAAATCCGCTGTGACCGGCTAACATTTAGTGAGTGTCTTGCATACCCCCAGCCCGGCGCTAGCATTTTCTAGACGTCATCTCACTGGCTCCAACCGCGATCCAGATGCCCCATCACTACCCGGAAGGCAGGTGTTCCTACCACCCCACTTGGCAGAAAAGAAAACTGAGGCAAAGAGAGGTCAAATAACTGGCCAAGGTCATTAGGCCGAACGCAGCGGGGCAGGGCCGGGCGCTCAGGCAGATACTTGCAGGTGAGCGTGGCGGAGACGGCGCAGGAGGCGGCTAGATGCCAGGGTGAGGCACTGTGACGCCAGGCGGGCAAAGCGGCCCGGGGGCCCCGGAGGCGGTACTGGGCGAGGGCAGAGCCCAGGCCTTGGGCAAGGCTGTCAACCAGGAAGAGGGTGACGGTGGCAGCCGCCGTATCGGCTAGCAGTGCGAGGAGGCTCCGGTTTCCCTCTCCTTGCGCCCCAGCGAGGGCCCCGACACAGACCAACCCCAGGCCGCGGACCCTTCCGTCCTGGGCCGGGACTGCGCCGCGGCTGAGGGAGGTGACAGCCAGCAGGCCCCTCCTGGGCTGTGCCCGCCAGGGCCCCAGCTTCCGCCCTCTTGCTCCTGGCCACGCGGTGACAGCCACTAGCCTTCGGGGAGGGGGCTGCCGCAGGACACCCCGACACCCAAGCCTCCCGAGCTCGCGCCTGGGTTGCCAGGTGACCGCACAGCTCAGATGTCGGAGCCAGGGCAGAGACTGCTGGGGGTGTCGGTATGTGATGGGGTGGGGGGGCAGCCTCCGGGCGCCGCGTGGGACGCACACCTCTCACCTGCGGTCACTTTGCAGACGGGGAGGCTGAGAGCCAGGTGGCAGCGGGGTGCCTGGCCTGACTGGCGAGTGAGTGGTGAAGACGTGGGCACCCTGCCGGGAACTGGAGCAGAGACGCCGCTCGGAAAGCCAGGCAGGCGGGGCTGCCCCCGCAGGACACGGCCCTGGGCGGCCCCGAGCCAGCGTCCAGGCCCAGCTCATGCTCTCGGCGACACAGGGCGGTGCAGCTGTCTCCACGCCTTTCACGCCCATTCCATAGATGGGGAAGCTGAGACTCTGAGCGACTGTGCTGACCCGGTTCCCGTGTCTCTGAGTCTGTCCCTGACCCTACGCTGTCCCCTGGGGGAGCAGGAGCCCACTATAGCCCCACCTGCCTGCAGGTGCGAGCACTCGATTGCAGGAGTAGCGCTCTCCGCCTCTGTCCCTGCTGAATGGCGCTAGCTCAGAGGGAGAAGTGGGACCCCAGGAGGCCGAGGCAATGGGTGGGGTGCAGGATGGGAGCCCACGTGTCTCTGGCTTCCAGGCCTGGGCCTGGTCTGCTGCGCTGAGGTGTCCAGACAGGCCTGGAGCTGCGTCCCTCTGCCAGGCCTCCTGGTGAGGGGCGCCTCGCCCCCACTGGCCCCAGCAGGTGAGGTTTCTGGAGGTCAGGACCCTCCTCCCCAGCCTCCCAGAGAGCCAGCAGGCCGGAGCACAGAGTGGTGGCCCCCTGATTTCGGCCACCCACCTCCCACCTGGCAACCTGAGCCTGGGCGGGACTGAGACGCAGGCTGCCATGGGAACAGCACAGTGGCTGCTGGCCTGGGACCCACGGGTGGCACAGGGGAGGGGAGCGGCCGCCCCTGGGCCGGGCTGGCCACGGCTGCCATTAGTAACACTGCTGAATGCACCCAAAAGCGCGGCCTGCAGCCTGCCCTGGGACGGCCAGCAGCCGCAGAGGGGAGGAAGCAGCTGGACCCTTCTCCTGGACCCCAGCTCTGAGGGCTGAGGAAAGGGGGAGGGAGGAAAGCCCCCGGCCCCCCACAACAGCCCCCACTGACCTCATCGTCTGTCTCTCTGGCCTATCCTGCCCTCATCCCTGTTCTGGCCAGGCTAGGCCAGGGTGGGAAGCCAAAGGAGGGGGAAGCCTGGGCTGCGTGTGTGTGTGTGTGTGTGTGTGTGTGTGTGTGTGTGTGTGTGCTGGAGGGGGAGGAGGAGCAGGGTGGAGGGTGGAGGGGAAAGAGAAAGGGGAGAAAGAGATGCTGTGAGAGGCAGAGGAACTTGAGAGGCTGGGGGTGGGGGAGGGAGGAGGGAGAGGGAAACAGAGACAGACTTCAAAAGAGATAAAGTGAGGCCTAGAGGGAGAGAGGGAGGAGGGTGTGGGGAGGGGGAGGCCGAGGGGGCAGGCAGGAGACAGGGCGCAGCCGCAGGAGCCAGGGGAGCAGAGCGGAGGGTCCAGGCAGAGACACAGACGACCAGACCGAGGACAGGGCTGGGCGGGGGTGCCAGCCGTCCTGGGCCCCGGTGGTCACGCTGCTGACCCAGAGCCTGAGTCGGACATGGTCCTGGGCCAGCCCAGGGGCATGAGTGGGCGAGGGAGGACCACCGCCCCATGCCCACCCTGACGTGCCCAGCCTGACCGCCGGCCGCCGGGCGGGGCTGGGGACACGGGCACCCCCCTCCAGCCCTGCTGGCCACTGGAGGCGCCGGGCAGGGCAAGGCTGCTCCAAGGTCGCCGGCCGGAAAGGCGCGGCAGCCGCTCGGAGCGTGCGGGGCCGTCCGCCCTCGGATCCGGGTTATTTTGGGAGCTGAGCAGCCAAGAACACCCCCCCTCCCCGCCTGCTCACGGGCCAGTGGCTGCTGGCGCAGAATATTCTCTCAAGGAAACGTCTCCCGAAACCCAGTGTCAGCGCTGCTGGAGGCCTTCCCTGACTCCCTGGCGCCGCCCTGCTCGCGGGCCGGCCGGCCCCGCCGTCCACCCGGGCTCACCTGCGGCGGCGGGCAGGGCCCCCCTGCTGGTCACCCATCCCACCGTGGACCTCAGCCGGGGTCTGCCCCTGGCGCCAAGCACCCCGAGGCCCACGCTTATCAGGAGCGTCTCATGGCCACCGACAGCCGAGGCCCCGGCTGCACATGCACCGTCCACCCAACAGCCCAGCAGCCCCGCAGGCATCGCTAGCAGGCCGCACCCCACAGAGGAAACCGAGGCTCGGAGAGGCCAAGCGTGTTGCCGGGACCCGTGGCTGGCAAGAGGGGGGACCGCGATTGACCCAAGGCAGCCTGAGTTCAGGTCCGACCGCAGGCGTCCAGCGTCCCCTCTGCGCCAGTGCCTCGCTCAAGAGCCTGCAGTAGCCCCCGGCGCTTCTAGATCGGTCTGAATACTGCACCCGGCGCTGGCCTTGTCCTCCAGGGGCGCGTCCAGGGTCCTGCCACCATCCTCGCGCCCCCACCCCGGCGTGTACCCCTCTGCCATCCTCTGGTGTATTCACCTGCAGTGACTCAGTGCGTGCCAGGCGCAGGGCCACTGCGGGGTCAGGGTCACTGTAAACTGCACCGACAAGCTGAAGGCTTGGCACCACCTTCGGGGGACCTGTGCGGCCCGAGGCAGAGGCAGCCTCTTGGCCACGGCTCCCAGGTGGGAAGGGGCCGGGCGGCTCCCTGGACACCCAAAGGGCCGGTGGGTGAGCGAGGGGCGTCTCCCCTGCAAGGCTTGTATTCCAGATGCCCCCAGGACCCCGCATCTACTGGGGGGTGGCCTGTGGGGGCCAGCAGGCGCAGGGAGGCGCCAGGCGAGTGGGGACAGGCGCTGCAGGGCGCAGTGGTGTGAGGAGCAGTGGGCAGGGGCGTGAGGAAGGGGGGCAGGGTGAGCGGGGAGGAGGGGGCAGCCTGCCTGAGAGAGGCTCTGCCTTCCCGAGGGGGTGGCGCGGACCTGGGGGGAGGTCCCGGAGGGAAGGGGTTTGGGGGTGGGCGTGATCTGGAATCCTCTTTTGGACTTGTTAGCTGTGGGACGCTGGTGAGACATCCAAGGAGGGGAGCCAACTGGCCAGTTGGGGGGCGAGCGGGGAGCGCAGAGGCAGATGTAAATATGGGATCCGGCAGCTTAAATATATAGAGACGGTATTTAAAGCGGCACAGGGTGAGCTCATCCCGGCGAGGCGAGAGAGGGCGGCGGAGCGCTTCGGGTGAGCCCCAGGGCTCGGAGGCGCACCGGCAGGGGGCCGGCATTGCTCCTGCCCGAGGTCCCCAGGGGCTCAGTGCCCTCAGAGAAGGTCCATGGCCCAGCTCCACGCAGGGCAGGCGCTGCCCGCTTCTCCAGCCGGGAGCTCTAGACCCCTCCGGATCGCGACGGAGGCCTGGGGAGGCTCTACACCTCCAGGCCTCTTCGGGGCGCGCCTCCCCATCCGGACTGCCCCCCTGCGGGCAAAGGCCACTGCCAGCTCTCCCCGCTGGGCAGCAGAGGCCTGCGACGCCTCCTCTGGCCTCCTGAGAGCCCTGACAGCCCCTGCCAGTTTCTGCAGCCTTCTGGACACACAATATTGGGTGGACCTCGCCGCGGGGTGGGGAGCCCCCGGCTGGCCGTGTGCTGTGCCGGGCCCGTGGTGAGCTCTCGCCCTAGTGCCCATCCCCGCCAGCCGCCAGCCCGCCCGGCCCCCAGAGCTGGGTGAGCGGAGAATGAGGCGTCACCTCCCCAGCGTGGGCCTGGACGCTGCTCTGAGCAGGCCCTGGCCGAGGAGGGGAGGCCAACAGAGGGAGCCAGTGAAGAGACGCCGAGGCAGGCGAAGGCTGAAAGGACGAAAGCTGGGTAAAGGGCCACCGGATGCTTTTCCTTGCCCAGCTGGCCACGGAGACGATGGACCGACTGGGCACTGGGGGCGGGCGGCAGGGCCGGAGGGGTCATTCTAAAGCTCCAGCGCCCGCACCTTTACTGTGTTCAGTGTCTCCCCAGCGGCTCCCACGGAAGCGCCGCTGTGGGGAGGTGGGGCTGGGGGGTCACCTGAGCACCTGGCAGGTGGGGAGCCCTGGGACCCATGCTTTGGTCAGGGCACCGGCAGAGTTGGGGACTCGGTCTCCTCTGCCGTGGTGCCTTGGATAAAAGCTTGCCCGCCAGGGCTCGGGGCCTCCCTCCACGGACTGCACCCCCCTTCCCACTTAGAGAAGCTGGGGAGGGTCGTCCAGGTGGGCCTGAGAATCCCCAGTTACACCCGTGGCACCAGAAAGCGCGCTCGGTCAGTCCTCCTGGGTCAGTCTGGCCACCGGTAACGGGCACACGAGCGAGCCAGGGCGAGGCAGCAAGGGTGGCCTTGGTCACTGCAGGGCTCCGTTTCATGCTGTATTTTGCTGGGCCCACGGGCTGGGGGCGGCAGGAGGGACCTCCGTGGACCTGCTGAAATTCTTTGTAGAGCTTTGCGTGGAGTGAGGCTTTTCTGGGGTTTTGATCGGCTCCTCGAAAGAGTCCCTGATCGCTTTGGCCCCGGCCTGCCCGCCTGCCCGTGCACGCTGCCGTGTGAATCAGCACCGAGGCGCAGCCCTGGACGCCAAGCTGCCTGGGCTGCTTCGAGGGTGAGGTTTGAGCCTGAGACACACACGCCTCTCCCAGGCATGCTGGGAGACCCCTGGAAAGTCACCTCTCAGTGCCAGGTCCCCAGCAGCCCAGGGTGGGGGAGCCTGAAGGGACCCAGCCCGCGCCACAGCAGCGTGGTGGAGGAGGACCTTGCCGGGCTATGCTCCTAGCAAGAGGCGAAGGCGAACCCTTGAGACAGCAAGTTCCTACAGTCATGACCAGACCCTAGCTCAGAGGAGACCCGCTTGACGCCCCCATATTTCCCAGGCTGGGAGTGAAGGCGGCCGAGCCGGGCCAAGCGCTGTTAGTGCAGACACGCCCAAGCAGAGGGTGGCCGGAGCTGCGGCCCAGCCAGTGCCGCCCAGGAGGCCGGGCTCATCTGGGCATGCGGAGGCCTCCCCAGAAGTGTCCCGTCACTGAGTCCAGCCTGGCGGGCCCCGGCTGGCCGGCCCCACCGTGGGCCCAGAGGCAGATGTGGTGCCGTCGGGAGCAACAGACATCATTTCCTACCACCCTCTCTACCTGGATGCACCCACGCGCAACACAATAGCTCCCAGGTCCAACTTGTCTGTTTTTCCTTTTATGGTAAGTATTTTTTGTATTTTTCTTCCTGAAAATTATTTCTTGGTCCTAATGTGAAGACATCCTACATTTCTTTCTAGAAGCTTCAGGCTTGTATCTTTTCCAGTCAGGTCTGTGCATTTAACCTACTGTCAACTCCCATCAAACACTAATTCCACACTCCCCAGTCACCCCGGCACCGGGCTCCCCCAATTCTACTTAGGCCTTTATGAATCTGACAACACTGTGTGGGATCACTCAATATTTATCCTCCTGTAACTGGATTATTTACTTAGCACAATGTTTTCAAGGTTCATCAGATTTTTTGGCTTTTTTAAGGCTGAGTAATATTCCATCGTATGATGGGCCACATTTTGTTTATCCCAAATGTCAGTGGACACTGGGTTGTTTCTACCTTTTGTCTACTGTGAATAAGGTTGCCAGGAACATGGGTGTACAAATATCTCTTTGAGTCCCTGCTTTTTAAATTCCTTTGGGTATGTTTCCAGAAATGGAATTGCTGGATCATATAGTAATTCATGTGATTTTAAAAAAAGTAATCATCATCTATTTTCCCAGAGCAGCTGCACACTTTTATGCCCCTACCGATGGAGTGCCAATGTCAATCTCTCTACATCCTTTCCAACACTTGCTTTTTTTTTTTAGTGATAGCCATCTTGATGGCATGGGATTTCAGTATGGCTTGGATTTGCATTTTCCTAGTGACCAGTGATGTTGTATAACTTTTCATGTGCCTGTTGATCACTTATATATTTTCTTTTAAAGATTTATTTATTTATGCACACAGAACTGGGGTACAGGCCAGAGTTGCAGAGGCGGTGAGAGGATTCACCAGAGACAGAGTGGGGAGCAGAACAGGCAGATGGACGAAGTGCACTGCTGAGGGGAGCAGCGGGCGGGTCAGGAGAGGTCTGCCTGCCATGTGGGTCGCCTTCGGGCCCGGGGATCGAACTTGCACTGAAGCGGTACAGTCGGCTTGCAGTGCTGCGTCCTGACCTGCTGTGCGGCCAGGGAGGGCTCATTTATATATTTTCTTTGAAGAAGTGCTATTCAAGGTCTTTGCTCACTGCTGAATTTTTGTGTTTTGGTTGAACTGTATGATTTTCTTTATATATTCTGGCCATCAACTCCTTATTAGATAAAAGATTTTTAGGTATTTCCTCTGCTCCTTTGGATTGTATTTTCATTCCATTGGTAGTCTCCTTGGGCACACTCAAGCTTTTAAGTTTGAGAAAGACAGACATATGCATGTACACTGTACATATATGTATTTTCTCCTGTTATCTGTGCTTTTGGTGTCACAGCTAAAAAATTAGTGTCAAATCCTATATTAATACGTTTTTTCCACCTCGACTTGTGTGTGACGTGAGGTAGGGATTCAGCATGACGTAACTGCAGTCACCCAAGCTCCTTGCTTTCTCCCGGGGGTTGCTGTTGCCACAGGGGAAGCTCAGAAACCAACACTCACCCCTGTTTGTCCTCCCACCATCGAAGTCCTGTGGCTTTGCTCCTTCCCACGTTTCCTGGAAGCTGCACACTTTCTCGCCCCTCTCCGCCCCGTCCTCATCCGAGCTTCCCCCATCTCTTGCCTCAGTGATTATGGGGCCTCTGAGCTGGCGTCGCCGCCGCCCTCAGAAAAGCGACTCAACCCTAGCACCCTCCTCCCCAGCTCACTCTTAGGACAGACGGAACTGCTTACGTGATTCTCAGAGTCCAGCTGCCAGTCCCCTCCACACGCCTCCGCCTCCCTCTGTCCCGCCAAGCTTCTCCTTCCCCTCCGGGCCTGCATCCTCGCGCCTCTGCCTGGATCCCAGTGCTGGTCCTTCCTCATCACGCCCGGGGACTCCTACTCGCCCCCCGACTCCTGGCTTAGTCACACCTCCTCGGGGAGCCCTCCCTGCTTCTCCCACACCCCGAGGTCCACTCCCCGGGGTTGCGTAGAACGCACGTCCACATGACTTTTGCATTAGTGACCGGCACTGAGCCCTGAGCAGGGGCTGTCCAGACCCTACCTGCGTGCGGGTGACTGCAGGTGGCCCGGCCGGGCTGTGCCGCTTCAGGCGCTGCACTCCCACAGGCGGCCCGTTTTACAGATGAGGGGCCTGAGGCTGGGCCCCTGTCCAAGGGGCCTCCGAGCACCGGCTACCTGCTCCAGGTGCGCCTGAGGCCTCGTCAACCAGAGCTGTCTTCCCACCTGGCCCTCAGCCCTGGCTGGCGCTGGCGAAGCCTGAGCCGCCACCCACAGGGCCTCAAGCCAGGCACCCTCGCTGCCCCGGGAAGGAAAAGCGAGACCCCTGCTCTCCCCTCCCTGCTGAGCGCGCCCGGCCTTCCCGGCCTGTGCCTCGCCCGCCAATGACCTGTCCCGCGGGGCCTGGCGACAGGGGCTCCCTGTCCCCATTTCACAGATGAGGACACAGAGGCCCAGAGAGGGGGAGCCACTTGCCCAAGGCGACACGGCTCTCGAGGCGATTCTCAGATGGACGCTGCCTCGCCCAGCCCTCACCTACCCGGCCTTGTCTTGCAGTGAGGCGGCGGAGGCCAGCGAAGCCCCCGGGCACTCACAGGCAGCGGGCACTTCACACGGGATTCGTCCTGGCAGTGGCCTGCAGGGGGGGCGTGCTTGTCTCCACTTTACAGATGAGGACGCAGGGCACAGGAGCAGGGGGGCGGGTCGCGGGCGCCCCAGCAATCCTGACTGAGTGGAGCCCCACCGCTCCCGGCCCCAGGCAGGAGGCAGCCTGGGTTCTGGTGTCGCCCTGGCTCCTGGCCCAGAGCTAGAAAGCCCTTCCTGAGAGGCTGCCTGGACTCCAACCGGGATCCCCTGGGTCCGATTAGGGATCTGCTGGGGAGCCTCCCTCTGGGGAGTCCTGGGCAGGCTCCACCCTGGGGCCTCAGCTGCTCTCTCCCTGGCCTGGCCGCTGTTTTTCATAACAAAGCGGGGCAGGAGAGGGCCAGAGGAGGCTTTAATAATTCCACGGTTGGAAATTTCCACGGCGGTGGGCAGGCCCTGCCGGCTGCCCCCAAACGCCTCCGTGAACAAACTTCCCTGAAGAAACGGTGGGCGTGGTCACCGGCCAGGCGGGCGCTGGAGCTGCCCACAGGGCTTTCGGGCCCGTGGGGCTCCCGCACAGAGCCTGGCACCCGCAGGTCTGGGAGAAGTGAGGACCCCTTTCTCTCCCGGGGGGCGGGGGAGCGTGAAAAGACAAAGACGGGGCTTCCCGGGTAAGTCACAAGCGAGTTCGTCTCTGCCACTGGCTTGCTGTGTGACCTGGAGCAGTTACCGGACCTCTCTGAGCTGGGCTCCTCCCCGGTGGGAGGCTGAAGATTGGGCGCTGGCGCCAAGGACTGGCCCTGCCTTTGCGTCTCCTGCGTTCTGGGGCCTGGGGCGGGAGGGGTGCAGCGGGGCTGAGTGCTTGGGGGCGCCGAAGGCGGAGTGAGAACAGGGCCCGGGGGGCCTTGAGGGTGCGCTGGGCCGGGCCCCTCCCCGTCTGGCTTTCATCTGCTTTTCCCAAGCGCACGAGGCTTCCCAGCTGCCTGCCCGACAGTGACGGGATGGGGTGAGGGCCTGTGCAAGCTGAGGATCCCGGGGATACCCGAGCATCTCCCCTCTTTACCCCCACAGCCATCCCACTCGCCCGGGGGCCTGGGGGCACTCTGAGCTCCCCGACACCCGGCTCCCCCTGCCTTGGTGACGCCCCCACACCTGCCCCGGCCGCCCCATTCGGGCTCCGCTCCTCCGGCCCCCAGACCCCAGCTCCCGGTGGCGGCATAAAGGGGGCAACGACCACGCTCCCCTCTCGCCACCTTCGTCTCCCCCAGAAGCAGGAAGCCCCCCACACGTCACAGGTCACGCCAGACCAGAGCCTGGACCGCAGCCCCAGCAGAGCCCCCGCGGCCGGGAGAGGGGTGACCGCGAAGCTGTGCAAAGCTGCCCCGTGCCTCACTCCGTGCAGGCTCCTCGGCTGAGGGCCTCGGCTTGCTCAGCACGAAACGGGGTGAGGCCCTTCCCGGGCATGAGAATGAGCTGACTGGCCTGGGTCTGGCCTCCCTCCGCGCAGGGGCTGGCGAGGGCTCAGTTTGGGGGGCGGGGAAACACAGGGGAGGTCGAGCAGGGGCAAAAGGCCATGTCCCGTGCCAGGGCCTGAGCCCAGGCCTCTCTGGTCACTGAAGTCCTACCCAGCATGTCCGCCCCTCACAACCGCTGAGCCGGGACTGAGGGTGGGGTCACTGTGCCCCAGAGGGCGCAGGGTGCGCGGGGCGGGGGGCAGGGCAGCTTGGGGAGACGCAGGCCGCACCGGGGCCCCTCCCTGGGCCGAGCAGGCCCCGCTGACCAGCCTCCTCTGGCTCGGGACCCCCTCTCCGCCTCTGCCCTGGGCGCCTCAGGCCTGGCTTCTCGCTGCCTGCTGATGGCCACTTCATGAAGCAGGCCCGAGAGGACCACATCAACGAAGCCAACTTTACTCAGCCTGGCTCCCAAGCTTCTCCAGAGAGGTGGGGGGCTAAGGGGAGAGGGGTGCATTGGAGAAACTTGTCCCTCCAGCTCACGTCCACAGAGGGGCCACCACGAGGATGGCCTGCTGCACGCCTGGCCTGGGGCTGCCTGCTGGCCCCCAGTCAGGAGTTGGGAGGTCGCCCTGAGGTGTGGGGGGGCCCCTGCTGAGTCCACGCTCCGAGCACCTGCCCACCCGTGGCTCTGAGCCAGGCGGGTCCAGGCCTCACGGAATGAGTGGTACCTCGCAGCTGCAGCCGGCGTTAGACGAGAGGTCAGTGGCCTCAGGGGCATGGAGGTCACTGGGCCCCTGGCCAGCGGCCACGTTGGCCTCCTTCACGCCCACACCACGCCACGTCCAGGTGCTGCGGTATCTTTGGGCCCCGATCTGGCGACCCGGCGGTGAGCTCAGCTCCTGCTCAGCTGCTTGGCCACGCGCCCCACCCACTTGAGGGCTGAGGAAGCCGCGGCCCTCAGCGGGCGCCTGCACAGAGAGCGCGGAACCGGGGTCACCGCCAGGGCCGTGCGAGCTGGAGGGGAGGACACCCCTCTCCTGGCCGCAGCCAGAAGCCACCAGGAGGTGCGTCAGCCTGGCCCTGACCTGCTGGGGTCCAGTCCGGACATCACACACGCGCAGGGCCCAGTGGTGCCTCCCAGCGCGTCTTTCCCCTCGGCCTCCCGCATTTCATCCCAGCCGGTGCCCTCTGCCTTTGCATAAGTCTAGTCCCCCTCTGCACCCCCAAGGCCTTTGCATGTGCTGGCTCCTGCCCCAGAGGGAGGCCGGCCAGGCCAGCACTTGTCGCCTCGCACGGCCCTTCGCCGCCTGGTCAGCGAGGCCCGCCCCGGCCTCCTGACCACGCGTTCAGGCGGTCCCTCGGACTCCCCATCATTGGCTCCCCTGTCTGGAATTAATATTTTCAGGGCAGGTCTCAGTGCGCCCGCCTCGGTCTGCGCCGCAGGCTGTCCACGCGGTGACAGGCTGGCGCAGAGTGAGGGCTTAGGAAATGTCTGTTAAATGAACAGATAATTGTCATGAGCCTGGGGCGCGGGGGCTCACGGTCCCTCTTCCGGGCAAGGTCGCTGGCCAGGGCAGCGGCGAGCCACACTTCCCAGCATGCACCTGGCGGGCCACCGGCCCCGGGAGGGACCTGCATCCTGGCTGTGTCTCGGAGGGGGGGCTGGCGGGGCGGTGTTCTGGGGACAGAGTAGGTCCTCACTTAACGAGCAAACCAGGGCGGTGGCGGGAGGGGCCGGACAGCGGGACCAGAGCGGACTGGCCGCCCGTGCGGTGGCAGTCGCCTGCTTGGGGCGGGGCGCTGTCCCCCTGCGACCCTCTGAGTGTGCCTGCGACAGAACTCACGTCCTCGGGAAGCGGCTGCCGCCCATGCCTGGAGCTCACCGGCGCGCGTGGGCTGCCTCCTCCCGGCCTCCCTGCGCGTGGGACCTCACGCGCTGTCCACGCTCCCCGCCGCCCACCGTCCGTCAGCTCTCTGCCCCCTCACCCATCTGCCCGCCGCTCACCTGCCCACCCAAGTCACGTGCCACCTCAGCCGGGAGCTTCCAGGTCCCAGACAACGTGCCCGGCGCTGGGTCGGCAGCTCAGCTCCGCAAGGCCGTCTGGACAGACACGGGCCGAGGAGGTCCACGTTCAAAGCACAGCCACCGGGCCCTCCCCACGCCCTCCACAGCGCGTGCCCGGCGCCGAGCGCTCATCCTCTCTCACTGCCGCTCCCCACACACGGCCCGAGGGGAAGCAGAGGCCCGCTCAGGACGCTGTGCCGTGCCCTCATTCTCTGAGGGGCAGCCGGAGTCTGAGGGGGCCGCACCCCACCCTGCCACCTCTCTGAACTTACCTCCTGCCGCCCTCTGGCTCCCGGCCTGACTGCCGCTGGCCTGCCCCTGGTGTCTGAGCCCGGAGGGAGCAAGCACGACCTCAGGGCCTTTGCACGGGTTGTTGGTTCTGCCTGGAGCCTCTTCTCTGGGCAGCCACCCGGCTCCCTCGGTCTCTGACCACCCCGTTACCTTCCTCCTCGGCCTGATTGTCTCCACACACCAGCCACTCTTGACACGCCCACAGCGACAGCTCTGCTCACTGCTCACCTCCACCCGCTGGCGTGCAGGCCCCTGCGGCAGCAGCTGGCCGTGCGATGGGCGTGGCGTGCCCGGGCAGGTGGGCAGCCGCCCTGACACCTCAGCCCAGCTGTGCCCCGACGCCCTCAGGCCTCCGGAGACAGCCCGCAGGCCCTTCCCCGTCCTCCCTGCCCTGCTCCCCGGCTCCACCCCCTCCGGAACGCCCCACACCAGCTGGGCTCACCCCGGCCACCCTCACTGCCCATCAGTCCCAAGCCCCATCAGCCGCCAACCGGCCCTGCCTCTGCCCTGGTCCTCAGGGTGCCGGGCAGCCTCTTCCTCGCGGGCCTCCAGCTTCGTCCCTCAGCCCTGCCGTCTCTCTCTCTAGGGCTCAGCGCCTTCCGGTGACCTCGCTCTGCAGTGTCCCTCTCGGCCACTGCCCTCACGTGGCCCGACCAGTCTCTCTGGCCCGCTGCTCACCCTGCCTAGTGCCTCTGCTCTGGGGGGGCTGGGGGCGGCTTCTGCTCTCCGGCTCCCACTTGCCCTCCTGCTCTGCCTCTTGGGGCTGTTTCCTGAAGCACCCACAGGGCCGGGCCTCCCCTGGGGCCCGGCAGCCCCCGAGCAACCCCGGGCCAGGCCGGCAGCAGTCTGTGTCCCCGCTGCCGCACACTGAGGGCCGGGGGTCAGGAGTCAGGCCCCGCAGGATGCCACCGGGCGGCTGGCGGTCAGCGCCTCGGCCTGCTCATCTGCACAGTGGGGCCGCAGCCCCCAGAGCGGGGCGCTACCTACGCTCCAGGCAGCGGCCAGAGTGGCGCCTGCGCGGGGCTTCCTGGCCTCCCGCGGCTGACCGCATCTGTGGGGGCTGGGCGGGGAGGGGCTCCCCGCGGCCTCTCCACGCTGCCTCCTTCCCAAGAAGCCTCTGTTCGCTTCAGCTGGTATTTAAAAATAAGTCTTGTTTGCTCTGGGGCGAGGGAAGCGTCCGGCTTTGGTCTGGGGCCTTCTGGTCTCCCCTGCCCTTTGCGCCCGCTGGTCCACTCTGCCTCCTGCCTTTGCGCTTTGTGGCTCCTTTGAGCTGACCTTTTGTACCCAACCCTTTCAGGGGAGCTCAGACTCCCTGGCCCTCCCTGGGGCCTCAGGGCTGCGCCTCGGTCCTGCCGGCCACACCGGCCACGTGGCGGGGAAAGGAGGGCAGCGGTCACCGCCCGGGTCAGGGGAGCATGGGAGGGCAGGCAGGACGGCGAGTGGCGGAGCTGGCCCGAGTCCCGGGTCCCCTGGACGGCCACAGCACACCCCGGCCGGGCGCAACCATTCGAATGAGTAGGAGGATCCGGTGGAAAAGAAACAAAGCCTGGAAGCTGGATCTGGTGGAA
>NW_004567134.1:16100794-16117215 GCF_000260355.1 Condylura cristata | reverse complement strand
AGAACACAGTGCAGGGATGGGCGCCCCCGGAACAGATGAGGGTGGTCTCTCCACAGCGAAGCGCCAGCTTGCTCAATGACAAGGAATCTCTCAGATAAAGAGGCCAAAAGCCGTCTGGACGGGGAGACAGCACGTGCAAAGGCCCTGTGGCAGGCCAGAAACCGCGGCGTTCCGTGTGGAGAGGCGGGTGGGCCAGACTGCAGAGGTCGTGCGGGCTTTGGGTTTCAGCCATACAGTGAGGACGCAGCTTTCAAAGCAGGGAGCACTGCAGTGTGGTTTGTACTGTCAGAGGGATCTGACCCCTACTTGGGGACACAGGGTTATGGGTTCAAGTGAGCACGGGGGACTGTGAGGAAGGTCCCCTGTCACTTACTCAACGTGTGCCTCTACGAGTGTCCTAATGGAACCTCTGAGAAAAACCACAAATGAAAACCAACAGAACTCATGGCGGGGTGTGGCTCCAGAGGCCCGGGGACACCTCCCTGAAGAAGAATGCGCTTTGTGGCGGGGGGAGAGGGGTGGCAAAGGGCGTCCCAAGCATGGGCACAGCTCTGGGCCAAGGCTCGGAGGTAGGGAGATGGGTCATCATGACGGGGGGACAAAATTCCTGACCCACTTGGTGGATGCACCAATGAGCTGGTGGAGGAGACGGGTTTGAGGCTGCAGCGGGAGGAAGGTGCTGGAAGGTCAGGCTGCAGGCTTTCTTGCCTGGCTATGAGGGCACCGAAGCCTCTGACCAGAGAGGGGCAGGCCAGAGGCGCCCTCTGGCAGCCCCGGGGCACACAGCGGGAGCCTGGAGCAAGGTTCGGGAGGGAGAGTGAGGGATGTGGCCTGGCTTCCTCCTCCCTTTCGAGTCCAAGATTAATACTATTAATAATAACAGCTGGCACTGGGAGAGCTCCCAGCAGGCACTGCCCTGAGCCCTTCAGACCGATGACCTCATCTGAACTGCATGAGCACCCTGTAAAGTTGGGCCTATCACGTGCTAGCACTTCACAGGGGGGCGGGGTGGACTGAGACCCAGAGAGGTTAAGGCACTGGCTCGTGGTCACACAGCCAGGAAGCCCAGGCCGTGGGCTCCAGGGTGTGGGCCCACCCCATGCGTCTCTCCCAACTAAGAGCCCACAGTTGGCATTCAGGAACTTTTGCCCCCCTGGGCAGTGAACACGGCTCTCCTGAAGTCCCAAGAAGCTCGGAACAACTCCTCAGAGTCCGTGGGCTGCCCGGCCCCCAGCTCTCCTGCTAGGGCCGGACGTGCGCCCGGCTGTAAGGCGAGGGCCGCACACCTTCTCCTGGGTGCACATGTGAACCGGGGGCCCGCCGGGCGGCTGCACCGCGCCTCGGGTTCCCGTCATCTCCACAACGGGCACACTCACGGCCCCCCGCTGTAGAGGGAAAACTTGGGGCTCAGAAAGGAGCAGCAGATCTCCCAGGGGTGTAGACCACACTTCCCGACGGGCGCAGACCCTGCCGCTGCAGTGCGGACCCCGCCCCGCAGGGTTGCCGGGAGCTTTAGGGCGAGAGGCTGAAGGGCGAGGGCATGGCCTGTGCTGGGAGCCAGCCTGGGGGTGCCCTGCCCTCTCCCTGTGGCCCTGTGGGCAGCAGAGTATGGGCTCTGCTCCAGCTTGGGGCTGACCCTTTCTCCTGGGTTGGCTGGGGGTGGAAGGTGAGACCTGAGGGTGGCAGCTGGCACCACGGCCAGAGTCCTGGAACTGCAGACGCTCACCTGCAACGTCTGCATGGTCAACTGGGCTTCCCCCAGCTCTGCCCACCCTAGCCGAGAGGCCCTGCGGGAGCTGGCACACTTTTGTGCGTATGCACCATGGTGTGTGGTGTAGCAAGTGTGTGGACCAGGCTGCCGGCCACTGTCTCACACTGTTTCACTGGTCTTCTGCTGCCTGTGGCCCCAGGTCTGATTCTGGAGGACAGAGAGACGCCCTGGAAAGACTGGCAGGCCCTGGGGTGAGGGCAGCTGTTGGAATTCCCTCCTCTGCGGAGGTCTGGGCAGACTCAGGCCCCTGAGAGGACAAAGAGATGCCAGAAGCCCACTGCCTGGACATACCTCACTGTCCCCGCTGCCTGGACTCAGGGCGGCCAAAGGCACAGACTTCTCCCTCCAGTGGCCCATTTTACAGGTGAAAAGACTGAGGCCCTGCGAGAGCTAAAGGCTGGGGAGGCCCAACCTCAGGCAAGGAGGCCGCTCATGGTCCGCCACTGGCACCACCAGCTGGACACGAGCCACTGTCTGCCGCCCGCTACCGGGGCCCCGGGACCCCCACCGAGGGCTGTCTCAGGAGCTGATTCATCCCTGGGCAGTGCAGGGCCCGGCACACGCCTGTCACACTCCAAATACTCAGCCAATATTGGTTTTATTGATTCACATTCTATCCCCTCTTCAAGATCCTCTGAGCCTGGAAACCCGAAATTGGCTGGGGGTGGGACGGCGAGAAGGGCCTCATTTTAATCTGAAGTGAGTCATGTAAGTTGATAAATTTAGAAGTGGCCTAAAGAGCTCTTAATCTCCTGCCTTCAGACAGTCGCTAGAAGAGGCTGGCTCTGGCAACCTTTGCGTGGCCCACACACGGCGGCAGGCAGGGCTGCCCAAGGGTCCTGGCCATCAGCCCACAGACCCGTGCCACTCGCTGCTGCTCCAGAGTCCTCCCTGGGGTGAAAGGAGCTAGCCTGCGCCCGCCCGAGCCACGGCCTCAGGCTTGAGTGAAGAACCCCCCAAGGCAAGAGCCAGGCGGATGTCCACACACACACACACGCACGCACGCACACACACACACACGCACACACACACGCACACACACGCACACACACGCACACACACACGCACGCACACACACACACACACGGCCACCGGCTCCTTCCAGCCCTGCCCCTACCCTGGGGCCTTGGCTATCAGCAAACCTGCTCAGTTTTGAAACTCAGACATTTGGTCCCCAAAGTCCTGCTTTCAAAGATGGGAAACTGGTGCCCAGAGTGGGCCGGTGACCATCCAAGGTCACCCACAGTGCTTGTCCAAGACAGGCTGCACCCAGGTCTCTGTCCCCTACCCCCAATCCACTCTGTGGCACTGGCCGCTGGCTAGACCAGCTGGCCGGCCAGGGCCTTCGCTCAGGAGGGGTCTTAGCAGTGTCAACTCTGCACCAGCCGTGGAGGCGGCACCTGAGGCTAGGAGGGCGTGGGCTGTGGGCTGGCAGGGTGGCTGGCAGGCCCTGACCTTGGGCACAGCCCTACCCAGCCCCTGGTGAAGAGGCGGACATAAGAGGGAAGGAAGCCACTCTGACAACCCCAACCAGAACAGTCTACATCCGACTGCAGGCGCTTCTAGAGAGCCTGATGGCCACCCACCCCTGCAAGCATCCTGTCTCCTAAGAACCAGGCCCTGGCCTGACGTGGCCAAGCGGGCAGCATCTCTGCCGAGAGCCAGCGGCATGACCTTGGGCGAACGAACGTGTGCCTTGGGCCTCGGCTGCCCCTCTGCAAACGAGTGCGGTCTCTGCTGTGATGATTTCTGGGGCCCGCCTCTGCTTCAGCTATCACTGATCGGGCGAGAGGAGACTCCTTACAGTTCATCAAACGATAATTGCTACCCTGTGCCGAGCAGCGCCCTAAGCACTTTAATTTTACGGAATTCTCACAGCCATCCTATGAACTGATACTTGCGGTAACTCCCCCTTCGACAGATGGTGGGACTAAGGCACAGAGAGGTTAAGAAACTTGCACCAGGTCACACAGCAAGCAAGTAGTGGGCTGGAATCCCAGGGTCTGTCTTTAAATTCTGTGCTACCGTTTTCTTGTTTGTTTCGAGCGTCAGTTATGGGCCACCTCTGCATGCTGGAACTCTGCTGGGCATGTGATGCCAGCCCGAGACTGCTGTGGCATGGAAGGCGTTCTCCCACCTGTTGTTTCAGAAGGGGGACAGAGGCTCTTGGGACAGGGCGGGGCCTACAGAAGGGCCTTGGCCCAACAGCGAAGCCGGGAGGCCCTGGGGCACGGCCTTGCGCCCTCCGCCTGGGTCTGAGCTCTCTAGAGCGTCTCCTGTTTGCCCCAATTCACTGAATCGAAGGTGCCGCCGTTGCAAGCTTACTACTCTGCATATGTTTAAGAATGAAAAAGGCAAGGATGGTTCTACTGTGCTGTGACCGTATAGCGGGCACCCATTTCAGAGACATCGAAAATGGCCTCTGGGACCCACCCCACCCGGCTCGCACCACAAAACCCGACCAGACACATGCGGTGACTGCGCCCCTCTGACCCCTGAGCGAGTCGAGGCTCTGAGGGGAGGACACTCAGTGCCCAGTCCTAGACTAGACACCGGGGCCTTGCCCTGAGCCCCCGCACCTGCTAAGCCAGGCTCTGAGGGATGTGCCCCACCCACAGGCACAGGTCAGACCCTTAAGAAGGCCCGGGCAGCTGGGGCCCAGTTATCCTGCCCTGCAGAACTTGGCACAGAGAACTCGGCAGGTGGGGGTCACCTTGCTAAGGATCCCCACTCCCATGGCCTGGATAGAAGCTGGCAGCTCGGTCCTCTGTGCCCCCAAGGGAGGCCACTCTAGGCCGGCGAGGCAGGGTCTGTGGCACGAACACTTCGCAAACCCCCGCCCCCGGGGCTCCCCAGGACGGCCCCAGAGCGGTCAGACAGGGAGCAGCCCCATGCTTGGAGAACGTCACCGCACGCCACCACCCATCACCGCTCTAGAGAGACTGTCCTCAGGGCGCAGGAGCCCTGGGCAGGCCTGTGTTCTTCCTTCAAAGCCACTGTCAGGACCCCAAAGGGTCATCCGTGCACGGCTTCCCCCGGCGTGGGGAGCCTCTTCTAACCCCACGCTCAGCTTCTCCGGGCCTTCGGACTAGGATTTGTCCTTCTGACGATACCTGCGTCCCTCCAGGCTGGGTGCGCCCTGGAGGCTGTTCCCCAGGAGCAGGACCGAAGCGTGGTCGGGGACCCTACTCATGCCAAACCGTCTTGCTAGGCAGGTCTCCTGACCCTGCTTACACGTCAGGTGCCCAGCCCAGAGAGGCCATGTTACTGCTTTGAAGACGCTCAGCATAAGGACTTAAATTCAAGTGTTTGTGATGGCATAAGAGGTCACTTTAATACGAGCCTCTGGATAGGCCCTGAACCAGCTGCTCCGCGTTACGTCACAAAATCGCCACCAAAGATAACAGCATAATAATAATAATAATAATAATAATAATAACAACAACAAACAATAACGCGACGGCCAGCCCTAATTTACATGCACAGGACTGTCTTCAGAGTCCGGGCCAGGCGCTTAACTCGAATCCCGCTTGCCTTTCACAGTAACCAGGAAGGTGGGTACCTATGGAACCCCACTTTAAGGAGGAGTAAACTGAGGCTGAGTCATTAGTCAGCCACAGCCCTTCTTCAACGGCAGAGCCCCTCGGAGGAGATGGCTTGGAATAAACATCGACCTCCCACACATCACGTGTACAAAATAAAAAATATTTGTAAAGCGCTTGAGCATACATCGGCTGTCAACGATGGCGGTCGCGATGAGCCTTTCAGCACCCCCAGAAGGCCGTGCGGCCAGCCGCATGCTCCAGGTAGAGAGTCCAGAGAGTGAGGGCCGAGAGGCGGCCGGGCTCCCCACCCGGGGCGGCCCTCCGCTGCAGGCCTTCTCCCTGGGAGCCTTTGCAGGGGCCCGGGCCCCCGCCCCGGGCTTGGGCAGCCCCATCGCCTCCGAAGGACAGGAAGACAGCAGAGGCCTGGGTTCGAGTCCCGCATTGCCACGGGAGGCGGGCTGGCCCTTGACCCCTGCCGTGGCTTCTGTGCCTGCAGAGCGGGACACAGGCTGCGAGGGCCAGGCCGGCCACATTGGGCGCCGGGGACGAGAGGACGGCGCCACCCCGAGTCGCGTCCACTGGGACCCGCAGAGCATGGCTCTCATTGGGAGGCTGCAGGCCAATCCGTGAAGTATGGCCAGACAGAACCACCCTGGATTGGGGGGACTCTCCACCCACCAGCAAAGACTGACGTCCCTTATGAGGGCAGGGGGCACGGAGAAGGTGACCTAAAGAGGGGAGCAGAGATTACAGCGACGCAACTACAAGCCAGGGAGCCCCAGGGATTGCTGGCAGCCACCAGAAGCCAGGGAGAGGGGCGGAGGGAACCCCCGCGGGGCCTCCGGAGGAAGCAACCGTCATTTCAGGTTTCCGGCCTCCAGAGGCGGAAGCGAATCACTTCTGCTGCTCTACCCCCAGTTTGTGGGGGGCTGCATTGGGACTGCAGCCCCAGGACACACGCACAGTAAGTAGTAGTTGGCGACTCCTTGGGCTTGCGGGGTGTCAGGCCTTCGCCCCCGGGTCGGCTGGCTGGAGAGTCTGCCCTCACTAGGACCCCCGCTCATGGGGGTCCAGGTGGCTGCCTTCTAGGGGAGAAAGGGGGAGCACGAAGCCAGGGTCTGTCACGCCGAGCCAAAGTCACCCGCCAGGGTCTGCGCTGGGCCCAGAGGCCAGCTCTCCTGACCAAGGCCTCCCCCACCCCGGGACCTGCGCCTGCCCTTAGGCCTGGCCGCCGTGTCCTCCCGCTGCCCAGACAGCAGAGGCTTCCGGGATAGGGCACCGGGCTCCTCAGGTCTTCAACACGCACCCACCCTCCTCACTGCAGGGCGGGGCCTCACCCCAGCACGCAGTAGGTGCAGGAGTGTGTGGCGCATCTCCTGCTCCTCAGGGGCTCACACAACAGCCCTGTGAAGTGAGCGCGGGGCGAACTCTCCCCGACAGGCCAGAGGCCAAGCCCACAGCGGCGCCCGCCGCCCCGCGGAGCCCGGCTATGACCCCTGACCCTCGGCCTCGACCACGCGCATCCCGAGGTCCAGCCTGGCCTCACTGTGCGCTAGGCACCTGCTGCCCACGGGTCAGCGGCCGCCTCCACAGCCGCCCGGGACATGGGCAGGCTGATGGGCTCCATTGAACAGATGGGCAAGTGGAGGCCCCGCCCTGCCGCTGGGGACACTGGCCCTGCTTCTCCCCCGACTCCCAGCTCGGTGCGGGTGAGCCCAGACCGCCCATGGTCTCTGGCCGGGGCTAGCCGAGTCGCTTCCTGTCGGAGGCTGCCGTGGGGGGCCGACAAGAATTACCGCAGGCTTAATGTTCTGGTCTTAGGGTGGGGCTGGGACCGAGCCCTGCACCTGCGCCCAGATGGACCCATTGCACCCCTTGAGGCTACAGGGGGCTGAGAGGAGCCACACCCTGTACCTCCGGGTCCCCCAGGACTCCCCTGTGCCTGCTGTGTGCCAGGGTTTCACACACACCATTCTACATCTTCCCAATAGCCTGCTTTAGCTCCAGCCCCTCCTAAAGGAGGCAAGATTGGGGTTTACAGAAGAGGAGCGTTTGCCCCCAGGGCCGGGGGGGCCCAAGGCCAGGGCGTCTCTGTGGGGCACCCCTCGGTCTCACCACTGAGCAGAGCCTTCTGCTGGGCTGCAAGGCAGACCTGTCCCCAGCGGCGCCTGGCTTAGCTGTGTGGGCTGAGCCAGGGGCTGGGGTGGGGGGCCGCGGGGGCCGGGGGGAGACGCGCTTCAGTCTCAGCCTGTCACTGACGAGCCGGCAATTTCAGGGTCTCCAGATGTGGCAAGGGCAGGCCAAAGGGAAGAGCCGCGGCCAGCCAGCCCGGGGAGCCCGCGAGCTCTCCCCGTCCGCTCAACCGCAGCTCCCCGGGGACACAGAGCAGCGGTGAGAACACAGAGGCGCCTGAGACGGTGCACCCCAGGACCTCCTGAATCGTTTGGGGAGGACCCAGACACC
Organism: Condylura cristata; assembly: GCF_000260355.1. Classification (NCBI taxonomy): domain Eukaryota; kingdom Metazoa; phylum Chordata; class Mammalia; order Eulipotyphla; family Talpidae; genus Condylura; species Condylura cristata. The sequence goes on along the minus strand of NW_004567134.1, from coordinate 16,109,436 downwards.
TGCCCCCAACAGGGGAATTCACAAGCACAGCCAGTGCCGCGGTCCCGGCCCGGAGCTCGGTCTTCCTTGCCTCGGCTCCTGACCTTGGCCACTGTGGCGGCGGGAGCTCACCTGTCTGCTCCAGGCCCCAGGGCCAGCCCCTCTTCCGTGCACTGCCCTCTACAGCGTGCACGGCCGCCCACAGGGGTGGGGTGAGGCGGGGCCGGCAGAGGCACGGCCTGGCCACGGAGGACCAAACCACTGGCCAAGGTCACGGAGCTGGGCCTGCTGCCCGTGGCCATCTGACGGGAGTTGAACATCTGGGGGTGACCGGAGCAAAAATTGGTCCCTGCTGCCTCCGACGGGGACCCGAGGGCGGCCAGGCTCCCTGCTCTCTGGGAGCACGGTGCGACCTTGGGTAAGTCCCTGCGCTTGGCTGGGCCTCAGTTTCCCTCCCCCATTGGCTCAGACCGGTGACTCTGGAGAGCACAGGTCTGCCCTGGCTTCCTGGATGCCAGTTACCCAGCACCACCCCTGCCAGACAGGGTTCTGCCTCCGCAGCCGGGAGACCCTCTCGGAAACTCACCCCCGAATTCTAAGTTCCTGGCCTGTCGACGCCCAATGTGCCGGCACCCCAACTAAGTGGCCCTGCACAGGGAGGGCCGCGGGCGGGCAGGGAGTCAGCCCGGGCTCTCCCCGCTCCGGCAGGTTGCAGCTGTGTGACCTTGGGTGAGTGTCTTCACTTCTCTGTGCAGCTTCCTCATCTGGGGCCTGGGAACGACAGGGCTCAGGGAGACCCCTCGGAGCCGGGCGTGAAGAGCAATTATCGAGTAGCCGGCTGGCGGATTATTTCCCCGCTCCCCACTCTGCCTGTGAGTGGCTGAGGCAGAGAGGGGGAGCGCAGGAGGAGCCCAGCATTTGACCACGCCGCATAAGGCACAGACAGCTTTTTTGACCTTTGGCCTGAGGTCAAAGGACTTCGGGGGCCACCGAAGGCGTCGTGGGTCCCGGCTCCTAGAGCCTCCACACTGGCCTGCCGGTCTCCTGGCGCCAGGCTGGCATCAGCTCCCGGGACGTGGCTGGCCCTCCCTCAGGCAGGTGTGGGCTGGTGCCACTTGGGAGTCCCTCCTGCCTCGCGAGGTCCCTTGAGGGGCAGGCCCCTCCCCAGGCCCCTCAGAGGCACCCTCACCCCGTGGTGCCTGGCTGGCGGCCGGGGGGCCGTGTGCCGAGAGCCTCCGCAGAGGTGCGGCCTGAGTGCCCGGGGGCTGGGTGCGTGCACCGGCATTCACCTGTGGGCATGGCCAGCACGCGGCGGCCGCTCGGCCTGCAGCCCGCTCCCTGCACGTCACCGGCGCTGTCCTGCAGGGCCAGCCCCAGGCCCACACCACCTCCTGGCTGCCTCGGGACGCCGTGTGCGGGACTCCGCAGTCCCGTGTCAGCGCTGCACGCCCGAGTGGGCAAGCTGCCTTCCCAGGTGCGCGCCTGTGTGTGTGTGTGTACGCCGAGCGTGCAGGTGAGCAGGTGTGCTCGGGGCGGGAGCCGACCTGCTGGGGTGTATCTGTGGGCGCGGGCACTCGTGTGTGCATGTGTGATGTGACACGCGTGATGCATCACTGCGTGGACTGGAGCCGTGTGTGCGCCTCGGTGGAGGGACTCTGGTCCCCGTGACGAGGGTGGAGCCCCTGGATGGGGCTGGGGGTACGGGGCTAAATTACAGGGGCGGTCAGCCTTCCCCGGGACCTCCCTGCAGGCCCCCCCAGAGCCGCAGCCCCCCCCCGCCAGGGCTCTTTCAGCCCAGTGAACAGGCAGATGCCCCTGCGGTCAGCACTCCGAGCCCCCTCCTACTGCACACGTCAAAGGAGAATTTCTCCGGATGGCGCCCGCCGTTCTTGGAAATGCCCCAGACGTCAGCTCTGCCTCCTCCCAGTGACTCGGAGAGCAATGCGGCGAGGAGGAAGCCCCTTCTGTGTGGGCAGGAGGTGCCCAGCGTCAAGCCAAGACCCTCTGCCGCCGAGCTCACCTGCTCACTTACCCTTCTGAAGGTCGAGCCAGGCTGGGCCTCGGCACGGGGTGGGGGGGCAGGCCCCCTGGGGCCCCTCCAGCGGCAGAGACCCCCTCCCCACACAACCTGGCAAGCAGAGGCCAGCTGAAGTGTGGAGTGGCCACTTGGCTGGAAACCGGGGGGCTGCCTGCAGCCCCCCAGATGCCTCTGCCGGATTTCCCAGCCCTGACCCTCCAGGCGGCAGGGAGGAGCCCCAGGTGAGTGCCCAGTCCCAGGCCCCCAGGCTGGCCAGGACCGGCGCCTCCTGGCCCAAAGTGCCAGCTCTGCCACCCAGCATGACTGCTGCAAAATGGCCTGGCCACCCCGTTCCTGCCCCCCTCTGGACCCAGACGCGCTCCCCGCCGCCACGCTCCCACCGGCCGAGCCGCAGGTCCTGGCACACAGCAGCCCACCGCACCGAGGGGAGTCTCCAGAGGGGCCGCCCTGGGCCTCTTCCTGGGACCCCAGCCCAGTGGGCCGGGGGCACCCCCAGGTCCTCAGCATTCCCTGGGACTCGTGGGGAAGAAAGGGAAGCCTGCCCCCTCCCTGGGTCTGCTGGTCCTTGCATAACATCCTTGGGGGTACCGGTCCAGAGGCTGCGGGATCCGGGATCCTCCCGCGCCCCGCACACGCTTCTCCGAGAGCGCCCCTGCTCCCCCGCACCCTGGCCCTCCCCGGCGCAGGACCCTTAACCGGTGCCTCCCTCGCGGCTCCATGCAGCCTCCGGGCCAGATAAACAAGCCCCGCTCCCACCCCCTCCACGCCACCGCCACCATCAGCGCTGAAAAACCAAATGAAATGAAACAAAATAAAATGGGTGCGGGAGGAAGGGGAGAGCGGAGCGGGCGCTTTTTATTTTTTATTTTCTCATGCTGGGGGATGCCGGTACTTACTTGGCTACGAAAATCACCAGCAATCCAGCACGGTTTCCAGGCGGGCAGCCCCGTAATCGCGGTGCGGCAGCGGGTGCCGCGGCCGAGCCCAGCCGGCGTGCCCGGGTCCCTCTGCAGACTGTACCATCCTGCCCGAGCAGGTGGGGGGCGGGGGGCGGAGGCGCGCGGCTTCTAGGAGAGCATCTCGCCGGCAAAATGCAATCTGGGGGAGGCCGAGGCCGCCCCTGCCGCGCCTGCCGAGGCTGGGGGCGGGCGGGGGGAGGGGCGGAGGACGAGGGAGGGCCGCTGGGGGCCCCGGCGGAGGGGTGGGGGGCGGGGTGCGTGGACCGAACCACCACGGCGTTGTTTGCGGCTTTAATTCCTCCCGTGGGATCATGAGGAGCCGAAGCTGGCCGAGTCCCAGGAATATGCCCGCTCCCCAGAAGTAGGAGGGATTGTCAAGGGCATGGCGAGGGGGGGCCCTGGGCTGAGTCGCAGGAGGGGGGGTCCCGTCAGGGGGTGCGCGGCGGGTGGGAGAAATGGGCGCGGGGCGGGGTGATTTTGCTCAGATAGTCCTAAGTCATCCCCGGCATGTGGGGGCACTTGTGGGGCTGGGTGAGGGCTCTGCTCCCCACTTGTTTTGGTCAGGACACCCCCAGACCTAGGGGGCAGAGGTCACTCGAGGGCTCAGCCTAGACTAAACTCGCCTGTGGCTGCAGGACCTGCGGTGAGTGCCTTCTGCACCCGGACACTACCTTCGTGGCAGGCAGCCCACTGCCCCGCCCAGGTGAACCCCCACCTGTCTAGGGGCTGCAGCCCTGGCAGAAGATCCCCGAAGAGGCCAGTTTTGGACAAGTGACCACAGCTGGGGTGTCTGCCTATGTCTTGAACATCCATCATAATCTGCAGGGGCATCTGTGTTGAAATGGGGGGGCTGACCATGTCGGGGGCTATGTCCAAGGACCCCCAAAGAAGAGTCTACGGGGATGGGGCCCCCTAGCCGGCTGCCCAATTCTTTCTGTCTCCTCTCTGCAGACCTGCTGCCGCTGTATGTCCAGGCTGGTGGGGGACAGTCCTAGGTGCAAGGTTAGGGGACAGTCCTAGGTGCAAGATTAGGGGGTCACCATGGGGGAGCTTCAAACTGAGGGGAATTTTGAAGCCTCCCTCTCCGGAGTTCTACCTCCCCAGCCCAGGAGGGGTGCCCTGCTTGGGAGGAGGGTGCTGAAAATGGAAGGAATTTCAGGACCAGCTCTCAGGCCACCTGTCAGGATGGGGGTGTTGTGGGGGAGGGTCAGGGCTGGGGGAGGCCCTCCCAGGCGGCAACTACAGACCAGCCCCTTCCCCCGCCCCCAGCCCATGCCACTGTGAACTGCCCGGGAGCGCCCCAGCTGCCGCTCCATCCCTGGGCTGGCACAGAATATCAATTTGTCTCGTTAAGCTGAAAGCCTGCACTGCACCAAAATCACAGCCGGCCGGCGGCAGGTCGAGGGGCTGCGGGAGGCAGCGTGCGGGGCCGCCCGCAGGCTGCTGCCGGCCGAGCCACACCGATACCCCCTCGCTCTTCACCCCGCTCGCCCCACAAGGGGTCCCTTCTCCCCTGGCTGGCCAGTGGCCTCCACGTAGAGGAAGCTGAGAAGCTAAGCCAAGTGGCGGCTGGGGGGCCTTGGGCTCCCCTGGGGCAGGCAGGGGCTGACGCTGCTTCCACAGCACAGTCCAGGACACCACTCGGAGGGGACCCTGGGCCCCCACCAACAGCCGCTCCACGGCCCCTTCTGGAGGTGCAGACGCGGGGACCTCTGCTGGCTCCCCTCCAGGCACACTTCTAAGTCAGCTCCGCCTCGGGGCTGGGCCCAGCCAGGAGTGTCCCCCAACAGGGCCTAGCACCCCAACACTGGGCTGAATAAGTCTTCTGAGCTGGTTGGGAGGCTCCTCCCCCATCTCGCCTTGTCCCCCCACCTCGCCCCAGACTCCAGTACATCTGGCGGGGGCCATGTTTGTGCCGGAAGCCCCACACGGGCTATCGCCCCCACACGGGGCAAACCACCCCATTACCAAGCCAGCAGCCCTACAGGGGCCGGTGATGGGCCCCCGTTTTGGCAACGGTCACCCCTCCTGCGCCCAGCACACTTCATAGCTAGCAAAGTCCACTAGCAACGTAGTCCATGGCTCGGTTCACAGCAGCTGCTGGCGTGACTGCTGTCAGCACGCAGGTCCAGGAGAGGAAGCCGGGTACGCGTGGGGGCGTCAGGACCAGGCCGCAGCCGGGAAGGGCGAACGGAGCCCCAAGACGCAACTCCAGACCCGCCCAGAGCCCCACGCTCGCCTGCCCGGAGGCCCCGAATCCTGCCGGCTCCTGGCTTGTTTGGGACGTTGTGCCTTCACGTAACGACGTGGGCACTCAGAAGCGGAGAGCAGCGCTGGTGGCCGTCTGGCCTCCCACCAGGCGGCCGAGGCTCTGGTACTCCGGGTTCAGCCTCACACCCCTATTCCAGGATATCCCCCAAATTCGGTGGCAGCCAAATGCTGGCCAGCAGTTTCAAAGTTCTTACTTCCACTAGGCCGTGAACTCCTATTCATCCTTCGAAGTCCAGCGCAAATGCCCCTTCCTCAGACCCTCTCCTGATCGCACCCACAAAGTCAGCTCACGCCCTCTCTGGTCTAGCGCTGCCCACGCCACGTCACGAAGGCCTGCGTCTGTCTCCTCCATGCGATGTGGCCACGTCCGTCAGCTGTGTCTGCCGTGGCCGGCTCCCAGCGGCCAGCACGTGATAGGGGCTCGAATAAACCTGCTGTGTGTCACGTGGGCCCAGGAGGACTCTGAGGCCCGCGTGCAGGTCTCCTGTGCTAGGGCTGTGCAGACTGAGGCCCTAGGAAGAGGCTGTCACCACATGCCCAGGGGCCTCCTCGGGCGTCCGTCCGCCGCAGACGTCCGTCCCGCCCTGGCCCTCGCCTCTCCTCCCTGCCGCAGACACACGGGGCTTCTGCCTGCCCTTCCAGGACACGTTGGGGGGCGGGGGGCCTGGACAGGCAGCCGCGTTGTGAAATCAGACAAACAATGCTGGTAGTGTTGCAACTCCGGGAAGGCTGGAAACAACAGGTCAGGGTCACCCGCAGGGAAGACGGGGAGGGGGCAGGCGGCCAGCCAGGAGGATTACCCGTGGCTTCTGCTCCGGCATGATTTGGCTTATGGTGGACGCAGACCGAGGGTCAGGACTGGGAGAAGCTATGAGAACGGGGACGGGGCGAGCAGACGGCGAGTGGACTGGCTTCCCAAGGTTGCCCTGCTCTGACCCTGCGTCCTCCCTTAGGAGGGGCCCTCGAGCCGCGACCGACGGGGTGGAGGGGCCAGCCGGCCTGGGTATGGGGGTGGGGCACTGGGTCCAGTCTGAGGGGGGTGGTTTGCCCAAGGGAGACAGGAGGCAGGTCCAGGCAGGTCTGAGGGGCAGAGGCCAGCTGTGTCCTGCTGGACGCGGGTGGGGGTGGGGTGAGATGGAGCTGCACCTGCCCTCACTGGCTTAGCGCCTTCCAGGGCCTGGGCAGGGCCTGTGTCCCCAGGCCTGCGCACAGCCCCGCCTGCCTGTCCCCGTAGTCACCTGCGGAGAGGCGGCTCTGCCTGTTTCACAGAAGGACACTGAAGAGCGCAGCAACTTGCTGAGAACTTCGGACAGCAAGGGCCAGGGCCGAGCCCCTAGCCCAGGTGTGCCACCCCGCTGCCACCCAGAAGCCGTCCCTGCCTCCGCGACCCACATTTGAAGAACACGACGCGGGCTCGGCCAGGCCCTGGGAGGGGCCATGGAATGGCCCAGCGGCCACGAGGCCTGGCTGGCCCCAGATGTGCCCCCAGCCGATGGGGACCCCATGCCCACTCCCAGCCAACATCCTGATCCTGGACTGAGGCTTTGTGGCCAGACAGACGGGGGTTCAATTCCCTGCTCCTTCATCTCCTGGCTCTGGGGCAAATGGCACATTCCTGAGCAATCTCTGGGGCCCTGGGGGGGGGGGGGGCTCCTGTTCCTGGTCCTGCTACTGCTGTGTGATGACCTCAGGGACCACCTGCGGGGACAGAGCAGCTGTGTGGAGGACAGGGCAGGCTCAGGGCAGCCTGCTGTGACAGGAAGCCAGGCCCCAGCCCTCTCGCTCCTGGGGAAGGAGGCTTCAGGCAGCTGCTGGCTAGCTCCAGCCACATTCCAGAACATCCTACTCTGTGCTCACGCCACGTGAGTCTTGCAAAATCCTGGGTGGCAGGCCCTATTTTTAGCCCCGTTTCACAGATGAGGAAATGGAGGTAAAGGATGTTGTCCAAGGTCGTAGAGCGAGTAGGACGAGCGGGGCTGGGAGCCAGGGCTGAGGGAGGCACCCCGGGGGTGGTGGGCTGAACCCGTTTCCCACAGTGTGGGTGTGTCTTCTCAGCCACGCGAGGCAACCTCAGCCCCGGGCCCAGCTCAGCCTTGCTGGGGAGAGCAGGCCTAAGGTGATGGCTGACCCACTGGGAGGAAAGGTCAGGAACGGGCCAGTTAGGAATTACCACTTTCTCTCCTTGGAGAACACAGGGCCTGGAGAGCTGAGAATACTCCTGGAGGACTCCCTGGAGGAGGCAGCCTTTTCTGGCCTGGGAAACATGCTCTTTCACGCTGCCTCTTGGGGTCAAGGTGCTTGGCCAGTCCACACACACGTATGCACCCATCTGTCAATCCTGCCCCCTCCCCCTTTCCCCGCCTCCCCACCCCCACCCGTTCATCTAACTGCTGCACCTTGGAGAACTTCCTGTGTTCCTCAGAACCCTCCCCTGGCTCCCTGCGCCTCAGCCTCAAGCCCAACTCCTCTCTGGCTCACAAGGCCTGGAAGTCGTCTTCCTCACGCCAGAGACCCCACCCCCACCCCGCTTCTCAGGCACACCCCGTATGCCCCTGCCTCTGTGGCTCTGCACACCGTCCACTCTGCCAGGGACGCTTCGCCTGTCCACTGCCGCCAGAGACACCTCCTCGTCCCCGGACCCCGGCTCTAGCCACCCCCTCATGAAGCCTTCCCTGGCTTCCCTCATCAGCCTTGCTGCCCAAGGAGGGAGCAGCCCTCTGCCAGGCCTGGGGGTTTGCCGCACTCGCCTTTTCCTGTGTCTAGCTTGTGCACAGGCTGGGGGCTCCCTGGGGGTGGGGAGTGGGTTCCATGTGCCTCTTGTGTTTCCCCCCCACACCCCGAGTCCAGAGGCTCAATAAATAGTGATCGAATGGATGAATGTAGGGCTGTTGCATTAAAAACAACAACTTCCCCGGTGACAGGTTTGATCTGGTATCAGCATCTCTCTGAGGCTCTGGGAATACACAGACTCACTTAGAGATACTGGTTCAGAAGTTGCTCTTTCCCGGGCCTGTCAGTAAACGGGGTTCGCGCTGCATGCCCAACTTGGGGAGGGGGAAGGAAGACCCCAACTTCACTCAGATACCCTTGTCCAGAGATGTTCCAGGTGGGACCGGGTGGCTGCACCCAGGACTGGGCTTGGGTGACCTGAGCAGCCGAGGGGCCCTGTGGCCACACGGCCCTCCTAGCACCTCCAGCCTGGCATTTCACACCAGTAACTCATTTCGTGGGATGACTCAGTCAGCGAGTATCTGATCACTGGTCCCCGAGTGTGACAGCCGGGGTCCAGACCACGCATTCAAACCCAGCACTGTCCGCTCCTGCGAGTGTCTGGACGTGCCCCCACTGAGCAGGCTGAGGGCACCCCTCAAGGACGGGAGCGGAGGGTGGCCGCT
>NW_004567134.1:16085114-16100265 GCF_000260355.1 Condylura cristata | reverse complement strand
TGCCGGTCCCCAATCTGGGGAGGACCCTCGGCCGTGCCGGCCCCCAATCTGGGGAGGACCTCAGCCGTGCCGGCCACTCGCCACCAGAGCGAAAAGAGGGGCCGCGCTGTGTCTGCACAGGGCCTTCCCTTGCTCCGCACACGGCGCGTCTCCCTGCTCTGGCGCCACCATTCCCATTTCACGGTGAGGCGAGGGCCTCGTGGCCAAGGGCACCAGCCCAGGGTGGCACAGCTAGAGATAGAATCAGCATGCGCAGCTTTCCTGGAAGGCGCCGCCCAGCTGCGGCGATGAGGGCTCCCTGCTGGGGTTTCCACGCCACGGGGGTCTCAGACGGCTCACGCCGGCCTGCACTCGCGCTCCCTGTCCCTGGGGCGAGACGCAGCTCACGGGCCTCAGCTCTCCACGGCGCCTCAAGCGGGCCAGGGTGGAGGGGCCCCCAGAGCCTGGGGGCCGGAGCCGCGTGGGCCCCGCTCAGCTCTCGCCCCCTTGCACGGTGTGACTCAGGCGAGCCCCGCAGCCTGGCCCCAGGCTCCGGCGGGTGCCAGCGCCGCCCCCTCCCCACCTGCTGGTGGCCCTGTGCGCAAACTCGTGCCACGTGCAGGGTCTGTGCCAGGCCCCGAGGCCACCGGCGAGCAGGAGACCCCAGAGCAGGGTGCCTGCTCACGAGACGGCTCCCGACGGCTGTGAACGCACCGGGTGTGGCGGGCTGGCCCGGGCAGGGGCAGAGGCCACGGGCACCTAAGGCAGGCGGGCCTGGCACCTCTGAGCCGGAGCCCGGGAGTGCCCAGGGCGGAGGACGTCAAGGAGGCCCGAGTGCCTGCAGGGACGGAGGGTCACGAGGGCAGGAGCGGCTGGGGCCTTCGCTATGGATTTCTGTCCTCGCCGGGGGCAGGGGCAACCCAGAAGGTCTTGAGGGGCAAACAGGATGAGGAGCGCAGGCTGGCGAGGCCCTGCCAGTTGGCAGGTGCTGCTGCGCTGTCCGACGGAAGCACCCACAGGTAGCCTGCCCTGGCGGCAGACTCCCAGCCCTGGACACACCAGCAACAGGAAGCGGGGCGCTCTGGGGACCCCCGCACAGAGCTAAAGCGGGAGGCTGGGGCCATCCAGGAGACAGTCCCGTGTGCGCTGGGGGCTGAGGGGGCCACCTCAGGGGGGGAGCCCAGCGCCCCGTCCCACTCTGGCCCAGATGCTTCGTCCTGAGACTTTTCCGTGGAGCAGCGCTTCGAGCCTGCCCTGGCGGTCGGGGGCACCCCCACGTCGCAGAGGGTGAGACGGCGCTCGGACAGGTCAGGTGACTTGGCCAGGGGTGTCCAGCTGCTGAGTGGCTTTGGGATGGAACCCAGACACCTTCAGTCCCCTGCTGTCGGGCTGGGGGATGTGGCCAGGGAGTGGCCGCAGAGAGCAGGGTCAGTGGGCAGGGCTGGGCCGCAGGAGGACCGGCAGCTGGCACGCTCCCTCGGAGGCGGCCGCACGGCAGAGCCACGGCGGAGTCCAGGCTCTTCCCGGGGGGCATTCCCTTTGTGGGCTGGGGCCGGGGGGCCTCCCAGGCCTGCCCTTCCACTTTACAGCCGGGGACCCCGGCCCAGGGGACAGTCACCTGCCGCCGGGCCAGGGCTGGGCGGCCGGTGCTGGCCCCAGGGCATCTCTTGGCTTCAACCTGTGAGAAACCCGTCACCTGTGGGGCCCCTTTGCTGCTTTGCAGTGGCTCCCACTAGCAAGGGCTGACCGCACCCACGAAGGCGCTCGGACCCCCACTGCAGACCTCTGCGGTGGGGCGGCCCGCCAGACCTGGCCAGCTCGCCCACCACGAGGTCACGCGGGCGGGGCGAGCACGGGGCAAGGAGTCGGCTCAGTGGCTCTAACCGCTGAGGGCTGGGCCTGGGGCTCCCTCCGTCGCCCCTTGTCCCCCAGCCTCCCTGCGCTGTCTGCCGGAATGGTCGTCTGCGGCAATGAAGCACCAGGAGGACCGGGAAGCACCTCTTCTTGAGAGGGCCCCCATTTCTTTCTGGGGGACACAGCATAGTAGATCAGGGCTCCGGGACCAGAGTCTGGGTGTTCTTGAGTCAGCTACCTGGCCACTTTGAACCTGTTTCTACACCTGTGAAATGGGAACAATACCTGCGGGCGGGTGTCTGGAGGCCGGAGTGACGCGGCCCGAGGCACCCATGAGCACCCGGCGTGTGAGTTGTGCACAATCTGGTCTTTGATCTCAAATAAGAAGAGACAACCTGAAGGTGAACTTGGGGGGCTTTTCTCTGGCACTAATTGAGCACCCACAACCTGCTTGCCTATGGGGCTTTGTAGGAGGACACTGGGTTGCAGGAAAGGAAAGAAGGGAAAGAGGGTCTGGGGAGCCCCGTGGGGTGTCAAGTGCCCTCGGCCCCGCCCTCCCCACTTGCTGCTGCCCCCCTCCAGCCTTCCTCCAAGGCAGTGGCCCTCTCTGCGGGGGCTCCTGTGTGCCCGTCCTGCAGAGGACTCCACCGTGAGCCAGCGCCCGAGACCCAGCCCCAACTCGGGTCCAGAACCGCCCGGGCGGGGCGCCGGTGGGGCAGAGCTCCGAAGTCACACAGGCCTGGCCTCACAGCCAGACGCCCGCACTCCGGGCTGCGTGAATCGGGCGGTCCACGTCACCTCGCTGAACCCCAGTTTCTTCATCAGTGAGACGGAAACACGATCCAGCCGCAGCAGTGTGGACGAGCTGCCAGCGAGCTGAGAGAGCTAGAACACGTTGTCGTCGGACCCGTGCAATTAGTGACCGTTGTCCACGACCTGCCGGTCCCCTCTCTTCCCTCGACACAAGCGGGACGTAAGGGAGCCCCCCGAGGCATGGCGGTCTCGCCCCGTGGCGCTCTGGCCTGCGTCCTGGCTGGTGGAAACGAGCTGGTGGCTCCCGGCTGCCAGGGGCAGTGTTGGCATCACAGACGTGGCCAACGGGAGGAAGAGCGGGTCACGGCGGTGCTGCCCAGCTCAGCGCCACGTCCCAGCGGGAGCCTGGCGCTACTGCCCGGACCCCAGGCTGCACCCGAGTGCCCGGCCCCGGGCGCCCCACGCACCTGGCGTGGCCAGCCTGCTCTTAGACTGCTCCTGCTCTCCTACCACAGCGCTCCCGGGACCCCGCTCTGCTGGGGGGTTTCACGTCACAGGGGGCGAGTCTGGTGCCGCACAGCCCGAGAACACGGCCGGCTGGTGGCCTGCACGCGGCTGCCAGCAGCCCGGCCGCCTGCGTCCGGCCCAGAGGCCGCAGGAGCAGGGCCCCCGCTGCCTGGCCCTGCCCCAGCCAGCAGCCTGTGGACTGTGGCACTTGGGGCGGGGGCGGGGGTGCCCCTCCTCTCGGCGCTCTGGGTCCCCCCTGAGCCAGGCAGCCGACACCTGCAGTGACCGACCCCATTCCGTACACTGTCATTGCAGAAGTGGGGCGCGGCCAGCGTCTCCCCCCCCCCCCGCCGCACGGCGGCTCCTCCCCTTGGACGGCGCTGCTCCTTTAGAGCCACGATTTAGACGTGTTTTTCAAAAAACAACAATGCCACAGGCGTGTTATTTATAGTTCGTCCCATACAGGTCTCCGCCATCCCTCGCAGGCTCAGCTAAAAATAACAGATGACAAAGGTCACCTCCGCTCCTGCCTCTGCAGCCACGCGCAGAGCCAGGCTTTCCGTTCACCCCGGCGGACTGAGGACTCGACGGCCGGCCAGCTGCCGGGGTTCCTCGCCGGCCTCCTCCCCGGTGGGGGCACCAGCGGGCCTCCGGACAGGCGAGGGGCCTCGGCCCTGGACGCAGGGCGGCTGCTGGGCCTCAGCTTCCCCATGTTCAGAAGAGAGGGCGGATAAACGGGCTGAGAACTTCCTCCCGCTTTGAAACGCAAAGCTGCTCTGTGCTTACCCCGGCTCCCCGCACCGCTGGACTCGTGTCCACTGGCCCCTGCTCGTGGGGACAGCCCGGTGAAGCGACTAACCAGAGCCAGTGTCTGCGGCCCGAGGCCCTGCTGGCTCTGGCCCCGAGGCCCTCCGGTGGAGTCAGCGCCCCTGGGAAGGAGACGTCCCCTGGGCCGGGCGGGGCGGGCCGGGGGAGCAGGGCGTGACGCCGCTCGGTCCCTGCCCAGCTGTGAGCCCCAGCCCTTGCCAGGGCGCCCCGCTGTCAGGAGCCCCGGAGTGAGGATTTCTAGCTCACACCGCACGTTTCAGTTCCCTTCAAACAACAGATACACCTCTTGGTATCAGGCGTTCATAGGCGCAAGAGCCTGGACTTGCCCGCCAGTGGTATTTTCCTCCCGCCTGACATCACAGTAAGTGACGGCCACTGAAACAGAAGGCTGCGCTCGCTGGCTCGCTCCCGGGGCGGCCGGCCGGGCCCGTGGACACTGGGCCCGAGCGGCCTTGGCCAGGCGGGTGAGGGCGGCTGAGCTGATCCGGTTACCGGCTTTCTCAGAGGCTGCCGGGGCAGAGGCGTCTTGGGAGTTGGCCCCGTGCGCCCCGGGCACGGTGCTCCAGCCCTGGTCAGCCTCCTCCCGGCCCGGGCTGGCCTCACCTGGGCCTGATCGCGGCCTCCTCCAAGCCGGGGGCTGTTCTGACCTCAATGGCTAACACACATTCCTGGCCTAGTTAGCAAGCCCCTTGTCTCTCATATTTATAGCCACCTCCCGCCGCCACCGAGGGAGGCCTGGCCTTCTCCACCTCCCCCGCCCCGCCCCGCCCCACTTTCCCTGGGGGAGACTCTCACTCGAGTGGAGATTTCATCTGGCAACTGCGGCCAAGCGACCACTGCTCCCCCAGCGTCATGGGAGAGGTGGGAGCTGCCGGCCCGGCCCGGCGGGGCTTGCTGAGACCGCGAGGCCTCGTTGTGGACCCCGAGCGATGATGATGACCGCTTGTGGCTCGCTAGCCGCGTCCCAGGCCCTGTTCTCCGCACTTGACGTCTCTGAACTGATTTAACTCTTACAGGTCCGGGAGGGCCAGTCTAGCATGGTCACGCCCATGTTGTAGAAGAGGCTGAGGCACAGAGAGGTTAGGTCACTTGCCAAGGCCACACAGCTAGCTGGGTGTCCCCAGTCAGATGGCGGACTCCCCACCATTTGTCCCCTGGGGCCCCCTTGGTAACTTGAGCCCTCCTCTATCGCTGTCTACGGGGCGGGGGGGGGGCAGAGCACAAGGGCCACGTGCTGGATGGGCCAGCTGCCCCTTCGGGGAGTTGGGGGGGACGCGGTTGACCACGGTTGTCGAGGGAACAGAGCAGAAGGCCTGAGAATCACAGCCAGGGCTCTGGTCGGGGTGCCCCTCTTTGAGAGGCATGTGGGCTGTGGGGTGCCTGCCGTCCGCCCCCAGCCCCGCCCCCGCCCTCACACCTCAAGGGTGGGGACCACGCCCTACAGCTCTTCACGTCCAGACTCAGGGACGTAGAGCTGTCCGCGGCTGTTCGTCGCTACATGTGGGACTTGAAGGGGACCGATCTGCCTACACTGCCTGTGGCACCGTGCCAGGGATGCTGCCATTACAGACTCATTCGACAAATGCGGGCTCAGTGCTAGCTGCAGGCTGACTGCTTTGCATGCCATCTCACTAAGCTCTGGGTCACTCTGGCAGGCGGACAGTCCCTGCCAGGTGGGGAAACAGGCAGACGGACAGCAGCGTGGGGGTGACAGCAGCGCCCCAACTGAGGGTGGAGGGGGGCTCAGCCCGGTGCAGGGCTTCCAGGAAGCCGAGTCTTCTCGCACAGCTCTCCTGCTGCACGGATCTGGCTGAGCTCCTAACCAGACCCCACCTGGTCACCCTGACATGCTGCAAAGAAGCCCATCTCACCGGTCTTTCTCAAATCAGCCCCCAGAGCGAAAACCCTGTCCTCAAACCCAAACGAAGCACCAACCCACGGTCTCGGACTCCTGGACTGGAGGAGAGGTATCGGGCTGCCTGTCCTTAGCCAGAAAATTGATAGCCGGCCCTGATTTAATTAGCTTTCCCTTAGAATGATTTAGGGAAGCCTGTAATTAGCTCAGGGGCCCAGAGGGAGAGGCTGGGTGTGGGAGTCAGCAGCGGCGTGGGTGGGAGGGGTGTGGGTGGGTGCTGCTTGTAACCTCAGACTCCAGATCTAGCCAGGTAATGGAGGTCGGGCGAAACCCGTGCGGCCCATGGGGGAGAAATCCTAAAGGAACGCGGAGAAAGGGGCTGGGGCTGGGGGCTCAGGGCTCGCGCCTTGACATCTTGACCTCTGGCCCCTCCGCAGGCCACGCCTCTCGGTGGGTCCGGAGGCGGCGGCCGGACTCTGCTGCTGCGGGCCAGCTGTTCAGGCCCTTGCAGACGGCGGACGCGAAAGCAGGAACTGACCCGCTGTGCCAGGGTGACCCTGCAGCGGAGGCTTCTGGAGTGCACTGCATGGCGGGCAGGTGGGCGGACGTGCGAGCCAGACGCGCGCAGGCTCTGGCAGCCTCGCCAGCATCATTTCCAGGTGCGCGCGCCCTTTACGGGCACACAGCGGCGACCCCTGCAGGGTCGGCCACGCCCTGCCCAGCCCTTGCACACCCCCAGGGAGGCAGCCTGTCCCACGGAGGGAGCGGAGACGATCCCCGAAACAGTCCGTCGAGCCGCAGTTTCCAGACCATTCTAGAGATCAGACATGGCAGGACCCCAGGCCAGAGAGCCCTCCGCTCTTCAGCTCTCAACGGGAGAACTTTGTCGGGCACAACCCACAGGGCACAAGCCCACCGCCTGGGTGGGGCTCACCGTGACGGGCTGCAGGCCTGTGCCAGGCACGGAGGGCGGTTTGCCCCTTGCCCCCGAGTGACGTGCTCGGCAGGCTCCCTTTGGGGTGTCTCATGGACGCTGTTCACCCCACGTGTCCGACCGGTGTGGGGGCCGCGTGGAAACAGAGAAACAGAGGAGACAGCTGTCACAGATGCGGTGTCATCCGAGATGAAAAGACAAACCGCGAGCCTCAGAGGTCCGTGTGAGGGAGTGGCGAGGTCAGGCGTGGCCGTGGCTTGCTCGCAGGACAGTGGTGCCGACGCCTGCGGCCCCAGAGCGCCCGCCGGGCGGCCTAGCTGGATGTCCTCGCTGACGCCCCTCCCTCGGCAACACTCCTGGAGGCGCGAGGGGCCAGACGCGGCGGGAGGTGAGGGGCGGGGCAGGTCACAGCCCAGCAGCGGGGCAGACGGGCGCGAAGCCCCTCTGTGTCTCAGAAGACTGGGCGCCCGGGCCTCCAGCGGAGGCGAGGCTGGGCCGGAGCGCGCAAGCAGAGGAACAAAGGGCAGCGGAGGGCGGGAGCCGGGGGCGGCGCCTGCCCCCTCCCTCCAGCACGGCACTGCCCGCCCGCGGGACCTTGTGGCTCTCGGCGCTTGACCCTTCCCGCCCCCCTCTTTCCCCCGTCCCCTGGCTGCTGCCCTCCCAGCTCCCCAGCCCCTGCCAGGTCTGACACCCCAAGTTGGGGCCTGGGGCCCCTCTCCCCAGATGCTGGGCACCGTCCGCTTGCTGCCTGGCAGCTGCTGTGCCCCTTCCGCCACCGCAGCAATCCGTGCGGGCCCAGAGAGGTGCCCCAAGGGCCCGGGGTCACACAGCTAGAAAGAGGAAGAGCCGGGATTTGCTCTCGCGCCTGTCTGGCTTCGTGCGACCGTCTCCCAGGGGACCCTCGTGCGGTCTCCCCTCCCTGCCTCAGGGCTTTCTGCTGGACGTTTCTTGCATTGAGCGTAGCTTTGCTGAAGCCAGCTTTGCACTTGTGAGCTGGAGGGAGAGACGCCTTTTGGAAGCCACCCAAGGAAAAGACACTTGAGGTGACTTCTCTGAGGCTCCCGCCCCACGCAGAGGCCTGAGCGAGCCGGCTTCTGCGGGCCTCACGAGGGCGCTACCCTTTTGGCTGGGGTTTGCAGCTGACAGAACACCTCCAGGTCATTACCTCGTGGACTCCCCGCACCCTGCACGGGGGCTCCTGAAACTCCTTTTACAGACGAGGAAGCCGGAGGCTCGGGAAGGCAGTGGGCTTGCGCCAGGCCCTGTCCCCGCCTGGGGGTGGCTGTGCAGACGTCCTAGCCCACCCGGAACCTCGGGTACTTCAGCTTCACAGGCGACGGCGGTGCTGCTTCCCCGGGCTGAGGAAGCGGGAGGGAGTGGGGGCGTCTACCCAGGACCCAGCCACGGGAGGCGCCCACGCAGGGAGAGGCGCCCACGCTCAGACCCCGCCGCCAGCTCGTGGGTGAGCCCGCGGGAGGGGAGGGTCCGCAGAGAGGGTCTCGCAGGGCCTCCTCCCCGCGGGCGGCAGGGGCTGGGCGTGGCTGGGCCCGCTGCCATGCCCGCTCCTTGCATCACGTCACTGGCTACGGGAGTGAGGACAGTTGTCCGTTTTCACCCCGTCGGAAGAAGAGGCCAGACGTGTGCAACAGGGCAGTGGGACGGCAGCAGGTTCCAGCCGGAGTGAAAAGCCACGCAGGTGCGGAATCTGCCGGCCTGTGAGCGAGCACCCTGCGCCCCTGCCCCTCCCGGCTGCCCTCTGGAGCACACCCCTTCTTCTCGGCCCTCTGTTCTCGCTCGAGGGCCCCGTGAGCGCCTCGCCTCTCTGGGCCAGGGCCGGAGGGGCCGGATGCTGCACTCTGCACACCTCTGCTCTGGCTTGGGAAGCAGGGCGGGCTCCTGCCTCCTGCTCGCTGTACCCCAGTCCCCGTGGGCTCCCCTGGACCTCTCCTCCCTCCGGGGGTCCAGAGTCTGTCTGGTTCTCCGGGACCCCCGCGGGCAGTGCCCTGGATGGCTGCTGGTTCTGCTGGGTGGTCAGACGCCCCCAGTGCAAGCGTTTCGCTCCGGGCCTCAGTCTGTTTCCTCTAGAACGCAGGAGGAGAAAGGAAGCAAACCGACAGGCTAGACTTGGGCAGGAGCCGCTTGGGAGAGCAGCCAGCTTAAAATAAATTTGTTTGTTTTGCTCGGAGCTTAAAATAAAATTGAACTAAGTGCCAATGTTTAAAAATTGGGGGATTGTGTATAAGAATCTGGACTTCTGACTTCGCTTAATATTCGGAAGCCCTGCCCACCTGAGGTGGCCGGCGTGGGCGAGGCCGTAGCCGCCACCCCTCAGTCGTCACCCCCTGGCTTCACTGGGCTGGTTCTCGCCAGGGTCAGGTGCCCTGGGCCCGACGCTGTTTTAGGGCCAGGACTCTTCGGGGGAAGTGAGTGGGCTTCTTGCAGCAAACCCCCCATTCAACAAACGCGTGTTTCTGGCCGGAGGTTGCCGAGACTGTCAGGAGAATCCCAGCTGCCCCACGTACTGACCATTGACTCCGTTCTCATGGCTTTGGCGGTGAGCACCCCGTCACCCGTCATCACACCCGAGAGGGGAGACTCGGCAGAGAGGCCGCCAGATCCCCCCGAGGCCACGTGGCTAGTAAGTGGCGACCTTGGGAGCTGAGCCCTGGCCGAGTGCAGAGCTCAGTGTGAGGTTCCCGCCCCTCCCGGCCAGTGGCTCTGTCCGGCTCCGACGCTCCAATGGGAAGCAAGATCACCGCCCTCTGTCCTTCCTCCTCTTCTGTATTCATTCCTGCCCGTCCTCACACGAAACCAGCTCCCTTACTCCCCTCCACAGTCCCGGCAGGCCCCATGTCTCCCCATTTCAGGGTGAGGAAATGGAGGCACAGAGAGGTCGCGCCACTGTCCCAGACCTGTGGCCGCAGCAGGCCGCCTCTGCCCGGCCCGCCTTGCGCGGAGCCCGGGTCCACGCTCCCGCCCGTCCTTGCCTTCCCGCCTTCATTTTGTCACGCACCTCCCCTCCGGCACGCATGTCAGACCCTGGGCCTGGCGGGAAGGCGGTGCCCTGCCCAGGGGTACCCTGCCCAGGGACGGGGCGCCGGGGCCGCTTCCTCTGGGGCCGAGGCGGTGCGGGAACTGGTGTCCAGCCGCCAGCCTAGGTGAGCTGGGCAAAGGCGCAGAGGGGAGCCGGAGCCTGCCGCTTCCTGCAGCGGGCGCCCAGGGGGGCCCTTGGAGTTCCGGGGACATCCCGACAGCCCTGTCTCCCCACTCCGGACCCCAGCTTCCCAGTTAGACCACTGCCCGGTCATTTGGTCCAGCCTGGACCGCTGACCTACTGCGGGTGGGGGTGGGGGCGGGGCGCATGGAAGTGGCTTCCCCTTTGGGGCCTCTGTTTCCCCCTCTGAAGACGAGGACCCTGTGCTGCTAGAAGACACAGGCAGGCCCCTCAAAGGCCGGATCCAGTCACGGACACATTTTGCTAATTTCTAGAGTGATTTCCTTAAAAATAGGTAAACAAATATTGCTACTAGCATAGTGAATTCCCACCCACCCCGCGCCGAGTTTCCCCTGTTATAACAGCTCACGTTAGCATCAGCAGCGTGCGTTTTACAGTGAACGAATCAGCGTGGATTTGCTTACTTTGACTGAAGTCCACGTTTGGTTGTAGAGACTCAGTTTCCCCGAACACTCGCTTCCTGGCCTAGAGACCATCCTGGAGCGTACCGGGCCTCACCAGGCCTCTTGGCCACGGCAGTTCTGAAGGAGTTTTGGGGCCCTAGGAATACGCTATACTTTGATCTGCGCGGTGCTCAAATATGTAAATACTGACATATAAATAAACGTAAAATCACCAAGCGGTCCACAGACTATTAGCACACTCATTCATTTTAATCCAAACGCTTCACACCTCAGTAAAAAATATTTGAATGGCCGTCTCCAGTCTGCCACCGCGCCCAGCACCCTACTATCACCCCGTCCTTGGGCTGTCTCATCGGTCTCATCGGTAGTCACCTTGATTATAGCTATGAATCTCAACGAGGGGCATAAATCAGCCCCTACCACTTCACCTCTGCAAAATGGGAATAATGACATTTATTTGTCCCTGGTAAGCTGGAGTGGACACGACTGAGCCACCATGAATAAAGTTGAGCAGAGTGCCTGGTGCATAGCAGGTGCTCAGCGGAGGGAAGTAGGTATTTTGCTCAGGCATGGTCACAGCTCTGAAGCAGGCACACAGCGCCTCCTCCTCTGGGAGGGCTCAGCAATGCTGGCAGGAGGCAGAAGGTGGCAGATCCCTGCTGGGGGGCCAGGACACCCCCGTTTCCACAGACCGCAGCTCTGTCCGGGACATGCAAGAAAATCTTTGTAGTTGGGTCCCATCTCCCCTTCCTGAGGTAGGTACCCCTCGGTAGGTGCACGGACTTCTGCAGCTCCCAGGCAGCTGCTCTCAGAGGCTGCCCCCCCCAGGACTCCCCCGGTGAAGGGTCCCTGGGGGGTGGGGTCGCTGTGGGGCTCTGGAGGGGTGCTGTGGGAATCACAGGGAGCGGTCACCTCCCTCCCAGCTTGGTGCCGGCTCCCTCCACGGTCCACCCCCCCACGACCGCAAGCAGTGAGGGGAGGGCTCAGGGCTAGTGGCCCTCAGGTGACCCGCTGTGAGGACGGCCGCGGGGCAGGGCGCAGGCGCGGGGGGCCGGAAGGCAGGCCTGGACCCTCCTGCCCCGCGTCCTGTGTGACGGCAAACCCTGCCCCTCTGAGTCTCCCTTTCCTGATGATGAGAAGGCGACAGCCAAGCAGCACGCAGAGGTGGCGGCGCTGGGGGGAGCTGCTGCTGGTGGCCCCCGCGGCCGTGCGAGCAGGTGCGAGCGGCTTCATTCTCTCAAGCAGCCACGAGGCAGGTCCACCAGCAGCTCGGAGTGTGAAAGCCCCTGGGGCCGGGGCAAGCCTGAGGCTTCCCCGTGGAACACCGGCCTGAGCCGGCGTGGGAGCCATGACCGACGTCTCCTCTGCAGCTGCTCCTGGGTCTCCGGGCTCCTTCCAGCGAGAGCCAGCTGGAGGCGAGTGCCCCCGTCAGGGAGTGAGGGGCCAGGGCCAGGGAGCCGGGCGGCCCGGGGACCACAGCTGTCTCCTGGTCCTCGCAACAGCCTCATGAAAAGGCGCCCCCCCCCACCTCCACGGAACAGCAGGACACTGAGGCGCAGGGTGCTGGCTCGCAAGGCCACACCCTGGGCTGCCGCCCTGCTCCCCGCAGCGGCCCTCAGGGGCGGGCACGCCCGGGGGTCTCCCTGTCCACTTCGCCGGGTCCAGCCCAGGTCTCTGCCCCTGCTCTCCCTCCGGCCCAGGACTCAAGGGCTGGCTGCCCACACCCCCCCCCAAGTGGTTTCCGCCTCAGCCCCAGGTACGCAGCGCCCGTGCTGGAGACCCAGACCCCTGAGGCCAGTCTGGGCACGCGTCGTGCCCGGCGAGCCCACCCTCCCTACCTGGGCAGGAGGTGGTGGTGTGTCCCCCGAGGTCCCTGCTGTGTCCCGGCCACGCGCACACAGCCCGCTCTGCCCTGCTGGCCTCGGCACCGACCGGCCTCCCTTTCTGACCTTGGGATCAGCGAGGGGGGAGGCCGGGGTGAGAGGGGCGGGGGCGCACGGCTGGCCACGGGGCCGTGGACTGGCCAAGCGGCGGCCTCTGCCAGAGCCACCCTGGCGGCGGGCATGCCTCTGTGGCCCTGACTTCCTCCTGGGCCACCGCTCCCTCGAGGCTTCTGACCCTGTCTGGCGCCCGGGCCCCGCCTGGCTACCTGGAAGTCCCTTTGTTCCGAGGACTCCCTGTACAACTGGCTGGTGAGTGGCCCTGGGAACTTGAGGCAAGGGCGGCCCCCAGCCCGCGCGTGTCCCAAGGGAGGCTTCCAAGGAAACAGCCCACGTGAGCGTGAGGACTGGGGAGAAGCCAGGGGAGGGCTCGGCCCCGCAGCCAGAATGACGTCTCCTCCAGGAAGCCTCTCTGGGCTAACAGGAAGAAGAGGTAACAGGCACCCTCACCCCGTCTCCTGGCCCCGTGACTGCCCGTTGGCTCCCTCAGCGTGCCAGTCCCTTCTCTCTTCCCCAGAGAGCAGGCGTAAACATGACCGTCCCCTGCAGAGCCGGGTCAGCACCCTTCCTCCACCGAGGGAGGGAGGACCGCGGAGACGCTGGCCAGGAGGCCAGACCCCTCGGTGGAATAAGTGCCAGTCAGACCCACTGGAGCCCAAGGCACAAGTGAGCTGGGCCTGGGCCCGCCTTGACGGGGACGTTAGGGTCTCGTGGGGCAGACAGCGTGCCACCAGGTCAGAAGAGCGGGGCACTCCCAGAAGAGTGATGCATTTCCTGGCGGAGAGACCACGCTGGAGAGGGACCTGGGGAGCCACACCTCAGCAGGTGCTTCCAGTCTCCCGTCTAGGAAGTCAGGTCATCCCCGGTGTGGACACTGTGTGCAGTGTCCCGGGGTGTGGCGGTTTCTGCACATGGGCATGAACTCTGGCCCGTTGCTGCCACAAACAGGTAGTGAGGTCCCCGTGCCCAGAAGCAACCAAGGAAAGACTGCCAACAATTAGGACGAGCTGAGCTGGGCACATCCAGCTTCCTTTCATCCTTCCTACACCCTTCACCATTTCATCCACCCTACACCGTTTTGTTCCCATTGAAAAGGCCATAATAGCGAGGGGACCTTTCCTATCACGACTCCCGTGCAGTGTGCACGCAGCAAGCATTTAGTGAGCACCTGCCGAGACCAGCTGTCGGCCAAGCCCGTGGGGCGGTGCTGCCCTTGTCTATTTTGCACACCAGGCGACGGAGACTCAGGTCACCAGACCCAGGAGTGTGACCTCCCGTCAGCTCCGCCGTCCTCTCCGCCTGCCCAGAGTCGTTCTAAACACCCATCCACTTGACCCCGCCGGCTTCGCCACCGCTGGACGCTGCAGGTCCCACCCGCTCACCTCCCCAGAAGCTCTTCCCCAGCCCACACGGCCACTCACTCCTGGGCTCCTGCTGCCCAGAACCTCTCCCGACCCCCAGCACTGACCCTCCACCTGGCTGGCTGCCGACTCCGAGTCTTTTGGGCCTCGGAGCCTCCTCAGGGAACCCTCTGCTGCCCCACGCCCCACCTGCCACCCTGTGGCCTTCCCAGGGTCCGCTGGGCTCTGCAGCTTCTCCTCTATCAGGTCCCGAGCAGGGTGGAGCGTCAGCACCATGGGGCAGGGCTTGCTCACCAGGGCACCGTAGGCACCGCAGGGCACAGGGAGCTTTGCAGGAAGTGCATGCAGAGGGGTGCAAGAAGCCCCCCTAAATGAGAAAGCAGGGGGCCCAGCCCCCTTCCAGCCCTCCTTTAGGGAAGAGGTAATGTACCTTTGTTACGATGTAATAACGATGTAATAACGCTCATGAAAGTTCTGCAAGCGGGGCCCGCTGGGAGCCGGGTGGAGCGGAGAGGCAGGGGTCACCCCCTGCTCCCTTCTGCAGTCACGCCCGCCCGAGCTGCTGCGTGAAGGGCCCTCGTTACTGTTCTATATGACCGGTGGCTTAATATTCAAGAGACGGCGTTAAACAAACAGGCGCGCAATTATGTGTTTGGAAACAGTCTGGTTAGCCCCGAAGGGCTCTGGTGAGAAACAAAACTTGGAGGTCTGGGTGACGTCTGGCGGGGTGTGGCCAGTGCGCTTGTCTGCTCCTGAGACGCGGGCAGGGGAGGCCCGGAGTGGCCGGCAGAAGCCCAGAAACTGGAGTGGCCTCTGGCTCTCCCTGGCCCTGGCTGGAGGTGGCTCTCGCCTCCTCTGCCCCGTGACCATGCCCACGGCGGGCAGGGTGGCGGGTGGCAGGTGAGCCAGGTGCTGGGCTTTGGCAAACAGGAAGCTCCTCGGGGAAGCCGAGGTCTGGTGCTGCGGCACCAGCTGCCGCAGTCCTGGCTCCTGTCGAGCGGGACTGGGGGCGTGCGGGCGTGACCTCCCGGCGCCCGGGCACGTGACAGCGAGGTGGACAGAGCCAGCCCATGCAGGTCAAGGACAGGGCTGCGTGAGCACAGAGGCACACTAGTCCCAGCGAGGAGCCAGGGGCTCTCTGCGCTGCCCTGCGGGCGGGCGCTGGGGTGGGTGGCCCATCACTCCGGCTGGGGCTGCCCACGGACGCCCTGGTGTCGGGCACTGGGCCGGTCTGCGCATCCAGTGGGTACCCATGGGCACTGCTGTGTCCCTGCGAAGGCCGGCACACGCGCCACTCTGCCTGTCCCCCAAAAGGGTGATGCTGGGCCCTCCCTGGTGGCGCAGCGGGTTAAAGCACAGCACTGAGAATCTGAAGCCACTTCCGCATGAGTTCGATTCCCCGCCTGCCGCCTGCCCCGGAGGTGACCACAGGGCGCGGCAGACCTCTCCTGACCCGCCCGCTGCTCCCCTCAGCAGTGGACTTCGTCAATCTGCCTGTTCT
>NW_004567134.1:16063168-16084400 GCF_000260355.1 Condylura cristata | reverse complement strand
AGTTGAGCTTATTTGTGGGGGACTCCTGGTCCCTTCGAGGGAGCAGGAAGGGGAGGGTGGCTGGAGGGTGCCCCTGCGGTCAGTGTGGACAGGGATGGAGAAGGCAGCAGAGCGGGGGTGCCCCTTCTCCCCAGCCTCCTCCTCGGGCCAACCACCTGCCAGAGGCTCAGCTCCTGCCTCGCCCTCGGGACCTGCCGGGAGGGCGTCACCCCCCCAGGCCTGCAGCTCATCTTAGGGGAGCGAGGTCACTGCTGGCAGGGGCGCTGGCCTCTCTCTGCTGGCTGGTGTGGTCGCGAGGGCACAGACAGCCTGGAGCCCTTGGGCCAGAGGCTTCACCTTGAGCCCCCGTTTCTTCCTCTGTGGGGTAGAGAAACGGATTTTTCAAGATGTTGGTGAGGAGTGACTGAGACAAACACCTTGGTTCTCAGAGTGCGCCAGGAGCAGCAGCAGAAGCCAAGTCCGTGCCACCTGCGTCTGCTGGGCCTGGGAGATCACGCATCCAGCCGTTCAGTTATTTGTAACTTTTTTTTTTTTAAAGATTTATTTATTTGTACATACAGAACTGGGGTACAGGCCAGAGGCTCAGGGGCGGTGAGAGGCTTCACCAGAGACAGAGTGGGGAACAGAACAGGCAGAT
Source organism: Condylura cristata (assembly GCF_000260355.1). Taxonomy (NCBI): domain Eukaryota; kingdom Metazoa; phylum Chordata; class Mammalia; order Eulipotyphla; family Talpidae; genus Condylura; species Condylura cristata. The sequence goes on along the minus strand of NW_004567134.1, from coordinate 16,083,763 downwards.
CGACGAAGTCCACTGCTGAGGGGAGCAGCGGGCGAGTCAGCAGAGGTCTGCCGCGCCCTGTGGTCACCTCCGGGCAGGCGGGGATCGAACCCATGAGGAAGTGGCCCTAGCATGTCAGTGCTGTGCTTTAACCCGCTGCGCCCCCAGGGAGGGCCTATTCATAACTTTTTACTTAGAAGGAACGATCAAGTCAAAGGAAACTGCCAAGAAAGACCTCGCCTCCCCCAGTGTCTTGCCCAGCTCGGGCACCTTCCAAACGAGGCTCATGACAGCACCGCCCGCAGAGCGCCGCGTTACACGCGCTCACAGTTGTGCACACACGTGTGTACAGGCCCATGCAACTTAAGCACCCGTGTCATTTGTACGACACCCCACCAGCAAGAGGCACAGTGACCTGTGAGCACAGACTCCCTCCTTGGAGCCACACCCGGTCCGCCCCCACCCAACCCCCTGTTCTCTCCCTCCGCAGTGCTGCTCTGGGCGTTGCAACAGGCACTCACACCCCAGGAGCGTCCTCTGGGGCCTCGGCAGGCTGCTGTGACCTGCCCAGCGCTCTCTGCTGTGCGCCTCTCACGACACGGGCGAGCCCCACCTGGCCAAGGCGCCTCTCCTCATCCATCCGAGGATACCTGAGTCACCGGGTATGGAGGGGCGCGGCTATGCAGGCGCTTGGGTGTGTGGCGTGAGTTTTCACTTACTAGGGACAAATGACCAAGAGTGCAGCAGCGGCCACTTGGCCGCTGCCTAGGTAGACGTGCCCCTTTCTCTTTTCCCAATTCGTTTACTTATTGTATTTCACACCATTGCCCTGTGTGCGAGGTAAGCTTTCTCCTCTCAGGCGCAGTCCCTGTAAGACCCCCCCCACCCACTCACCCGTAAAGATCCCTCCAGGCTGTTGTCCAGGGGCTGTGCCCTCCACACTCCCGTCGGCAACGTCCGAGGGACAGTTTCTCCGCATCCTCACTGGCCTTTGGCTCTGTAAACTTTTAGTCATCTGCCACACGTGTACCCAGGTTTCACTGCGGATCTAGCCTGCGCTGCTCCAGCGTTTGGTGACGTTCGACACGGCGGCAGGTGCTCACTTCTCACCCGAAGGTGCTCTTTGGAGAGTGACTCTGACGGCTGCCCAGTTTCTAGCTGGGTTGCTTGAGTGGCTACTGTGGTGTTTTGAAAGTTTTTTGTTTTTTTTTTTAAACACATGAGGTACCAGTGCTTTGTCAAATTTCGTGATTGGCAAATCCTTTCCCCCCAACCTGTAGTTGGTCTTTTTATCCTCGTAACATCCCCTTTATGGGCTGGGTGGTTTGTGGAGCAGAAATGTTTACTTTTGGTGAAATCCAGTTGACTTTTTCTCCCTCTGAATCACGCCGAGCTTAGCACCAGATCGTAGCGACCATCGTCTTACAGTTCGGTGCCTAAGAGCTTTACACTTTCCATTTCAGTCTGTGCTTCATTTTGAGTTGATTTCGTGTGAGAGGTGAGCGTGGCTGTTCAAGACTCCAGCACCGCTGCTTGAGTCATCTTGCGTCCACTGAGTTGCTTCTGTGCTTTCCTCAAAAATCAGTTGAGCTTATTTGTGGGGGACTCCTGGTCCCTTCCATGCCAATGACAACACAGCCTTAATTTCTATGTACTAAGTCTTGAAATCTGGTGGACTGTTTTTTCCCCTAACTTTTCTTATTTTTTTCAAAAAACGGTCTGAGCTATTCTAACTCCTTTGCTTTTCCAAGCAAGTTTTAGAAGACTCCTTTCCATGTCTACAAACATTTGCTGGGGTTTTGGTAGGGATTGCAGAGAACTGACATCTTTTCTGCATTGGGTCTTCCAATTCGCAAACACATTCTGTCCCTTCTTTTATTTAGATCTTCTTTGATTTCTTTCATTGGAGTTTCCTCATTTTCAGCATTCAGATCTTGTAAATGTTTTGTTAATTTTACATCTTAGTATTTCATTTTTAAGTGATTGTTAGAAGCAGTACATTTTTAATTATGACATTTTTAGTTTGTACTAGCTATAGAAAGACAACAGACTTTTGCATGTTATATATTTTATCCTGAAACTTTCCTAAACTTTCTTGCAAGTTTGAAGGTTATTGGGGGGGGGGGGTATATTAACCCAGGAATTTTAAATGTAGATAAAGAAGTCATTGTAAATAGGGAGCAATTTTATTTCTTCCTTTCCAACTTTATATTGTCTCATTCTACTGCCTAGAACTTGCAGGCCCATCTCAATGTAAATAAGACCTGATCTCCTTACCAAGTTAACAATTTTAGAGCCCTAAACTACTGACATCATATTAGCTGTAGCTTTTTCGTAGATGTTTTTACCAAATTAAGGGTGTTTCCCTTTGTTCCTATCTTTCTGTATGCCATTTCATGCATGGGTATTGAGTTTTAGTAAATGCTTTTCCTGCAGTATGGATATGATCATGGAAGTTTTTTCTTTGGTTCAGTAACATGGTTGATTGATTTTCAAGTGTTGAGCTTATCTTGCATTCCTGGAATAAACTGTACTTGGTGATGCTACATACTTATTTTTTTTTATATGCTCTCCTGTGTTTACTGTAGCACTATTTATAATAGTCAAGTCATAGGAATAACCTAAATGCCCAGTGACAGATGAGGGGCTAAAGAAGATATGTAATGTGTACAAAAAATATACTTATGTTTTCTAATATAATTGTTTATTTTCATATCATTTTGTGCATTTTCCCATCTCAGTTGTAATCCCTTTGGGCTTCCCGTCACCAAATCACCCGTGTGCCATCACCATAGTTAAGTGCACTCCCCTCCTCAAACCCCCGTTTTTGATCCCATTCCCCACTCCATACCCAGAAAATGTCTCTGGTCTATAGCTGTTCACTATCATTATTTTCTCCCCTGGTCCATTACTCCTGCTACAAGTAAACCATCTGGTATTTTTCCTTTTCTTTCTGGCTTATTTCACTAAGCATGATCCCTCCAGCTCCATCCATGTTGCTGCAAAAGGCATGTGTTTATTTATTTTTTTTGGTTGCTGAGTAATATTCCATTGTGTATCTGTACCACATCTTTTTAATCCAGTCATCCACTGTTGGGTATTTCGGCTATTTCCAGATACATACTTATTTTTACACATTGCTACAGCCTGTTGGTTAACATTTCATTAAAGGTTTTTTATCCCTATTTATGATGGGTGTTGGGCTTTATTTTCTGTACAGTATTTGTCAGATTTGATATCAGGGTAAAACCAGCTTCATAAAGAGAATTAAGAAAGTGTTTGCTTTTATTCACTAGAAAAAATTACAGAATTGGTGCTATTTTTTTTAATTGGAAAAATTCTCCAATGTAACTGTCTGTAGGAATTTATTTTTAGGGGATTTAAAAATTAAAGTTTTAATTTAGTTAATTATAGGACTATTTGATCTAATTCATATTTCTGATGAAAAATCCTGTTATTTGGATTGTGATGTGTTACTTTTCTCCCACTGCTTTCAAGATTTTGATTTTATTTTGTTTTTTAGTTTTTAGAAGTTTTGCTATTTTGTTAAGTGTCATTAGATTTGGTGTAGGTTTCTTTGGATTTTATCCTATTCAGAGTTTGCTTGGTTTCATGAATCTGTAGGCTTACCCCATAATTTGGGGACTTTTCAGCCATTATTTCTTTAAGAACTTTTCCGGCTCCACCCTCTCCTTCATCTCCTTCCAGGGGCCAGTAATACGAACATTACATCTTTTGTGTTAGTACCACAGGCCTCTGAGGTTCTGAAACCACGTGAAGTCATCTTAACAGCGCCCTGGGATTTCCCAGAATCACACGACCTCTTCACACTGCTAATCAAATTGGATTTTCTGATCCAATGATCATTTTCTGTGAGCTCCCAGCTTTCTATCTGAGTCAGGTTAGTAACTATCTGTCCAGTCAGGAGAGAAGAGGAATTTGGGCCTTATGGGAGGCGTTTTCTCTCCCACCCAACCAGGCTGACCCTGCTTAGCTCACGGCCTGGGGCACACTCGGGGCATGTGGCCTCAGCCTGGGGGGCTTTTCATGCTACCCACGGTGATGGGTGCCTTGGAGTGGTGTCCAAAGGGCACTTGTTGGTAAAACTAGGAGCTGGCTGGGCATCTTCCAGTGTCCCCAGGCCTGGGCCTCCGGGGTCTCCTCAGGGTGACACGGGGACCCGCTGCCAGTCACTAAGGCCCAGGCAGGAGGGCAAGAGCATGACTGTGCCTCATCGCCCAGCGCTCTGGGTTCTTCCTGCCCAGGCTGGGTAAGCTCACTGAGGGGCCCCAAGCCTGGACTCCATCCCCAGTTCGGGAGGCAGGAGGCACCGCGCCCGCACAAAGCGGCTGACGTCCGGAGGGCGTGACTCCCGGCAGGGCAGCGTCACAGCCGGGCCTCGTGATCCCGTCCCAGTGCCACTTTCCAGGTACTTCCTTGCATCAGTTCTCCAAGCATGTGCCCCCGACGCTCCCCAAGGCCCCGCGGGAGGTCTGCAGGTTCAAGCAGGTTTTCCAGCCACATGAGAAGTCAATGGTGTCCCCAGTGTGCTGGTATTTGCACGGCTGGTGCAGATGCAGGGGTGACTGCAGCTCCTTTCCGGGCTGGAACCCACTAAATTGTACTGCGTCTTCATCATCACCCACTTGCGGTCGAAAAAAGAAAATAAAGCCAGTTGTGCGTAGGAATGGCCTGGATGCCGGGAAAGATAAACCTTGACTGGGGGTACAGAAAGCAAACCACAGGCCCCCGCAGGAAGGTGTTGGACAGCAGGAAGGTTTGAGTTGCCAGCTGAAGTAGACTGTCCTTGGGGAGGCCATTTTTACATGAAAGAGCAGCAGCCAGACGAGTGACAGTTATTCCCACGCAGGCATGAGGCAGACCTGATCTCCAAAAGTGAACAATGTGAGCCTGTCACTTCAAGGAAAACAACCGACAGAATTTGCTGCCAGCGATCAAGTTTGAACCTTCAAGGCAAAAATCAGAGCACTGTTGAATGTGTAGCTGGCGTCGTGAAGCTGACAGCCTCACGGCACTTACGTTTCTGACGAGGTCAGTGGTGAGATAACAAAGGTGATTTTAAAAATACTGCCCCGTCTACGAACTGTGCAAACATTTGAATGATCTGTGTAACAAAAGGGCCAACGCTGGACGTCCTCAGAGAGTGCACAGGTAACAGAGTCTTCAAGAGTTCGGCAGCAGAAGTGCAGGGGGAAAGTGTTGGCCTGGCTTCTCTCTGCAGCTGGGTTTTTTTTTTTTTTAAAGATTTATTTCTTTATGCATATAAGAGCTGGGTGCAGGACAAAGGTGTGGGGTGGGGAGGATTCACTATAGACAGAGTGGGGAGCAAAACAGGTGGATGGACTATACACCGCTGAGGGGAGCAGAGGAGAGACAGGAGAGGTCTGCTGCGCCCTGTGGATCAGCTCTCTGGCCGGGGATTGAACTCAAGCTGCAGGCAGCTTCACAGTGCTGCGACTTAACCTCTCGCGCCACCGGGCTGGCCCACACTGCAGTTAATTCTTCAGGTGCGCGCTGCTATGGGCTGAACTGTGATCCCACGCCCGACTCAGAGGGTGTCACCCTCCCTCCAAAGCCTCAGAACGTGACCATATTTGGAGGCAGGACCTTTAGAGAGGTGGTTACGTTAAAACGGGGCCACTCCGGTGGGCCTCATGCCACCTGGCCAGTGTCCTTAGACACAGAGCGATTTGGACACAGATGGACACACAGAACGGACCGTGTGGGGATGCTGCCTCTGTGGCCAGCGAGTGCGCTCTGGGGAGGAACCCAGGCCCAGCACACCTCGGCCTGGGCTTCCCGCCTCCGGACCGGGAGAGGACGTTAGAGGACGTCAGGGCGGTGAGCGGCTCCAGCACCCTTGTGGAGTTTGGGTGTAGTACCAAAGGAGAGTATGTGCGATCGTCTGAAAAGGCTGTTTCGCGGCCCTCCGTTTCTCCAAACATATCGCTGCGTGAGGCTGACTGCACTCATATACATTAACCCAAACATCAGCAGGCAACTGGCTGAATGCAGGAGCAGAGGAGAATCCAGCTGTCTTCAATTAAGTCATTAAAGAGATTTGCACAAATATAAAGCCATATTACTCCTCTCGCCAATTTTTTTTTTTTGGTTTGGAAAAAATATCATTATTTTGCATCGTCTGTGGTATATGTTGCCACATTGGGCTGCTGCTTCTTCTGCATGAATTAATAATAAGTATTACTCAGAGCTCAGGTTGGCTTTCTGTGTAGCGAGGCTGGGAGAGAGAGCTCAGGCTAAGCCCTTTGGGGTTCGCAGCCACTTCTCCAAGTGTGAGGTCAGCATTTTCCAGCCTGGGTCAACCCAGCCTGCCATCCAGGGGGTGATGTCTGCTCCCCACCTGGGGGCTCTCTGCTCCCAGTGTGGCCACGTTTAGGTGGGAAGGCTGTCCTTAAAGTCACGCTGGTCCCAGCCAGAACCAGGCAGCCGGCAGGACTGAAAGCAGAGAGGTCCCGCTGGGGGTGCTCAGAGATGTCTTCCTACTGATATCCAGTTAGGGGCCCTTGGAGGCTCACGCCCCCCACTGTCTAGGCTCAAGGCCCGAGCCAAGAGGTGGGGGACCCACTCCCTGTCCAAGCCATGTTTCTGTCTTCCTGAAGGGGGGTGTGCAAGAGGGTCCTGCTCCTGGTCAGGAGCCAGGATCCCTGGCGACGGCAGTTAAGTCCGAGAAGTGGCCCACTGGCTCGGGCCAGCCCACCGCCACGGTTCTTTGTGCCCTCCCTGAAGTTGTCAGCGTCTGGCCACGGGACCTCAGCACGCGCGCTCCACCCTCGCCCACCGTCCCGGGCGGATTTCCCTCCTCGCTCGCTGTTTCTCTTCCAGGTGACTGCATCACGGTCAGGAAGAACCCAGCACTGTGGCTGGCAAGCGCGGAGCCCTGGGGACCCACGTGTCCACGAAGGGAGAATCTGCCCAAGACTGCGGCGCCCGCATGCCAGGGGATCCCACCCCGCCGTGGGGCTGTGGCAGCCTCCTCTGCAGGAGCCCTGGGCGAGTGTGGGCAGCAGCGTGGCTCCCGGGAAGGAGGCTCCTGGGAGGCCGCACGGCGCAGAGCCGTGTGAGAGCCCTGGCAGCGACATTCAGCGATGGGTGGCAGAAGTGGGCACCCAAGACGTACACGTGTTTTTAAAAGAGGCCTGTGGGATTTTCTGTATTCTGTTTCTTTTTGTTGTGAACTAAAATCTGCTCTAAAAATACAGTCTTTAGGGGAAAAGAAGGACGGGGAGGAGCCACACAGGGTGGCTGAGTCCTCTGGGAGAAGCAGGGCTCGGGGTGGGGCCACCGACAGGCCCTTGGGGCGGGGGGTGCATCGTGCTGTTAGGCGACGCAGCGTTCAACATGTCGCTGCACAAGTTGCCTCACATGGATCCAAGGTAACAGTGAAGAGGCACCATCGAGGACAAAATGTAGTCTGTCCCAGAGAGGTTGCTGCTCAGGAAGCTGGACGCAGGTAAGTGATTGGGAGGCGGCTACTTGTCACAAAGATGTCTGCGGCGCTTTTCTTGAAAAAGCCCACGACGTGGAAATAACCTGAATCCCAAGCGAGTAAGAAAATGACTCAGCCGCAGCTTAGAATACTACACACCCATCAAGAACCGGGCTTTCGAATAATTTTTAATGACCTGGAAACACGTTTTAGCGTTGAATGAAAAACGTGGCATGCAGAGTGGGAATAAAATAAGATCTCGATTTTCATGACACCCACGGGAAACAGTATTGCGTTTATAAAACAGGAAAAGAAAAGATGCTGGAAGATAGAATACGGAAGACACGGCATCCCCCAAATGTCAGCATGGGTGGGGGAATGTGCCCGGCTCCTAGTACAGGGAGCTGAGCACCTGAGGCCCCGCCCTCCGTGGTCACCTGCTGTCCCCAGGCTGGGGCCAGTCTGACAAGCACATCAGCCCGCCTCCACTAGGGGGCACAAACAGGGGGGAGGAGGCCTCAGACCGCCCTCACACATTCCTCCTTCCTGGCCTTCAGTGAGCCCCCCCCCCCCCCCCGCGTCCACCTCTCTCCAAGCCCTCTTGCCGGGGTGCACTCACCACCACCCCCGGCCGCCCTGTCCAAAACAGAGGAAGGGGCCGGGTTCCCCAGACTTGCCAAGCTTCTCCACTCAGCCAGGGCTGCCCCATCTGGGAGCGGCCCCACGGCAGCGTCTCCACACGCCCCAACTTGGGGCCTGCCAGGGACCCCCTCTCTTCAGAGGTCCCCCCCTCTCTAGAGACAAAGTCAGGCCGCACCATGACAATGTCCCTCCTCGCCAAAGCCCCCCCACCCAACTGATGAGGTCTGGTCATGGGCTTTATTGCCCAACTTGACAAGTGGGGAGACCGAGGCTCTCGGAGTGATTCCTGTCTCGGAGGGTGCACAGCTAGCGGTGGCCGAGCTGGGACTCGAGCCGCGGCTGAGCGGCCCCTGAAGCCGGGGTCGGCCGCCTGCTCGCCGGCCCGCTGGGAGCGCTGTGCACTTGAGCGATGCCCTCTTTGAGTCAAAAATAAACTGCAGCTCAGTTCTGCGGTGCCATCTGCCACGCACCAACTCAGAGCAGAAATGTCGACTTGCTGCAGAGCTGAGCGCTGGCAGCTGGCGCGAGCAGCAAGCCCTTCCCCTCCCAGGCACCCCCAGGTCAGACACTTAACGGCAGGGGGGTTTGGGGGGGCAGGCCGGGAGCTCAGTCTTGGCAGGTGGTAGGCAGAGCTGTGGGCTGGCGGGCGGTCGGCATCCTGGGGGCCAAAGCTGACCGCCCAGAGTGTGAGGTCGTGAGCGAGTCCTCGCCTCGCTCCAGGCCTCAGTTTCCCCATGGTAAGGGCCGGGACATGTGATTCCACCAGCCCAAAGAGGTCATAATCTCCGGCTGCAGGTCTTGGCGGGTGGCGGGTGTTGCGCCTGGGTCCTTTGGGTTGACCACAGTCAACTGGGAGAAAGAGAAGGTGGGTTTTCAGAGGGAGGAAGGGACCAAGGTCACAGTGTCCCTCTCAAGAAGACGACCACAGCAGCGATGACATGGAGGCGGAGCGCATGTCTCCCGAGGCTCTCTCAGGCCCAGCATTTCTCCACAGCCCCCATTTCACAGGGAGGGAGAGGGAGTGGCCAAGGCCCACAGCTGGCCTGTGTGATGTCCTGGGACTGCATTGAGTCCCAGGAAGCTGCAGGCCAGGACTTGTAGACCCCTGTCCAGGGAGGCTGAGGCCCCTTCCGAGGCAAATTATCTTGTGCCAAAGGTGGACGTGAGTCCCCACCCAGGAAACTTCTCAATCCCTGCGCTTCCCCGTTGTGCATGTTACGTGTGCAACACCCCTCCAAGTCGGCGGAGGAGCTGGGTGGGGACCAATGTCCACCCGCCAGCCACGTGCATGTGCTCGGGGGGCCCCTCCCTGTTAAATGAGGGGGTTGAAAGAAGCAGCCCCAGCTGCGCACAGCTCTGGGCACTGCTCTGGTCATTACTGGTGACTCCTGTGGCTTCTCATCCATCTTCTGCCAGCCTGGACATAATGGACAGTATGGACCCTGGACGTCCAGGCTCCAACTGGCTAACCTCACTGCTGGACCCAGGCCCTGGCACTCAGCAGCCCTGCACCACTGGGGGTGGGTGACGGGGCTCTAAGAGCATTTGTTCTGGGCCTTTGCTTTGTGTCACGGGGAGGATGCTGGGAAAAGACCCCCAAGGCCGCTGCTCACAGGTGCATCTGAGCACCAGGCTGTTGTTCCAGCTGCACATGAACAGCGTATTCCATCCTCAAGGTGATGCTGAGAGGCCAGAGAAGCTGTCACTGCCCAGCCCACAACCCACAGACCTGACCGCCATGGCACCAACTCATCCCTGCTTCTCTGCCTGGGGGCCTTTGCGGGTTCCAGTGCACCTGTCACACCAGAGAGATGACCACCCCACCCAGCAGTCCTCAGCCAATGACAAAGGTGTATAATACACCTGCTCCCTCACTCCTAGGGTGGGAAAACGCAGAGCTGCGGCCTCTACCCTGGCTCTCCGTGTGTCCCTGCTGCAAAGGAGCCCCATCTGCCAAGAGTGATAAGTAACTTGCTTGCAAACACCTTCTCTTCCTGTCTCAACGCCCCCCTTCCCCACCAGCTTTCCTGCGCCTCCTACAGAAAGCGCCCGCACGCAAGTCATGGTCTTATGGGTAGGTTCTGGCAGAACCCAGCCTGACAGGGGAGGCATGCACATTATTCCCTTCCGTGGGAACAAAGGCAACGATCAGCAAGGACTATTTTTCCCAGGTGGCACCAAGGTCCAGATCCGAGCCAGGCCCCTCTAGCCTCAGACACTTGGCTTTAAGCATCATCGCCACTGAGAAGAAAGAGCTAAAGGTGAGACTGAAGTCTAAGGCGAGCATGGCCGCGGGGGAACCCTCCTTCCTCTTCAGAGACTTCGCATCAGGTCCTGAGCTAGCGGTCGCGAGGGCCACCGCTAAGTGCACTGGCCCTGGGATCTTAGGGGCCCGGGCTCAAATCTGGGCACCACACACGCGCCAGCTCTCCTGACCTCTGCTTTGTCATCTGTCCAGTGGAGCTGCTTACCCCACGGACTGCTGGAAAGGCAAACAGGCTCACACGTATAAATAAGCTATAAGATGATGGTGACATCAGTGCTGAAGAGGAGGAGGATGTGTGTCAGCAATCCTATCATTTTTAGCATGTCTTATCACTTAGGCCAGCCTGTGGTTAAAATAATAACTATGTGTTGCAGAAGAACTTAAAGTTTGCATTTTCCTTGCTTCCCCCCCCCCCCATCCTGCATCCCTCTCCCCTTCCTTTCTCTCATCCATCCCAAGCCCCTGCCCTCTGCTGCTTGCCAGGCCCTGTGCCAGGCAGAGGAACACAGACATGATGGCTTCTGCCCTCCAGGGAGCTCTCAGGGCCTGGGGAGGTGGGAAGAGCCGCAAGGAAACCACACAGCACAGTTTAGTTAGCAAAGGCAGAACAAAACAGGGGAGAATGAGGAGGGGAACCCCATTCTACCCGGAATTGATGGAAGGTGCTACAGGGCTCAGAGAGGTCAAGGCGCCTGCTCAAGGTCCCCACGCAAGCAAATGGTCAGCCTGTCTCCAAACACCACAGGCTTCCTGACATTCTGCTCTGAGCCTTTCTTCTGTTGAGCTCCAAGGAATCCATCACAGTAACGACTTCTATCAAAGACAGGTCTTGGGGACTCAGCCCAAGGGAGTCTTTGTGGCTGGCCGGCCACAGAGCACAGTCTCCGAAATCTCAGTAGAAAGAGCAACTGAAGACTTGCCAGCACTACAGAAGCAATGTTTATTTCAAAGGGAGGCTGATAAGACACAGCAACTTCTTCTGAGCCCTAGAGTTTCAGCAAAGCGCAGAGATGGGGCAGGCGATTTCATGGGGAATAAGGAGCTTGCTGGTGTGAGAGCATTTACCTGGCTGCAAACTGCTGTTTTCCTTATGTCACCTTTGGATCAACTTAACTACCTAAAGCCATTGCCCCACCCCTGTAACATGGAAATAAACTGGATCCCAACCGCACAGATCCACAGATCGGCTTTTAGTTTTGTTTGCAGAAAATACATTTTTCTTTATGTGGTTCTCTTTTTGTTTGTTTGTTTTAAAGATCACTCTGATAAAGTCTGAGGCAGAGTTGTCTTTCGGAGCAAGAAGCTTCTCAAGGCTCCAGTGAGAACACAGGTCCTGGCCTACAGACATTCACTCGACAGACCCTGCCCTGACTGAACCGCCTACCCCAGCAACACAGCTCCTGGTGCCACCATCGCACACTCTTCTGGCCCTGCCAGGGCCCATGTCACCCCAGAGTCCACAGAATGAGTCACAGATGCATTTTTTTAAAGATCTCTTTTATTATGCATACGAGAGCTGGGGTGTAGCCTGAGGTGGAGGCGTAAGAGGATCCACCAGAGACAGAGTGGGGAGCAGAACAGGTGGATGGACAGAAATGCGCTGCTGAGGGGAGCAGCGGGGAGACAGGAGAGGCTGCTGTGCCCTGTGGGTCACTCCCTGACCGGGGACAGCTTCATAGTGCTGAGACTTGACCCCTCATGCCACCACGGAGGCACCCGCAGACGTGTTTTCTCAGTAGCAGGAAATCCAGGCCCAGTGAGTCAGGGTGCGGAGAAGGGGGCGGTTCACAGCTGTTCTGGGGGGAGGAGGACCTGCCTTCCGGGTCGCCAGGGCCTGACTCCGGCCCGAGCGCCCACGGGCCAGGCTGCTGGCAGGTCGCGGGACCTGCTGCTCCCCTGGATGCAGGCTGCGACCCGACTGCCCGAGCTGGGTCAGGCCAGCTCAAAAGGGACAGGAAGGGCCAGTGGGAGAGCTGGTGACCCCTTCTGCCCGTTCCACTCCAGAACTGAGGTGGGTCATTAGCAGGGTCCAGCCACGGGCCAGACAACACTGTCCCCTCTCCCAGCACAGCCCCGAGACTGGGTGCTCAGACCCAATCCCAGAGCGCTCGCACCCCAGTGAGTCCGGCCTGATGGGGAGCAGCCAGCCGGGCCGTGGGGCGCGGTCAGGGCCTGGGGCTCAGACGCCGGCCTCGCCCTCCGAGGGTCCCGGCCTCGCCCTCCGAGGGTCCCGGCCTCGCCCTCCGAGGGTCCCCGGCCGCCACCGGAGCTCTGTGCGACACAGGCCCTCAGGGCCAAGCCTTCCTCCTTCCCGGCTGTTCCCACAGCACCCCCACGCCCGGCGCTGGCAACCGAAGTTTCATGTAAAGAAGTGTTTCTCCATAAACATGCTTCTATTTTGAGTTAATTTATATTTAGAAATAGATTTTTCTTTCTTTTTCAGAACAGAGTTTGGACTCCCAGCTCAGCCGGGGGACACCATTGTGTTTCTTGGAAAAAGAATGCAAAGTATCTTATTTACTGGCCTCTTGCTCTAGACCTCAACGGGGTGACCAGGGAGGGGCCTTGAGCCCCCGTGTAGACAGCGAGTGGCCTGGCCACAGGCCCTCGCTGCCCTCGGTTTCCCCGCCGGGGCTGCGGCTGGGAAGCACGGGCAGGCCCAGGCGGGCCGGGCCAGCTCTCCGGGGCCCTGTGGACCCAAGCCAGGAATGGCCACGCCGCTCTGAGGGGTCCACGCTGCAGGAGCAGGGCCGCGCCCCCCCAGGGGGCTGGACTTGGGGAGCGGTCCTGCAGCAGCATTTCTGGCAGAGAGGGAACACCCTTCCCAGCCGCCACCCCAGCACAGGGGCCGACTCAGCAGTGGCGAGGGGGTGGGCTGGGAACCACTGAGGTGTCGCCAAGGAGGTGACAGATTTGCCCCCAGGAGCTGCTCAGGGAGGAGAAGGAGAAGGGGGTGCCGAAGGAGCAGCTGCCACGGTAAACTCCCTCCCTGCCAGGGCAGCTGGAAGCCAAGAAACTACGCCTGCCCCCTGCCCCCCCAAAGGGCTCGGGACCCCTAACAGTGGAGACCTGTCCCATCAGCAAAGCAACGCGGAGCTTCTCTTTTGAGCCGTCCGTGCAGAGGCCTGGCCACAGCTCTGGGGTGCTCGGCTCATCCTGGCCTCAACTTCCTGCTCTCACGCCAGCTTTACAGAAAAGGAAACTGAGGCTGGAAATGGCCCAAGCCACAGGAGCTGCTCCAGGGAGGGCTGGGCTTCCTAGGAGATCTGCTTCAGGGGCCCTGGCATGTGTGGGGGTCCCCCAGCTGGGGCCTGCTGGCACCTGAGGAGTGGGTGAGTGCTCCAGAACACGAGGGCTGGGCCCGCGTGCGGGCCAGGGGCTGGGTTGGCAGCTGCCGCTGAAGTCTGCCTATGTGTCTTCTTCTGCGTCAGCAATAGCTCAAGGAAGGAGGCGCTCCTGTTTCTACCTGGAGGACGACCTGCCTCCCAGGGCACACCGCCCTCCCTGCTCCACCGTCACCTCCGACCTCCAGCTGCTCATCCGTGCAATGGATGGAATAAATGAGAATCACAGCCTCAGAGGATGTCAGGGTTAAATGAGGGACCCGAAGGGAAGCGCTTCAGAAGCCGCAGAGTACCCCCGAATACTAAGGAGTGTTATTATTTACTGGAATCGCCACTGGGAGGGTGCGGAGGGCTGGGGGTGCTGAGGGCTGGGCCTTGCAAGGCTCTGGATCTCCGGCGTGCTGGGTGGTTGCTCCCCAGACCTGAAGCTCCAGAGAGTGAGAAGTGGTGTGCCTCAGTTTCCCCGGCCCTCAGCAACCAGCACAGCCCAGCAAGCGTCCTGGCTGAGCAATCCGGGATGAATTCAGGGCAGGGGAGCTGGGTGAGCCGAGAGGTTCAGCGCAGTGGTAGTGACAGGAGGCTCCTGGCCGGCAAAACCAAATGTGGGTGCATTTCTGCGCCCCTGGGCGAGGTTCACAGAGCCCAGAAAGAGCTGACGTCAGGGGGTCAGAGGGGTGTTTATAGGCCCAGGCCTGACCCTCACAAGGGCCAGAATGATGGGGCCAGGGCTGGGAGTGCTGTTGGGGTGAGCGTCAAGTTGACCTTCCAGGTGGACACACTGGAGCGCAAAAGGACATTTTTAACGGGGTGCTGCCTGCCCCCCCACCGCCCCCGGAGAGCTTGGGCCGTTGCGGGGCACCGAGCCAGCAGTCATGCATTTGTGGATCCTTTGGCCTGCTCTCCACATTGCTGGGGAAACTGAGGCCCAGCGAGGGTGCAGAGCTGGATGGGCCTGGCCCCGCATAGGCCTGCCAGAACTGCTGAAGCAGCAGCTCCAGCGGCCGGGGCTGGCCTGGAGGGCCTGGAGGGCCGGCGCTAGCTCCGGAAGGAATTGGGGGTTTCCAGAGTGCCCAAAGTCTGCGGGGTAGAGAGCAGCCCTGGCCTGTTACTAAGGGCCTGAGCAGTTGCTAAGCGCAGTGAGACCTCCTGAGGGGCCATTGTTCAGTGCTCAATAGACAGCCTAGAGCCACATTCCCCCACTCCCAAATCCCTGGGGCCCCTGGGGCTCTGTGAAAAGGGGGAGATTATAACCTCAGCCCAGAGACAGGCCTGCATTGGCTTTCCAGGGCAGGGCCTGGGGGGCGGCCGCCTTTTAGAGGCAGGTGCGGGGAGGCTGGGTGCCCAGTGGGGGCCACTCATGGACGGGACAAGGCCAGAAAGAGCCCAGGAGCGCTGAGGCAGTGCCTGACTGCTCTAACCCATGCGATCGCACTGAGGGGTCACAAGGAACACCCCGTTTTACGGTGTAGGAAACTGAGGTGCCCCCATGCCTTGGTTCTCGGGACAACCACCTGATGACATCCTTGTTCCAGCTCCAGGAACGCGGGACCCTGGAGGGTCAGTGGCCCTGGGGAGGGGAGGTGGCAGGCCGGATGAGGGCTGCTCCCCATCTGAGCTCGAGCGGGGTTCGGGGGGGTCGTCCTGGGCTCCGGTGAACCCAGTGGAGTCGCAGGGCCCTTAACTGGGAAGACAGCGGCCGGTGGGGACCAGCCCAGAGCCTGGGGCTGGACGCAGGAGGCCCGCTGGGCAGGCAAGGGGAGCCAGGCCGTCCCCGTGACAGTTACGTTTTGCCTTTTCTCCCTGGGCACAGGCCGGGGCAGGACACAGGCTCCCTGATTTCTGAGGTGCCACGTGGGGGAGGGCTGCCAGGTGACCTCCCCGCTCCTTCCTGGCCGGGGGTTGTTGCTGCATCTGTGGTCCCAGCCTGGGCCTGTGCTCTGAGACTCGTTTGTGTGGGATCCCACCCTCGTTCTGGGAGGCACTTCCAGTTTCAGGGGCTTCAAAGGAAGGTGCTGCGAAGCCGGCAAATGCTTGGGAGGTGTGGGCTGCCAACCCCGTGCCCGACTGGCTTGACTCTCTCCTGGCCTCTGGCGCGTGGGCAGTCAAGGCTGACTGCCAGGGAGGCGTGTCCCTGCGGCGCCATGGAGGACGGGAGAGAACTGACCGAGGGAAGGAAGAGCAAACCTGGAGGAGACATCCCAAGGTCCAAACCTGCCTCATGCCAGGAGGCGGGGGCAGAAGGGACTCACATGACCATTCACCCCGTCGCAGAAATCAAGACCCTCAGTGCCGTATCACAGGCAGAAGCCCACGCAGGCATCACGCGTCTGTGTCAGGCTGCCGTAGGGGATGTAGGAAGCACAGAGCCGAGGGCCAAGATACGGACACTGGGCCCACTGGGAGATCTCAGGTTCCTTCAGGATCTCAGTTATCCAAAATCGACAGCGAACAGGCCACTCCACAAAGGAGTTGTAAAGGGGGTCCCCAGGAAAAGGGGCGGTTCCAGGCTCCCTGCCCCACCCAAAGGAGGGTGGAGCTGAGGAGAAGACTCTAGAGAGGAAACAAGAGGAAGGAAGCAGGATGGAGCCCGGAGGAGGCCTGGGGAGCCACATGGAGCAGAGACACTGAAGCCTTCTCTTGCTTCTTGGCCCCGGGCCGGGTGATACCCACGTGGGTGAGGGACCCGTGAGGAGGTGACGATGGCGGTGTTTGATTTTGCTTTTGCTTTTTTCTTCCCCGATTCGTGCGGTCCTTTCTGACCCTTCTCTATGGTCCCTGCCACAAGGTGCTTTAGGCTTGTGGCGGCCTTTCAGGCCTTGCTCTGGGCCAGTCCCCTTTGGGTGGACTTTTACCCACTCAGGGATGGGTCACTGTGGGTGTCTGATTTAGAAACTCTATTCTTTGTCTTTTCTGTATTGCACACTGATTGTATTAAAGCTCCTCTCCATGAAAGGTCTTTTATGTTTTGTCTTGATGTGGCGGATGGCAGAACCTATTTAGAGCAGACAGGTTTGGGGGTTCAGGGGTGACCACTCCCTGTCCTGAAACAGATTGAGCCCCTCCCCAAGAGAAAAGGACTCTGTCAGTGCAATCCCTGCCCTGGCCCCGGGGCAGCAGTCCTCTGCCCACCTGTGCCCAGGCAGGTGCCCACCCGTGACCTGCCGTGTCCGCGTACCCGGGCAGGTGCCCACCCGTGACCTGCGTGTCCGCCCACCTGTGTCTAGGCAGGTGCTTCTCTCCACCCCTCTCCCTCTGCAGGGCAGCGGCCTCCTGCCTGCCGGTGGCCTGGTGACCTGCACCTGCCGGGGCTTCTCTGCACTGCCCCCCCCGTGGAGGCCGCTCCCCTAGGCCGCCTGCCGCAACCAGGCAGGTCTCTCTCAGCAAACCTGTCCCTGCCTGCTCGTGCCTGTACAAGATCCTTTACTCCGCTGTCCTTTCCCCTAATACACCTGTTCTTTAAATATAACCGAGTCTCTATCTCATGGAGAAACTCGCCTGGGAGCTCGCCACGCGCTGCTCAAGGGGCGCTCTGGGGAGACCTTTCCCAGAGGGAACCCAAGGACCCTGCACTAACTCCAAAAACGGTATCAAGAACTTTCTGGCGGGACAGTGTAAAGAACAGAGGTGACTTGACTGAGCAAGCCCAGGGCTGAGCGGGAGGAGAGACCCAGCTGCGAGGTGCAGCCGGAGGGGTGCAGGTCCGGGACAGGGCAGTGGGCTGGCCATGGGGAGGGGAGGAGGGACAGACGGGCACAGTCATCAAGGCTGTTCAGGGCTGGCAGCGAGGGCAGAAGCGGCTCGAAGGGCTGCTGCACCGAGGGCGACATTCCAGGCCACTGTTCTGCCCCCTCCTCTCGCCACCATGTAGCCCGGCGGCAGGACAGGATGCAAACCCCGTCCTGCACGAGCTGGGGCCCACGCTGCTCCGGTGTCACCCTGCTACCTGGTGTCAGGGCCCAAGGCAGCTGGTAAGGCCCAGGGGTGGGGCTGCTGCGCCCCAAAGCTGGGGGTGTGGGCTATATCCATGGGTGTGCTGGGAGCGGTAAGATTTTCTAAGATTAGGAGAGTGATGTGCTCGCCTCCAAGGTGGCTTGGGGGGGGTGGGGGTGGTTGGAAGCCTGAAGCTACTGGGAGGTGTCACACGGAAAGCCAGCATGAGGCAGGAGACAGAGGTGTGGGTGAGAGTAAGAGAGAGGAGATGAGACTGAGTTCTGATGAGGCTGTTCTAGCTCCTGGATCCAGCCACACCTGAAGCCTTTTACCCCAAGACATTTTAGCTCCTTTCCTTTTGTACGTCAGTCAGTTTGAGTCACTTCCTACAGAAAGATGCTTGACTCATGTGGTGCCCTACCTTCTTGGAAGAAAAAAGGGAAATGGAACTCAGAAGAAAGTTGTATAAGGGGAGAAAATTAGTATTTAATGGGTCTGGAGTTTAACTGTTGCCAGTGAGAAAGTTCTAGAGATTTGTATTTAACACTACTGAACGTCAGTGTTGAAAACCAGGTAAGATGTACATTTTTAAAAGCCAGCAGGTCCGAGAGGGCAGAGGAACAGGAAAGAGAGGAGAGGAAGGCAGGAGAGGTGAGGGGAGGTGCGCGACAGAAGGAAGCCCTGCAGCCTCCAGGGGTGAGGCCGGCTGCTCCTATCACCTCCTCTGCTATTTTTACATCTCCTGGCTCTCAAGGTAACTGCACACCTGTTATCACTGCCCTTCAAACAGGAATTTGTTTTCCAACATTTTAGAAATGCCTTTCTTCCTGAGAAGCACTGCCTCCTTCTCTAAGTTCCTTATTTTCTGAAATCCAAGTGCCCCTGGGAAGGGGAATTAGCTGAACAAATAGCTCCCACCAAGGGTGTCATGCTTTCATTTACAAAACACTCTGCGCCTTATCGAAGCTTCTCAGAAGTCCAGCCAGCAGGCCAGGGCTCTGGCCAGCCCAGGGCAGAGCTGGGTTCGAGGAGAAGGCGGTCCCAGGGGCCGAGCTGGTATGCTGACCCCCTGGCTGGGGTCGGGTGCGGGCGCCGAGGCCCTTTGCAGAGCCACTGGTCCCTCCAGGGTCACCCTGGACTGCAGTGGAAGGCCCCCAGGAGGCGCAAAGCCCACGAGGAACCCCTGTGTGTTCCTGTGTTTCGAGGGAGCCCGGAGGAGCAGACCATTTCCAAAGCAAACGACTTAAGGACGCCGCCAGGCAGTTCAGATGCTGGGGATCGCTCAACTCTTCTTTCAAGTTTCCCCGCTGCGCGATTGGGTTTCCAGTGGGGAGGAGTAAGGCTTACGGAGGCAGGCGCAGACAAGAAAGGCTCTGGCCGCTCCCAGCCTTTGATCAGGGAGCATTTAGCTCTGACTTCCCCAACTCCAGCGGCTGGCCCAGGCCCTTTCAGATCTAGCAGGCAATTAAATGTTCACAGAAAGAAGTAGAAGCTCTGGGGATAATGAGATGGGAGCGGCTCAAAGGCCGCGCTGGGCTTCTGGCGAGCCAGGACAGCACTGTTCAGGGCAGCAGGCACCTCCATAACCGTAAGGAGGCGCCCGGCAGGTGGGTGGGGAGCCCCCCCAGCATGAGCGGGGCCCTGCGGCTGGAAGCACAGAGCCTCCAAGGGATGGCGGGGTGGCGGGGTGGTGGGGAGAGTCGGGGCCTGCCCCCCAGGGGCCTGGGGGCTCAAGAGAGGCGTGACTACCAGGGGGTCTCCGAGGTGCCCTCTCTGTCGTGTTCTGAAGACCAAAGGAACCCCCACCCCCATGGCCAACCCCTCTCCTGAGGAAGGACAGCTGCGACACCCCACGGCCCCCCAGCTGCTGCTCCTGTAGTCCCCTCACCTCAGGGGATGACGCCTGCAGTCAGTCAACTGCCTCCCATCACCTGCTCACACGCGGCCCACCGCCCCGGTCTGCAGGTTCTACACCCAGCACCTCTCGCACTCTGCACACTTTCCCTCCTCACCAACCAGCTGGCACATAGCTTGCCTGCATGAGGCATTAGCTCCCCCGCCCCAGGCCTGCCTCCCACCCTCTACTCCCGCCCCTCTAATACACATTCTGGCAGATGGGTCTTCTGGAAGCTGAGTCCCTCCCACAGCCGCCTCAGTCCTTCCACGGACCCCCCTGCAGTCCAAATCCGCACAGGCCCAGCGGGCGCCTGCCACCCTCCGTAGCGCCACCGCCTGCTCCCTGGCCTCCGGTCACACCGGGGCCCTTCCGTGTCCCATGGCACGACCCGAGCCCTCACGGCCCTTGCGCCACTGGCGGAACGTGGCCCTCTGATATCCCAGGTCCCCTCGGCAGAGCGGTGCTCCCTGGCCCTCCGGGCAGAACCAGTCATGCTGTGCTCACGTTCTGGACGTGTCCAGAGCACGTAGCTGGAAGGGAGATTGCTCATGCGTGTGACGGCGCACGTGACACTTGTCTCTCCCGCCGGGATGGCAGGTCCTGGAAGCAGAGGGCAGTTTTCCTGTGATGCTCAGAGCCTAACGCCAGCCCTGGTGTGCAGCCAGTATTCAACGGATGTCTGCAGAGTGGTGGGGGGCAGTCAGCTGGTTGTGGATGCCTGGCCGGGCTGGTGAGGCAGCGGTTGCCCTGGGTGGGCAGAACGAGGCACCGGCACCACACGGCCAACATCCCAGGAGGCCCCGTGCGTAAATAAGCATATGCCGCAGTGTCCGGCACCGGACCAGGACATGGCGGCTATCTTATCCAAGCCCCCATTTCACAGAGGAAGAAGCTGTGACTCAGAGAGGTGAAGTGACTTGCTCAAGGCCACACAGTACACAAGTAGCAAGTGGGAACTGTCTCCCACTCTAAGTAGCTCTTGCGTTTGACTGCAAGGCCGTCACTTGTACCACCAAGAGCACTTCACACCAAAGCTGCATCCCCTGTTCATTTCTAGAACATTCTTTCC
>NW_004567134.1:16028477-16062988 GCF_000260355.1 Condylura cristata | reverse complement strand
TTGTCTCTTGGGTAAGCAAGCGCTTGAGGACCTCTTTGTTACAGCAGCTGACCTCTACTGCCCTCGCTGACACAGGAGCAGCTGGGCTCAGGCAGGGGAGGGACTGGATTTAAGGTTCTGTAGGCCTCTGATTTCTGCTTCCCTCACCTCTCACGTGGGCCTCATCACCAGGTTCCGGCAACCCAAATTCTGGAAGCCTCTGGGACCTGCTCTTGTTTCCTGCTCCTCCGTTGAGCTGTGTCTCTGGTTCAACGTCTCACTGACTTACCACAACAGCCTCCTGACGGGCGAGCTCCCCACAGCTGTCACTATGTAGCTGGGGGAACTGGTTCCCTAAGCCAGAGCCGGCGGTAATACTGGCCAGGTAGGCACAGCATCCGCCCTCAGGTCGCTGGAGGCCCAGGCCCAGGCTGCTGTGGTACTCACAGTTGCCCCAATGTCCCTCTCCCATCTTTAGGCCAGTGGAGTTACTGAGTGAGTCACACGGGCTAGGTCCAAATCTTCGTTTCGCCTACTTCTTGCTGGTGACTTGCGTAAGTCACTCACGGACTGTTACTACTTCATGGAATGTGGTGTTAAGACATGGGCTCTGACGTCCAGTTGACCGGCTCTCTGTCCTACTGACCAGCTGTGTGCCTTGGGCACGTGAGTAAACCTCTCTGTGTCTTATTTTCCAACTTGCCCCACATCATCCATCCTCTACCTATGCACCTGACTCTCTATCCACCTACTGTCCCATCTGTCCATCCACCTGTCCATCCAAGTCTGTCCACCGTCCATCTGCTCTCCACTTGTCAGTGAAGCCACCCACCCACCAGCCTTTGCCCACCACTCTTACTCATATACTCACAGCTCCGCCTGTGCATCCGTCTGCCCACCCGTCCCTCCCTGACCCTCTCGTCTGTCCATCCTAACGCCCGTCATCCATTATCTGCCAATAGCTACTGCCCCCCCGCGGTCCAGCACAAGATCCCACACAGGTAGGCAGCTTCAGAAGCCCAGGGCCAGACGATGCTCACGCCTGGACCCGAGGTCCAGGTAACTAGGGCAGAGGTTCTCACCCCACCAGCCCCAGGCCCCCTTTACCAGCTGGACATCACGGACAGTACAGCCTGCCATATGCGTAACTGAAACGGGCAAGGACCCCCCTGACTTAACATAGAGGGGAAGTGAGAGGAAGATCGTCGGCCCCACCCTGTGCTTCCGCGGCCTGGCGCTGGACGTGGCTACCCTGCACACAGTGGGGCAGCATCGCTGGGCCCCACGGCGTGAGCGAGTCTGCACCGAAGGGGAAGGACACGCGTGACACGGAGAGGTCCTACGTGGCGCGTTGTGAGGCCAAGTCAGTGTCTTCACGGCGCCACCTCAAGTCACCAGAGCCATGACGGCCAGTGGCGCCACTGCCCTGCTTTAGAGCGGGCACAGCGGCCCGCCCTGCTGGCGCAAGGGGTGGGGTTGCAGCACCATGAAGCCGTCGGCAGCCCCGGCAGCATGAGACGATCCCCGGCCAGGGAGGGACCGCAGGGCGCCGCAGACCGCTCCTGTCTCCCCGCTGCCCCCTCAGCCGTGTGTCTCAGTCCGCCCACCTGTCCTGCTCCCCGCTCTGTCTCTGGGGAGTCCTGTGCCCCCAGCCCCCAACTCTGCACCAGCTCTCGTGTGCATAAAGTACAAGGGCACGTGTTGCCCCGGACGACCGAAGCGCCACTCTCCCTCCATTTGCCTGGTGGCGCGCTCCCAGAAGCCCCAGGACACCGCCACGTGTCCACGTAGCTGGGCGTAGGTGGGGGCCGGCAGGGTTTTCACTGCCGTCCATGTCTAATGAGACTCGACGCTGAGCCAGACCCTGGACTGGTCTTCCGCGTCCCTCGGGGTCCGCTAGTACCCCAGGTTCCTGCCCTTCCGCACCAGCAGGCCCCCAGACTGCTCTAAGCCCCCACCGGCCGCCCGTCGGGCCTCCTCCAGAGCCGCTTCTCCTGGCCCCAGGCCCTCCTGCCCGTGGCGTATCCTGTGGCCCGCACGGCTGACGGCCTCTTGGCCAGGGCCCACCAGCGCCCTGCAGGGTAAGACGCCCTCGGGGGCGGTGGCAGCCAGTGGCTTTGCCCGGAGTCCCGAAACCAGATCTCCGCTCCGGCCGCTGCCCCAGGCCCTCACCTCTCCGCTGGGTGGCCGTGGGCACGACGCAGGCCCCCGTCTCAGCTCCTCCCCGATGCGAGGGCCAGAGGGCTGGCACACCACAGCTGGGGGTTCTCAGGGGAACTCCGAGCAGGCCTCCCCGGGGGTCAGGGCGCTGCCGCTCGTCCTGTCCATCGTGCCACGCGGGTCAGGTGCTGGTGATGGAAGGGATGGCCGAGGGGCCGGCAGGAGTTCCCTGCGGCAGGATGATGCTTCACCCTCAGCGCCTGGCAGGTTCTCAGGGGTGAGGGGAGAGAGCAGCTGGGTTTGTGCTGCGGGTCGGGACAGCCCGGTCGCACCTGGAGGTCTGTGGGCCGGAGGGACGGTGAGGGGCCCTGTGCTGTGGACGGCAAGGCAACATGAAGAGGCCTGAATGCTGCTCACATTCTACCCCCGGGGGAGCGGAGAGCCAAGCCGGGGCGTAAGCTTTCTGGGGGCCCCCAGGCTCAGGCCCGGCCAGCGTCAGCGGCATAGCAGCTGTTAGGTAGAAGGAGCCATCTGGCTTCTGCCCGCCCCACAAAAGGGGGTGCCGGGGGCATGGGGGCTCCCCTGAACCATGACACTGCAGCTGGGCTGCCTGCACCCCACCCTCCCCACCCTGCTCCAGGAGGGGAGACCAACACAGGCCTGGGCTCTTCGTCTCTGCCAGGATCAAGGGCGGGGTTGCCTGGGCTGTGAAAGCCCACACCTGGCCTCCCCGGAGAGCACTTCCCCCTGTGGTGTCACCTGCGAGAAGCCAAAGCCCCCACCATCTTCAGAGAGGGGAGCAGGGCTGGAGGCCAGGAGACAGCTGCCTCCCCGTCCTGACCGTCCAGCGGTCAGCTCCCTGCAGGCCCTTCTGGAGACAGGGCCTCGGGCAGCCACGGCCTCCCGACAGGCATGGGAGCCACGTGCTTCCCCGGTCAGGCTGCACCCCGAGCTGCTGCTCAGACCACGCTGGGGACGCCCCCACCCAGCCGTTCGTTCCCCGCAAGCCCGCTCCTGTCGCCGTGCGGCCCGGGCTGGTGGGCACCAACCCCACTCGCTTCTGTCCGAAGGCCAAACAGGCGAATTAAAAACCAGCTGACCAGCTGGTCTCGGGGAAGAGAGATTTGCCATCAGCGGGAGGACACAGTCCAGCTAGCAGCGCCGAGGCCACGCCACGCACCGAGCCCTTCCGACGCCATGAGCCCCCAACTCTGCGCCGTGGCCCTCACGCAGGTGAGGAAGCCGGCGAGGGTCCCTCCGGCGGCCTGGGGCTGACACTCGTGGGCCTCGGAGCCAGCCTTCACCCTCACGTGCACCGCAGTCCTCGCCCCACCCCGAGAACAGTGACAGCGGCCATCGGAGGCGACTGCAGCTCCTTGCTGAGCACCTACTGGGCGCTGGCCCTGTGCTGGCCACACGGCTGCTTCGGGAAGTGGGGGACAGGGCTCAGGTGCTTTCTTCTCCCCAAGGGCGGTCCTGGGGCTTTGAGACACACCCCGACCATTTTTCTTATTTCAGCAGCCATACGATATTTCTATGAACCAGAAGACAACATGCAACTAGGGAGGAGGCTCTCACTTGACTGTTACTGTCCCTCAGGACAAGCTGAGACGATTTCAAAGACGCAGGAGAAAACGCTCCGCGGAGCAGTTCCGGGGCCCGCAGGCCCCCTGCCCGGGTGGCCGAAGGCGCAGCCGAGCAGCGGTGTGAGGCCGGGTGGGGCGCAGACCGCTCCTTACCGCCTGAACCCGCCTCTACCTCCCGACTGCTCTCCCAACACGGGCGACAGCAGGCGGGCGGAGGGCTCGCGGCGGTTTCTAGGAGTGGAGAGAGAGGAAGGGAATCCGAGCGGCCGGCAGCCTCCCGGGGTCCTGCACCTGTCCCTGGGCTTGCCCGGGCCGCCCTGTGGAGGCACCGTGCCCGCCCCTCATACCGTCCCTGGGCCACCGCCTGGCGTCTGGAGCCCTTCTCCGCCTTGGGGACCTGCCACCTGCTGACTCCCGAAGCCACACGTGCTTGCTACCGGCACCGCCGGCTCCTTGGCTGCACAGGCCAGGCCATCCGGGCGCTGCTCGAGACTCGCCTGGGAGCGGGCCTGCCCCAGCTGCTTCTGCTGTAGGGCCTCGGGCCTTGATCCTGGTGGAGCAGCCCTGAGCTGGCTCCCAGTCCTCGCTAAGAATTCCCGCAAAGCCCGAAATGCTCCTCATAAGTTCCTTTTCTGCCTAGATCATTTGGGTCAATCTGCTTGCCATCGAGAGTCGCGCAGACAGAGCACTTGGCCGTGACTTGCTGGAGGCGCTTATAATGAAAGCAGGCGGCCCCATGGGAAAGGCGCTGCTTCACCTCCACCAGGAAGCTCGCGAAAGGGGAGCGAGCTGAGGCCCAGGAATGAAGGGGGGCCGTGCCACTTATGCAAATTGCTGGGTTCAGTTTTCTGTGGCCACCATGACATAGGACCACAAGCGTCGCGTCTTGAAACAACTCAGGTCCATCGTCTCCCAGATCCGAAGGGCCTCACTGGGCTACAGTCAAGGAGTCTCAAGGCCGCATTCTCCTCTGCAGGCTCACGACATCGGCTCCCCTTGCCTGTCCCAGATTCTCGAGGCATCCTGCCCCCCTCGGCTCCTTCCATCTTCAACGTCAGCGCACATCACAGCTCTCTGGGCTTCTTTCAGCCACAGTGCTGTGCCTGTAGCGACAAGGGATCTTGACCTTTAAGGACTCTGGGATGAGCCCAAACCCACCTGGATATTCCAGGGTATCGCCACCCCCTCAAATTCCTTAACTGCTTCACATCTGCAAAATCCCTTTGGCCAGTGAGGGTGAGCCAGTCACAGGTTCTGGGGGTTTGGGGGACATTATTCTGGCTACAGCAGAGTCCTGCTGGCCCTCAAAATACATTCACTCCTTCCCAAGGTCCCCCACATTCTCCTCTTATTATAATATCAACTCGAAGTTCAAAATTTCACCTGCATCTCCAAAGTCCCAAAAGTCATCAGCTAAGTCATGAAAATCAGGAATGGGGGAGGTGCTGGGTGTGACCCAGCTGGGGCACCATTCCTCTAAAGAGTAAGTGATCAGCTCCCCAAACAGGATGACAGGACAGACCTAGTGAAATAGTTACAGAAGTTTCCATGCAAAACAGGTGAAAACGAAACGAAGGTCAAAGGTCACTGGTCCTACGCACTTTTGAGAATCCAGCTGGCAAAACCCCCTTAGCTCTCAAGGTCTGGGAATCATCCTCCGTGCTTCGGGCTCTGCCCTCTGGACCTGCAGTCCATCTCTGCGTGATGAAGGTAGCCTGGGTTTGCAGGTGAGAGGCTTTTACTCATTCTGCTGATAGGATTTTGAGCCCTGGCAGCCTTCTTCTGCCTTAGCTCGAGCTGGCAGTATTTCTGCGGGCACAATGTTCTCAAGAATCCGGTGGGTCTCCCGTGATTGTCACTAAATCGTGCCACTTATCTTTCCTAGATAGTCCTGCCTTTATTTCTAGCACTGGCTGAGATGGCTAAGGAGACGTGACCTTTAGCTCTTGAGATACCCTGAT
Source organism: Condylura cristata (assembly GCF_000260355.1). Taxonomy (NCBI): domain Eukaryota; kingdom Metazoa; phylum Chordata; class Mammalia; order Eulipotyphla; family Talpidae; genus Condylura; species Condylura cristata. The sequence continues at coordinate 16,057,302 of NW_004567134.1, read as the reverse complement.
TCGATGGAGGAGGTCTGTGACTCACACCCGAATCTTCTCAAAGAGCCGTGACTGAATACTTTGAACTTTGATCTTTGTAAGGCGTTAGTAGAATTGCACTAGCTTTTCTCTAGAGCATGATTCTTGACAGCCAACCTCTTCATTTTAGCATCTTCCCAGTGAGAAGGGGCAGAGAACTCTCCACCGTCAAGTCCTGCTTACCTTTGTTAACTGACCTTCCCTCAAATGTCTCCTTTCCTCTCACCTTTCCCTTTCAACATCAGAAGATACCCATAGGGCAGACCTTTGACACTGCCTGGAAATCTCAGCCCAGCCCCTAGGTCATCACCTACAAGTTCTGCCTTCCACAGAACTGCAGCGAACCATCCTACAGAGATTTCTCTCCTTATAGCACAAAAGATTCCCTTCCTCCCAGTTTCCAAGAACCTGGTCCCCATTTTTTTCTGAGCCCTAACTGGCAGCACCAGTAAATGCCCATATTTCTGCTGACGATTGTTCATGATGCTTCTCATTGCCTTCAGAATAACCAGATTTCTCCTGCGCACATGGTAGGTGATAACAGTGGTATTCAAACTGGGGTTTTCTGACAAAGTTCTCATTATTCTTTCAGCCTCTGCCCACTGCTCAATTCCAAAGCCACACTGCATTTTTAGGCATTTGCTGAAGTGACAACCCACTCCAGGCCCTGAAATCTGCGTGTTTCCCTGTGACTGTCCTAACAAATCGCTCAAACCCAGTGGCTTCAAGTAACACAAATCCACCACCTCGCAGTTCTGTGGCCTGGAATGCCACGCTGGGCTCACTGCGCTCAGAACTAGGTGGAAGCGGGACTGGGCTCTTCTCAGCCAGTTCTGGGGGAAGCCATTTCCTCGCCTTTCCCAGCTGCTAGAGGGGTCAGTATTCCTAGCTGTCTGACGACAGCTGACGAAAGTCCTGTGCTTACTAGGATTCTGGAATTGGTCTGAGCTCACCCGGACAACCCAAGATACACTCCCCACCCCAAGTTCCTTAACCTTAAACACCTCTGCGAAGTCCCTGGGGCTGGTCAGGCAACCTAGTCACAGGCTCTGGGCTCAAGCACCACGTCTCTGGGGGCTGCTAAACACCTCTGCGAAGTCCCTGGGGCTGGTCAGGCAACCTAGTCACAGGCTCTGGGCTCAAGCACCACGTCTCTGGGGGCTGCTATTTGCACGGCGCTTCCCCTAACCCCTGAGCCAGAGTCCTCTGCTGTGAACTGGAAACGAGGGCCTGCCCAGGGTGCCACGAGGACTGAAGAGCTGGCCAGAAATGCAGCAGTTCAGGCCACACCCAGCCTACTGACCCAGAGCTTTAAGCAGAATCCCTGGGAGGTGGAGCTGAAGATGCCCATGCGGGTGTCGGGAGCCCCGACCCTCATCAAACCCGACCCTCACCCTAAAACAAGGGGCCTCCGCAGGTTTTCTCAAGAGCCCTGCGAGCCAGGATGCCGAACTAGTCAGCTTCCCATGCTAATGACGTGAGCTTTTGGGATTTGACTGAAGTGCCAAACAGTGTAGGCAGCAGCTATTGGACGAGTGGGGGTGTCTTGGCAGGGGGGGTGTCCTGGCACCCCTAAGTGGCATCACTCAGGTGACCAGTGTGCTGCTGAACTGTGAGGTTATCTGGGTCCATTAGTTTGTGATGTAAACAAATCAATCTTTGCCCAGCAGGCTGGGCTGGGCAGCCGTGGGTTCCCGCTTCTGTACCTGAAACCATGAAATAGTTGTCAGCGACCCCCACTGACTCCCCCACTATTCATTAAGGCAAGGGCAGGAAGGTAGATTTCTCCTCACCTGCTGTGGCCAAAAGTAGGTGGCGGACAGAGTGACATGGCGACCCCTACAGTGCCGAGCAAGGAGGACGGGCCTGGCCCGGCCAGTGCCTGCTGGCTGAGTCTGGGGCTGTCTGGCTCCGCCAGGACCCACCCGCTTTTCCCGCAGCTTCTGGCTTTCTTGACCGGAGCCCTGGCCGCCTTGGGGCAGGGGGGCCCCTCCTGAGTCTGCCCTGCTCCCTGGTCCTTAATGAAGACAGATTTGCTCTGTCATTACTGAGCACACACGGGAAGCTGGGTTGAAATATGAAATTCTGGGTCAGGGAGCTGGCCTACTTCATTCTTTTTATCTATCCCTGGACCCAAATGAAACAAGAAAAGTCTCTTCAAGGTTCAGTTGCTCCTAGAGCCCAGCCTGAAACTCCGGGGGTTAAGTGGGGGCAGTGTTCTAGAAGTTTCTCATAAGGTAGCCTGTAGGTTGCCCCAGAGAAGAGAAGAACATTGCCGGGCTGAGCTGGTGCGCACGGGCTGAGTGCATCCCCCGGGGCTGGCAGAGGCTGGGGTCAGCCAGGGCCGGGGCCTGAGGCCCACCTGGTGGCCCCGAGGGCAGAGCTGTGGGCAGGAGCGCAGGGAGGGGTCAGGCCCTGTGGCCTCCGGTCCCGGCCTATGAGTGCCAGCATCGCTGTGCCACAGATGGCCTGGGGGAGGTGGTTCTGACCCAGTCAGAAACCAGGGTGCGTCCCAAGAGAAGCATCTGCGGAGCAAAGCACGGATGAGTGCGTGTGCTGCGCAGTCTGGAGAGAGCCGGGAGCCTGGGCCAGGCCAGCTCAGCTGCGCACAAGGCCGGCTGAAAGCCCGGCCGCGCCGTTCACCGCTGGAAGCTGAAGCCACCGACGGTGGAGCTTCACCTGTGCACCTGGGTGAACCCCTACAGCAAAGGGGCCTGGCTGGCTCCTTCTCACCCGCCACTGACCCGCAGGACAGCCCGCACTCCCGGCGAATCCGCTCGGCCACCCAGGAGGTGGGAATCAGCTATCTCTGAGGAGCAGCAGGCACGGCACACTCGGCCCTCGGGGTGAGCCTGCCCGATCGCGCCTCTTGCGACGTGACCTTGCAGCAACTCCTGCGTGGGAGTGCAGTCACGCCCCTCCTGTGGCGGTCAGCTGGGCCTTGTCACTCGACTTGGCCAAGGAAGGAGGAGTCAGTTGGGAGGTGACGGGGAGATACCCTCGTGCTTCTGCCATCACCGTGGGGGCGACACCCCATTTGGCTGGATTGGCCGACCTGGGCCCCCACAGACTCCTAACCCGGTTGAGATGAGTAGTTGCTCGCGACGAGCACCCATCAGGCCGAGGCCAGCGGAGACCCCCTACCTCATCTGTAGTGGGAAGAGTCCCCCAAAACAACCCGATAAAACTCTTAGGTGTTCCAGTTTGAGCAAAAGAAAATTTCCTGACGTGAACACTCAATGCCGCTGCAGTGTGCCCCACAGACCTGGGAACAGGGGGCCGGGGTGGGAGGCAGCAAATTTGAGGTCATGTCTGTTTTACCAAAGCCAACAAGAAGAACCTCTTAGTGCCTGGTACACACTCGGTGACGTCGGCATCAAGCTGGAAGCGTGGGTGGCGGCCCGACTTGGCCGGGGTGAGCAGTAGGCCCAGCTGAGGGGGATGGGAGGACAGGGGCTGCCCCCCCCCCGCCCCCCTTTACCCAGGAAGCGGCCTTCACTCATTCACAGGAGCGGGCAGAAGGGGCGTGTCCAGGGCAGGACGCCAGGGGAAGGTGAGTGATGTCCAACTCCCGACCCTGGTGGGAGAGACCGAGGTTCAGAGGGGGCCCTAGGTCACTGGCAGCAGCCCTCGAATGGGAAGCTGGGGCTCTTCACGCCTATCCGGTGCACCTTCTATTCTGAGAGAGGCCGGGGTCCCCTCAGGTTTGCTCACGTCAGCTGTGCTAGGATTTCAGGCCCCTCAGACGGGATGGGGAGATTCCTGGTGCATCTCACACCACGAGAACAAGACACACACCAACGCAAAAAGCAATTTCTGCCCGTGGCTTCCTTTGACACGGTGATAAGGAGTAAAATGATCCCCTCCTCCCTCCCCCTTTTAAATTAAGCCAAAGACATTTTTGCATGGGATCTTTACTCCAGTTTTGGACAGGGTTAATTAAAAGAAAAAAAATACATATTAAAAGGCCAATTTGATTACTGCTACACATTAGTAATGCAATGAATAATTGATTGAATGTCTATGTTAATTGCTTCCTGAATCAGTGATTTTGCTACTGAATACTGAAGAGCTGTTGCTATTTTGAAATTAGCAAGAATTCCGCTAAACCGGGATGGCAGAGCTCCCTGGGTTTACACCACCTCTGCTTCCTATTCCCCCCTTCAGCCGACTGCTCCACCCTGCCCTGGACCCTGTCTCTGGGCTCAGGGAGCAGGGTCTCCAGCTGCAGACTCTATCAGAATCCCAGGGGAGCCCCTGACATGCTGCTTCCTGCCCCCGCCCCCCAGGTTTTGAGCGGCAGCCTGGGAACCTGTGTCTCAGTGTCCGTGCCACTCTTTGAAGAGAGCTGCCTGAGGCGGAAAGACCCTGCCAGGCGTCACACAGACTCCAGACACTGACAGCAGAGCTCTGGACCGCTGCAACTTTGCTGGCTGACACGAGACACAGTTCCCTGGGGTGTCCACGGGGCCTCTGGCCCAAGCGGTCTACACGCATCTCTCATGGCCTCCCTAGGCCTGCTTTTCTCCCATGAGTCGCCAGCTCTGCGTAAACCCCCCAGAACCTCTTCCCTAAACATCCCTCCAGGAGTCTGATTCGTCCTGTCCCGCCCCATAACAGATCCTCCTGAAATATCGATGTGTGCAGCTTTAAAACGTTTGTTTCCAAGAGTTCTTTGTTCTCTCAAAAGTCCTGTCGTGGCCTCTGTTTCTAGCCTGCCAGCCCTTACCTTCCTGAGGTGTTAATGACAGTGGTTTGGGGAAGTTATCTTCTGCATCCTGCAGCAGCTCTATTTTTTCCCGGTTTCTTTTTTCTCCATTCTGGTCCTGATTCCTTCAGATGTCTCCAGGCCTGGATGGCAACTTCCACTTAGGAAGAAGCTCTGTGGGGTGGGAGTGACCACTGAAGGGTGGACTTTTCAAAGGGGGGTGCAGGGGCTGGTTCTCTGGGAACTCCCACTGCAGAAACGTCCACAGCTATTTCTTTGGGGACTGCTGAACTTCCCTAGAGCAGAACCGTCCAGCCTTGGGAGCTGTGGATATTCTCAGGGCAAGCTACATGGGCCTTCTCTTCTACTGATCATCCCTCAGCTGCACCTTTTGACCCGACCCCAACTGCCTTTGCTATGCCGTTGTTAAACTGCCCCCAGCCCCGCTCATCACGCCTGCGGCCGCAGGTCCCAGCTGCCTTCCCGTCGGGCCCAGGTGGACACTTCCTGAGGGCCAGTTCTGGCCCCATCTGGGCATGAGTTAAAGCCCATCACTTGAACGCTCTATGGTTACAGACGTTTACTCTGACTGGGCCCTTGCTGCCCAGCTGCTGGACCTGCGCTGTGCCCGTGGGATGCCAGTGCGGGGAGCCGCAGCCGCCTGCCACACAGATGAGAGCGCTGAGAGCTGAATCAGCGCCAGAAAGCACAGCGTAGACCTGACCACCCTCATAACCTTGTCTGTGAAAGAGCGGAATACTAAAAATAAAGGCCAGAAGCAAACACAAAAATACAAGTGGCCCTATTTTCCCTTCTATTTGAAAAACTTTCTGGAATATTGACTTTTCCCTTTTAAAATCTTTCAGAAAACAGTCCGAGAAGTGCGTTCACAGGCACGGAGCCGCCGGGCCCGCACCAGCCAGCTGTGACCTTCTCGGTCCTTCTGAGTCTGGGCCTCGTTTTCCTGTGAGAAAAGCAGTGGTGCATTTTGGGTGGTTATGATTTTCTTTTCTCTAATTCCTAACTACTCTTTCGGGTTTCCCTGTACCTGTATTACTTGTTCATCAGAGAAAAGATATTTCAGAACAGCGTCTACTGCGTATGGGGTGTTTAAGATTCAGTTAGGTCGCAAGGAGCTAACCAAGCTGACAACATTTATTTAAAAAGGACAAACAGGCCCTCCCTGGTGGCGCAGCGGGTTAAAGCGCAGCACTAAGAAGCTCAAGCCACTGCAGCACGAGTTTGATCCCCGCCTGCCCCGGAGGTGACCCACAGGGCGCGGCAGACCTCTCCTGACCTGCCCGCTGCTCCCTCAGCAGTGGACTTCGTCAGTCAGCCTGTTCTGCTCTGCACTCTGTCTCTGGTGGATCCTCTCAACCCCCTGCACCTCTGGCCTGTACCCCAGTTCTGTGTGCACAAATAAATAAATCTTTTAAAAAGCAAAAGAGGACAGACAGGTCTCAGCAGGGAGGGGTGGGGGACTGCTCAGGGCTGGGGTGCACAGAGGAGTCGGCGCTTATCTGCCTGCAGGGTGTGAGGAGAGACCAGCTCCCCTGGCCATGTCCCAGGGATGGCCGGCAGGCCACCCTGGCCACAGTGAAGCCCCCGACTGTTCCATGTCTGGGGACACAGTGCCCCAGTTCCCTGGGGAGCATCTGAGGGGCACACCGGGCGGGGGATGAGGCGCCCCAGTCCCCAGCCCCACTCAGGCTCCCTCACCAGAAAAACCTGTAGAACCGCAATCCAAAGAGACAGAGGGTGTCCTGGGGGAAGGAGAGAGAGGCTGAGCCCACGGGCCCAGTTATGCCCATTTTGCAGATGGGGAAACTGAGGCAAATGGAACTCAGGTGAGGAAACCACCACGGAGTCCTTGGGAAAAGCCCTGCCCTCCCCGCCAGGCCTCTGCTGAGCAGCCCGGCTCCTGCTTTCGCGGCGGCAGCTGGCAGGAGGGAGGTTTGGTTTTCTGCAGGGCCAGGAGTGGGAGTTTTGTTCACATCTGGGCCTTCTAGGATACCTAGAGGACTGATAATTTGAAGGCGAATTGGACTTCTGGAAACAGTCCAAAGACTGGGCCCCAGAGACCTCATTTGTTTGGTTCCAAACGCGATACACAAATTTAAAATCATTCCTTATCCGCAAGGCACATGTTGCCGCTTGACAAGCCCTCTGCATGGACCACCTGATTCTCTCCGCAGGATGGATGGTTCTGTCAGCGTGCGGAAGGGCGCACGAAGGCGCCAAGGCTTTCCCTGACCCACAGCTCATCGCTGGCCTCAAACCCGAGCCCCCAGCCACATCTGTGGGGGTCAGGCCCTGCACACACTTCCTCTGGTGGAGGGGTCTCCCTGCCCCCCACTGCTGGTTCAGCCAGAGTGACCCTTTACAGGGCCAGAGTCCACGCGAAGAGCTGGGCCAGGTGAGCTCAGTGTAATAAGGAAGCCATCTCCACACCTGCTCACCTTACTTGTGCTGAAAAGGTGCTTTCTGCTTTTAGTCAGGATCGACCTAACTTAAAGCAATTGTGATTTAAGGGAATGTCGATGGGGAGGGGTGCCCAGACCCTCACCCCCCAAAGCTGGGCCTCACCCAGAGGCATCACCATCACTCGGGGGCTTGGTAGCAATCCAGACCCTGCTCCAGACCCACGGACTCAGAATCTGCATTGAGTGCGCACCCAAGGGTAACCCCAGGCAGGCCAGAAGTAGGAAGTTTGGGTTGGGGGAGACCGCAGAAAAGGCAAAAGCCGGTTGCCACAGGAAACCCCGACAGAGGCCTACCAGACCCGCGTACCAGGGGGCTCCCCGACTCCTTAGCTGGTCTCCATTTTAGGCACAGAGAGGGAAGGCGACTTTCTTGGTGTCCTCCAGCAAGACAGTAGCTGAGCTGGTTTAGGATCTTGGGCTTTTAGGCTCCCAGGCCTCAGCCTTAATCCCGAGGCACACGGAGGGCATCCACGTCTGGGCCAAGGTCCCCAGGAGTCTCTGGCAGCCCCGCATCCTCATTAATCTCCCGAGCTCAGAATGGCTTGTTTTGCTGAAAGGAACAATCACCGCCTTTGGGGACAGCAGGGCCCCTGGGACGGGAGCTCCAAGGGCCCCGGGTGACAGAATGTAGATGGTGTCCTGCCAGCTTGCAAAAGAACAGTCTTCCCTGGCAGGCTCATGGGACTGCATTCCCGGCAGCGAGACTGGGAAGGGCAGTTACCAGGGAGCCCAGGCTCTCCCTGGGGATGCTGGAGGGAACCCAAGGCACCGAGCCACTGGGGATGAGCACCTGCAGGTCCCCTCACTGCCACCGACGGGCGCTCGTGTTGGAAAACACTTCAAACGCCTCTCCCAGTCCGACGCTGTGCTGAGCACCACGCTGTGAGTGCCCGTGACAGCCCCAGAATTCCAAATCTCACAGTGTGCAAGTGTCTTCTTCAGCTCTTTGGTCTAAGGCCGGGGCTCAGCATCCTGGAGCCTCAGCTCTTGCATGCGTGAAATGGATGTGTCCCTAGACCCACTGGCGTGGCTGAAATGAAAATGACCGACAGGACTAAGTGTGGGTGAGGGTGGGGAGTCACAGGCGCTCTCATGTTGCTGGTGGCAGCATGAAATGGAACAGCCACTTTGGAAGAAGGGTTGGCAGTTTCTAGGAAAGCTAAGTCTATGTAAGCCCTATAGCCCCACAATCCCAGCCCAAGAAAGAACAGTGAGAAGATGTCTACACAAACACCTGCAGGTGATTATTCATAGAGAGGTTATTTATAGGAACTCTAACCTAGAGGTGATCCAAACACCCACCTGCAAAGGAGAGAACACCCCAGGATGGAACCATATTGTGGAATATTACACGGCACTGAAAAAGATCAGACCACAGACACCCCAAACAACATGGAAGACTCTCACAGACTTGTTGAGTTGGAGGATCCAGAATCAAGACAGAACATCCTGTAGGCATCTGGTGATAAAGTCCAAGCAAAGGTTGCCCTGGTGGGGTTGGGCAAGTGAGATGGGATGCACTGGCAAATGGCATGAGGAAGCCTACCAGGGAGTCTAGGTGGTGGACCCACAGGCACGAAATACGGTAGAAACTTATGCAGCAGCACGTCTGAGACCTGCTCCTTTCGTAGATGAGAGGGGAGAGCGGGCAGCGGTGAGGGAGGGCCAGCTGCGCCTCACAAGGTGGGCTGAGAACAGTTTCACAGAAGAGAATGTGCAGCCGAGTCTCCCTTGCTGACTGCTGCGGTGAGCTGCCACCTGGAGGCGGGAGGTATCTCATTCCCGTAGGGTGTGGCTTCTGGTAGATAACATGGGCAAAGGGGCAGCCCACGAGCACCCGTGATGCTGCGAAGTACTCAGGCCTGGGGCCTGCCTCCCAGGGCCAGGGCTCTGGCCAGCTGGTGTCACTCTGGACATGCCCAGGAGACCCATAAAGTCTTCTCCAGTTTATGCACAAGTCTCCCCATTTAGCTTGACAAAGTGGGGAACGCCCCTTGGCAGGTGGGAGTTGTGGTGCCCTGCTGGGTGAGGTCTGTCTTGGGGGCTCACAGCAGCTCTGACCCTGCATCCACGGGGGCAGCCTGGGCCCAGGCCTCAGGTAAAGGCAGGGAAACTGAGGCTCACATGGGCAATGGGGAGCAGTGAAGAGAAGGACCCAGCGCAGGTCACGGGGACCACAAATCCTGTGCTCATCCCATTCAGCACAGTAAACTTGGGGTGCACTGAAAACCCCAAGGCTCACCAGCTACACACATCCTCTGGGCCGCAGTCGCTCCCCTGCTGGAAACTAAGCTTCTACAAGGGCCAGGGCTTTGTGTGTCTATGACCTCAGCCAGTACACGCGGCACGTGCACACAGGAGGCACCCAGGGAAGACTGGAGGCGGCTGGTGGTTCCGCGAGTGAGTGTGGCGGTCAAGGTCAGCATCAGCTGGCGGACATGACCGCTCCTAGTGTCCACCCTTTGCTCTCTCCTCTTGTGCCCTCACCCTGCCCACAGCATCCCCTCCCTGCCCACCCCGCTCCCAGGCCTTGCTCTTCAGTCACTGTCATGCCTGGGAGGGGGTGAGAGCGCTCCCCTCCTCATCCTCTACAGACATAACCAAACAACAGCAGGTTTAAGAGGTTGTAACAGGAATTGTCCAACCAAGCCTAGAATATCGACTACCTGCCCCTTTACAGAAGAAGTTTGCTGACTTCAATGTAGACGACGAGATTTCACAGGGAATTATTAGCATGCCCATTTAACGGAAGAGGATAACCAAGACTTGCCCAAGGTCAGGTAACCAGCTGGGACTTGAATATATTAGAGGCCCACACACTGGGAACAGATGCTAATTGTAAGCACAAGACAAACACAACAGGAGCTTGTATGTTGCAAGCAGATTCTACGAGCACAAGAGAAGTTCTGTGGATGAGGGTAAACGGGGCCAGCGGAGACGAGAGGCTCTCGGGGGAGGCGGAATCCGAGCTGAGTCATTCAGGGAGAGGAGATTTAGCCAGATGGGGCTGGGGGGAGGAGAGATCTGGAAGAGCCCAAGAAGGAAATCCAGGCGGGTGGACGCACCAAGTGGGCAAGGCAAGGCGGTGCGCCAGCTGGGGATGGCGGTCCGGAGCTGGGGTGTTGCAGAAGCACAGACGGGCACTCTGAAGGGACGCTTGTGGGACCGGTGCATCAGGCCCCCAAAGGTGGCCAAGTCTGAAGGCAGGAGAGAGACTTCGCAGTAAATTCCTCACCCAGGCATGCCAGGGAGTAACTAATTCCTAAAGTACAAGCGGATGGCTTTTGGGGGTACAGATTGCAGGCAGGGTTTTCCCTTTGGTCAAGTGTCAGTAAAAACACCCCCAGGGGCACACGGTGTAGGAACTTGGGCAAAGGCCTTGGTTTCCCCAGCTGTAAAATGGGGCCCCCCTTGGGCTGGTATGGGGTCAAACACACTGCTATCTGCAACCCACATCAAACAGCACGTGGCACAGGGTTTGCGCTTCAGGATGGCTGGGTAGGTAAGTGCGGACACATAAGACCCAACTTCAGCAACATCTACTCCCAACTTTTCGCCCCAAATGATTCACACACTGCTCAGAATTCGCTCGGTGCACAGTGTGGTTAATTTAAACACTGCCGCAGCGTGGCGGACCTGAACGGCATTTCAATGAATGCAAACCTTATTTTTAACAAGACACTCCTTGGCACTTGCAAGAACATTTAAAAATACCTTCCCTGTTCAGAAGCAGCCTCGTGTGGCAACCAGGTCCGGGGAGAGAGCCTTGGTTTTTGGGGCGCTCTTTCCTTTGGGGCCTGGGCTGCTGCTGTGTCTGTGATGAGCGCCCAGAACTGAGACTTTGCAGGTCATTCACTGAACCCCCCACTGACAACCGCTGGCCTGTCTGCTCTCCTCGGGACTGGGGTCTTCTGTAGCTTTGTGTCTTCATTCAGTAAGCCCAGAGGGACACCGCAGTGGACATGGAGCTGGGCCCTTGGTCCCAGGGCTCACATTGCAGTTGGGGGTGGGTGGGAGACGGACAACGGACGTGGAAATGAGCAAAGAAGCCAACGCCACCATCCCAGAGTTGCATGTGCGTCGGAGACAAGAAGATAGAAGCTTGGACTCCCGTGTGTGGTCGGGGAGGGCTTCTCTGAGGTGGCAGCATTTGAACAGTGACGGGAACGAGGAGGAGCCGGTTCGGTAAGATCTGGGAGGCGGACTGGAGGCGGCGGGCTCGGCAAAGTCCCGGAGGTGGGTGCGCCTGCTGGCTGACACAGGCGCAGCAGGGCTGGGTGCTGACGGCGGCGCTCAGTGACTGCGGCGGGGCCAGAGCACAGCAACACTGGGGCTGACGTGGAAGACCCAGCGGAGCCCTGGGGAGGGGGTCTGGGGGGTCTGGCTCAGACGGGCCGGGGAGCAGTGGGGAGCCACCATGTCACTCCAGCTGGGACCATCACCTGCCTGTGATAGGAGCCTGCCCCTTGGGTGGCTCCGCCTTCTCTCTGTCTGGGTGCTGTGCTGGTCACCCAGTAGGCGTGTGACGAGCTTTAATGAACAGTCATGACATCCAGTTGCGCTTCAGTGTCTGCAACAGGCCTTCAGTCTCCAGCAAATCTGCTTGTTTTTAAACCAAGCGCCTGCCTCTGCATTTTCTTTCTTCCAGATGGTTCTTGGATCTGAAAGACACACCTCATGGGCCGGGCTGTTGGGTCAAAGGGATGCACGGTGTGGGTTCCCCAAACAGCGCCTGGCAGCCCCTGCAAGGCGGCGGGGTGCCCTGTCACATGTGGGGCCCCCGCTGCAGGGGGGATCAAGCACCGGCCAGAGCCAGGAAGAGCAGGCAGACGAGTGCCAGCCCATTGAGGACTGAGTCCTTTCAGCATTTCCTCGACACCCAGGAAGGGGTTCAACCTACCCCTTGTCTGTGTCTGCAACACAGACAAGGGCATCTCAAAAGAAAAGCAGTTTCCTTAGCCCTGAGCCCCAGGCTGAGCGAGTCTGGGCCTCTGCAGTGACTGGCTGGGACTCGGTGCTTCTCAGTTCCTGAGGCTGACTGCAGGGGCGGCTGAGAGATGCTGTCTGCACACCAGCAGGCAGCTTCAGGAGAGCTCACTTAACCCCTGCCTGTCGGGCTCCCTGACTCCCGACTGACAGATGAGGAAACTGAGGCCCGAGGAGCAGTGGCGTCTGATGGTGCTCGGACGGAGCTGGGTCCTCTACCCCCACATCGGGGCCTCTTTTCCATGACAAGGGGCCGGCATGGATGTGACAGCTGTCCGAGGCGAAGTGGGAGAGACTGGGGTCATGGGCTTGGATGCCAGCTGCACCTCAGCACAGAGCGGCGCCCACGCAGGGCAGCTGCGCCTGATGACAGCTGCGGGAGGACCCCACACCAGCACCACCTGCAGGGCTTTGGGGACACCATGTCCCACCGGACAGAGGCGGCCACGGCCCTCCCCTCCTGCTGTGCAGTCTGACCGGAGGGTGGCTGTTAAGCAGAAGAGACCATCTCAGAAAGGGGGGAAGAGCACAGTTGGCTGGGAGGAGAAGGGGGACCCCAGAGAGGTGAGACAGAGGCCATCTCGGCCGCTCCGAGTGACCGCAGGTCTCTGAAGGGGTTGCTGACATGCAGGCCCGCGGGGGCCGTCTGTGCCGGAGCACAAAGCGGCCGCAGCCCGGACGGTAGACTCCAGAGAGAAGGGCGCTTGGCACGGCAGAGGTTTCCACAGCCTCCGAGCCGCGGCTCCCAGGGGCTGTACTCCGAGTGGCCGCCTTAACTCCCTATTAATTACCATCCACTCTGGGCAGTCCAAGGCCCCCACTTTCCACCTGCTGCTTCCCAGCACTCAGCCCTGATTGCAGACACGCAAACCCTTCTGGGTGTCATGGCGGGAACATCTAGCAGGCCCCCCGAGCATGGCGCAGCCCCACCCCACCAGGCTTCCTGCTGTTCTGGGCTCCCCATCTCTGCAAATAGCCACCGCCTTCTGAGTTGCTCAGGTGAAAACCCAGAGGCTCTCATCTCGCCCCCTTTCGTGCCTGAGCCCTCGGCGAGTCCTGAGGTGCTGTCTCCAAATAGATCCCTATCTGGGCCTTCCCCGCCCTTGCTTGCCACGCCCAGGTTAAGACACCACTGCTTCTAGAAATTCTCTGCCACTGTGCACCCACCTGACTGCAGCCCAGCTCCCACTGATCGGAGCAGCCAGAATGGACCTTTCCAAGCAAAGAACCGCTCAGGTTGTTCCTCCGCTTGAATCTCTCCGACGGTGTGCACTGCAGTTAGAACACAGCCCCAGCTCCATCCATGGCTGGCGAGATCCTACATCATCTGACTCTGCTGGTCTCTCCTGCTTCTTCCCTCCCCTCTCCTCAGTCTCTCCAGTCCTACTTCTTTCTGTCTCTCCAATGTCCAAGTGTGCTCCTACCTCAGGACCTTTGCACTTGCTGCAGCCTCTGTCCAGAACATGTTACCCCAGATGTAGGCTTCCTTTCCTCTCCCCATCACTTTCCCTCCTATGGCTGTTTTGTGGTGATCTCAAAACTAAATTCCTACCTATTCGCATGTTTACTGCTGCCACCAGAGTGTAAGCTCAGCACACACAGACTCCCTGTCCTCTCTGTTTGGTTTCCTGGGGGACTAGCATCTCGACCTGTGCCCCGAAAGTAGTAAGTGTTCAATAAACAGGCAGATGCACGCAGAGCCCTGCTCAGGCTGTTTCCTCCTCCCACAACAGTTTCCCGTTCGGAAGTGTATTTATCAATCGAAAACATTTTTAGACACGATAGTGGCATCGTTTGATCTGACCAAAACCACAAAGTCATCACTTTATCCAGTTACATTATTGAAATAGATGGTGCAGAAACTCTGCTTCCCTCACATCGGCTACCTGGGGATCCCAAATGCAAGTTCTTAGCAAGAACGCGAGGAGAGTACTGAGAGCCAAGCTGAGGAGGATGGACGGCATGCTGTTAGCACCTCTGCAGAGCTCTGAGTCTCCCTCAGCCCGAGCGGCAGGCATAACTGTGACCATTTAGTAGAAGAGAAAGCTGAGGTTCAGAGCGGTGGAGCCGTCAAGCCAAGGCCACGCAGCTGGCAAGTGGTGGGTTCTGCATTCTGGGCTACCTCTCAGGGAGCAAACCTGTGTGGTTCCTCGAGAGAACCTTTGCCCGTCCTCGGAGGTACTAAGTGCCCCAGCATCCTTGTGGCTCCTTCTCGGAGAAAGGCACTGCTCGGAAATGCCAGCAGGCTCCCCAGAGGTGGCAGAGGGAGCATCTTGATGGATTGTATTTCCAAAATAAGAATTCCTGCCATTCCTCAAAGCTTGACAGAACCCTTCCAGAGAAGGGCGGCGCATGTCTCTGCTTTAAACACACGCGACATCATGCTCGGTTCGTTCAAGTCCTGCCTCCCTCCCTGGTCCGCTCAGGTCCATTCTCAGAAGTCACCACCCCCCCGACACCCCTCCCAGCCCTCTCCCAACCCGCCTAACTTTTCCTCTCGGCACTGTCAGCACCTGCAGTGCTGCTGGGGGTAAATGTCACAGGTGTAGTCCTCTAGTCCTCTGCTGTCTCTTCTAGAACATAAATGCCATGGGCGCAACCTGCTCTGTTTGTTTTTCCCACTGGGTGCCCAGTGCCTCAGCCACACCTGATACATATTGGGGGGTCAATATATATCAGTGAAGTGAATGAATGAATTTAATGAAATATCTATTCAGTACACATTTTATGCATTTCTGACATTACTCTGTTTTTTTTTTCTTCCTTCATTATTATATAAGCAATACAAATCCACAGGGGAGATTTTTTTTTTAAAAAACAGATAAGCAACGAGGAGTATTAGAAGCTCCAGGAATCCCACCACCACAACACTGGCACCTTGTGGCGTGTTCTTCACCAGGCTGGGCTCACCCACGGGGGCAGCAGCAGATTTTGGACAAACTTGTGAGTTCAAAGCCAACATGCTGAATGCTCACTGGACTCTGGAAGCTGGGTGGGCGCTGGGCTCTCACCCCGCATGAGCCGGTGTTCACAACCTCGGCCTGTGGCTGCTTTCTTTGTTACTTGTGTTGCTAGTGCACCTCCCTAGTCAATATTGTCTCTAGGGGCCCTCCCTCATGGTGCAATGGGTTAAAGCACAGCACTAGGAAGCCACTTCAGCACAAGTTTGATCCTCAGCCGGGAGGTGACCCACATGGCGCGGCAGACCTCTCCTGTCTCCCCGCTGCTCCCCTCAGCAGTGGACTTCATCAGTCTGCCTGTTCTGCTCCCACTCTGTCTCTGGTGAATCCTCTCACCACTCCTGCACCTCTGGCTTGTATCCCAGTTCTGTATGCATTAGTAAATAAATCTTTAAAAAATTGTCTCTAGTTGTCCTAGCAGGATTGGGGCCAGAGTGGACAAAAGTCACGCTGTGAGAGGGCTAGAGGAGGCAGCAGGTGGTTAACAAGGCCCATACTGGGCACAGCCTTGGTTCACGGGGATATTGCACTGACTCTCGATCCCAATCTTATGCCCATTTTTGCAGATGATGAAAGAGTCTCAGAGAGGCTGAGTGACTGGAAATTACCATTTAGGAAAAAAGAACCAGAAATAGGCCCAACTAGAAATAACTTCCCTGGTGGATTTCCGGTCTCACTGAATCCCCAATGAATTGGCCACAGTGGGCGATACCGCATGAGTCTATCTGCTAGATGTTAAGTGGAATGAGACAGCAGCAGGTTTCCCAGATCCTGACTACTCTCCAGGCCTGAGCTTGGGTGGAAAGAAGAAACGAAGTCCACAGGACAAGGAGAGTGTATGTGCCTGGCCTCGGGACCCCAGTCCTGGGGAAGACTTGGAGGCGCCATGCACCGGGTGGCCATGGGCTCCCGCTGGAGCTCCAGCCGGCAGACTTGTGCACACCTGGCCTAATTCACTTGCCCTCTTGCTAACTGCTCCCCCCCCCCAACTATGCAAGTAGTTCTCTCTCTAGGGGATGCAAGTGGCCCACAGAGGCTGTGGAATCCGGAGCAGGGTAGAGGTAACTCGGGGCTTAAGGAGTCCAGTACTGCAGTAGAACTCAACATACTTGCTGACTGGCCTATTCCATGCCTGGCGATAGAGTGATGACCAGGGCAAGCCTCTTTTTGGTGGCTTACACACCATCAGAGGAGGCTAAGAGGGTACGAAGTGATAGTAATGAATATGTGCTAGAGCGTAAGAATAGAGCCTGTGCTGATGCCATCCTGACATCCAGCAGAACCACTTGGTTGGCCAGTAGAAAAAGCTAGGCTCTGAAATAGCTGAGTTTCCAAATTCTGGGTCAGTTCTTGAACCAATGGACCTGAGCTTCAGTTTTCCAAAGAATACAACATACCCAGAGCATGATGAAATAATGTGCGCAGAGCATTTAACACCTACCACTTAGAAAGTCCTTAGTAATGCTGCCAACACTTATCAGAATGGCTTAAATAAATAAAAGAAAATCAACATGACAGTACCATGTGCTGGTAAGGATGTGGAACAAATGTCACTCTCGTCTATTGCTGCTGGGAGTGCAAAATGTAATGCTCTCATGGAAAAAGAGTTGGGCAGGTTCTTATCAAAGTAAATATAAATATATAGTGCAATAATCTCAAAACCGGGTAGTTATCCAGAAGAAATAAAAGCCTATACTAATACATAACTAAAGTGACAGTTCTCACAATTACCCAAACCCAAGGACAGCCCCTAATGTCTCTATATTTGTATGGTATTGCACTAGGTCCTTTTAATGATTCAGCTCATTAATTCACAGTAAGAAGTAGACATCACCATTCCCATTTTGTAGATAAGGAAGTGGAAGTTTAGGTGGTTAAGGTCACCACCTGGTTAGAGGTTTTAACCCAGATCTGCCTGATCACAAATGCAATTATTTCCCCAGATACTTGTTCTCCATCCAGAAAATGCAATTTGGAGTCAGAACTATCCAAGGTGACGACAATGTTCTCGGCGTCCCGCTCGGTCAGGACCCTGGAGAGCTCCAAACCCCTCTGTGCTGATTGGTTCGAGGATGCTGACCTCAGAGCACGCCAAGGCTCTCATAGGGCGGCCCTAGACAAGTTCCTCCCACGCCAAACCCGGAAGCCATTGTAGGGCAAATTGTCAGTGGGTCTTTTAGGTACAGGGCACTGTCAGATTATCTGGAGACCTTTGCCAGGAGAAGAGGTGCTGGAGGTCCTCAGTCCTCAAGGCAGATGTTAGATATTCTTTGTAGCTATCTTCCCCCACCCTCACCCCGGGGGGGGGGGGACGGTTTGAGATCTTTCAAGACTTTTTTTTTACACTCTAGCGGGCACCTCCTTCCCTGGGTGCAATTAAGGTCCTAGTTAGCAAGGATGCCTTAGTGGAGAGTTCTCAGTAGAATTATACATGTTTCCAGCTGCATGCCACCTGGCAGCTTATCAAATACCTTTTTGGGTGGGATTATTACTTTCCAACTTCACAACAACCATGTGAGTCAACTGCTACCCCACTGGAACTAGAGCTTAGAGATAGATGAGCTGTTCAAGATCACACAGTTAGGAAATCTCAGGTCTTAAACATGAATTCTGAGTAATCACATCAAGTTTGCCAAGACTCACTCCGCAAGGCGCTTGCCACCTTCTATTAAAGACATTATCCTCATCAAAATGATGTTTAGCCAATACACAAAAATTTTGTTTGGAGAGCAAATAGTAAACATGATAATCTTATCACCTTTCCTGGATCCTGCGGATTCTGTTAATCAAGAGAAATCAGCTGATGTAATGGAGTAAGATGTAAGCTCTTTTGGTGGCCTATGAGAAGCCACGTAATAGGCCACTGCCCAGCCTTTGGCCCTGTCTCCTATCTCTCCCCCTGTGCACACTCTGCTCCGCCACACTGCCCACCTTGCTGCTCCTTGAGCAGAACAAGCTCATGCCTGAACTGGTCCTCCTCACTGACCATATCCTCTGCCTGCAATGCTCTCCCCTCAGATCTCTGCATAGCTGTTTGCTTGTCATTCAGCTCTCAGATCAAAGCCCCCCTCTTCAGAGAGGCCCGCCCTGACCACCTGAACTAAGTATCCTCTCATTGCTGCATCACCTTGGGCCATATGCTTCCTGGCTCTCACCACTGTCTGGAACAATCGACTTAGAAGTGCATTGCCTTTTTCTCTTCTATAGAATCAAAGTTGCATGAGGCAGGGAGTCAATGGGTGTGAACCATGCACACTGTAGACACCCAATCCATGTCTGTTGGGTGAATGAACATCATTTATCTCATGCAGTGACCACAGTTAAGTTTTTCAGGTTTCCAATATGTCTCTGATTCGCTCGAGGCAGATGTCAAGTCTTTGAAAACCGTGTTCTTAAATTTTGGGGTGTGTGTGTGTGTGTGTATAATATCTGTGTGTGTGCATACACATATCTATGTTTAATGAATATACCCCATCTTATATTCTAGAGGGACTGTTGTCACATTAGAATGGTTGTGTCACCTTAGTAGTCAATGGTTGTGACTCCACACTTCTTCAAAGAGGAAAAAAACTGGTGGGCAGGAGTGTGAAATCCTTCACTGTAGCTCCCCTGTTACTTTCAAAAGAAAACCAGTTTCCCAAAGAATGCTGGCATGATTCTGAAGGCCTGGTCATTCTCTCTGTCCCTGAAGGTGAGACCCCAGACTCCACGGTCAGTTGCCAGCAGTTGCCAGGGATGGGAGCAGCACACCATCAAGGGACGAAGAGGCCACAGGGATCCAGAAGGTTCCCATGTGCTCGGCCTGGCCCGGACACGCTCCATTCAAGGACGTGTGACAGACAGCCCACGGGCTGTCAGGGACAGCCTGCAGCACGCAGGATTCACTTTGGCAGGACAGAGGGAGGAGGAAAAAGAGTGGAGGCCACCAGCAGAGCTACAGAACCAGTCAGTCAGTCAAGCCACCCCGATACATGCCAAGCGTTTCTGCTCTTGCCTCCCAGCACCAGCTGTGTGCCAGCTGTGTGAAATGGTTGAGCACCAGCTCAGTAGCCAGATTTTCTAGGTTTTCTGCTGTGACCATGGACAAGTTACTCTGAGCTTGCTGCCTCAGTCTCCCCATCTGCTAAAAGGGAACCACAGTAACAGTGTCTGCTGCACATAACAAGCTCTACATACGTCTTAGCTGCTGCCATATTTTCACCGTCCTCTAGTCTTTGAGCGCTGGTCACCTCTGTCATGGCCCTTGGGCCACCAACCTCAGAAGGACATGGTGAGGATTCAATGAGAAAAGCACTTGCAAACAGCAAGGTCACATAATGAGGAGGGAGGATTAGAATGGGATTAGGCTCCAGACAGGCTGCAGGGGTGGGGCGGCATCACAGCTTCTGCTGAAAGGCACATGTGAGGTCAAGAGGCTCTGTAAGAGCCTGGCAAGGGAGACTCCGATTGCCCAGACCTGCTGGGACTCAGCGAGGGACAAATCCCCTGAGATATGTGTTCCAGAAAGGCCTCACAAAGAGGTGAGCTGAGCAGGGTTTGGGTGAACTAAGCTCCCCACAGACACGTGAAGGAGGGAAATCAGCTAGTGGTTAAAATCAGGGTTTGTGGGGCCAGAATCCCTGTTTCAAAACCTGCTTCCTCTGCTTTCAAGCTACGTGTCCTGGAGTAAGTGACTTAGCCTCTCGAGGCCTCAGCCGACACCTGAGGACGAGGGAAGCTCAGTCTTTCTGGTCACTGGAACAACTAAGAGCACATTACAGAGCAAAACTATGGGGTGAACACAAAAGAAATGTTTCTCTACCTCTCAGATGCTCACCCTCCTGATAAAGAACTCCACCCAGGTCCTCAAGAGCTCAAAATGAACGCTCCCCAGTCTGCGGCTTGATTTATTCGAAACCTCTTCTTACCTCTGAAGCTTCACCAGGGCAGTCCCCAGCCCAGGATCGGAGATTAGACAAAAGACATGAGCAAACACACACTAACAACCCAGATCTGCACTAAATACATGTTGGCTGATGACCGCACAGCCTTTACTGGGAGAATGGCCTGTCCACGGTGACTCCCAACCCTGGAGAAAACCAAGCAGCGGGAAACCTGCAGCCCCAGAGCTGGAGAACCCGGTGCAGCAAGGCAGCGCCTGCCTCTCACCACTGACCTAGGAAACGTTCGTTCCAACCAGGAAAAAGCGCATCTTATAACATCTTATGACGGTGACCGTTGAAAATATGGCATCTTATGAGCACATCTTATAAGCGCATCACGTGGTTGGATAACCCAGCTGCCCCTGGGTTACCACCAAGCCCTTGGCAGAGCCCGGGCCTAACAGTGACCCTCAGAGCGGGGCCGGGTACCTGGGGTGGCATGCCAGTGCCCCAAGGGGAAAACATAGGCCGAGATCTCTGAGGCTGCCCTGAGCTGTAAGAATGTCCCTGAAACAATCTGTGGCCATGTTAAGTACCTTCAGTGGCTCCCTACTGCCTTCGGGACAGAGGCTGCAGCCCTGTAGAGGCAGGTGTTCACCTACGCACCCCCGGCCCCCAGCTCCAGGCTTCGTTTCTCACCGGGGGTTCCCAGGACTGGCCTCACGCTCCCGAACACCCCACCTTTGCCTGGCCTTCCTCTCAGGTGGACTCCTGCTCATCCTCCTTGACCTCCCTCTTCCGAAACCTCCTGGTCCACCATGAAGCTCTTATCCCACTGAATAAGATTTGGGGTCTGTCCTTTCCCGGGATGGGCTTCCTCTCCGTACCCTCAGCACTCTCCCACAGGGGCCCCCACACAGGGGCTCAGGGGCTCCTCTGATGGAGTGAGCCAGAATCAGCCCCCGGGCGGACTTGTGTGCCACGGATCATGCTGTATTTGCAGGTGACCTCGGCCCTGGGCTTCCCAGTGTGTTCCTTCAGTCATTCATGGGAGGCCGACCAGGGCCATGTGCTGAAGGAACAGCCGACCACGGCCCCACCTTGCTGCGCTTCCATCCCCTGGGGGACAGGCAGCCAAAAAAGAGAAAGAAAACAGACAGACAAGTTGCTTCTGGGGAGCCCAGACTCTGGAGGATTCTTGGAGGAGGAGGCAAAGAGCAGCGGGGCGGGTGGGGTGGGGACTGGCCAGGCTGTCCACAGGTGTCTGTGCTGCCTTGCTGAACAAGACTGCGTCTGTGGGAGGCACAGAAAGTGGCATCAGGAAGCAGAGGGGCCGGGGCCAGCGAGGGTGGACAGGCTGTCCCCGCTCCCCGGCACCATCCTCCATCTGCTCCTTCCCAGCCCCTGCTGGGCCTGTGTAGAAACTGGAAATGTCTTTCCCTACCCTCGGGTTGAATTTTCCACGTGTGTCGCTGAAGGCGGCCAAGATGCCCAGGGGCACTGGCATCACGTGGGGTGGATTCCTCAGCTCTGCGCAGTAACCAGCTGCTGACCAGTCCGCCCCCACCTGTCCAGGGCGCTCCACCCTCCTCCTGCTCACTATTTTCCAGCTAGGTCGGAGGCCCTGCCTCCCCCGGGGCTCCCCAGCCCTGGAGCAGAGGGCCCTGGCAACTTGCTCAAGGACCCCAGTCGCTGTGTGTTTAATTAAAATGGAATCATGGCTCACCCAGGAACCAGGGGCTGAAACAATAGGCCCTTTCACGGCGGGAACTGGCTCGTGGCTGGTGGCGTCGGCTGCGGCTTTACCGACGAGCCTCTGGTCTCAAGCTCCACGCGCTGGGCGCTGTGGTCCGCCATCACGGGCTCTGCCAGTCCCGCCTCTCCCCCACCCAGCCTGTGCCAGCTGTGACGCCGCCTCATGGGGCTCTGAGGGCCTGCACGGCTCCCCAGGGCCTGGGCTGGCTCACCCTGGTCGCCCCCGCCCTGCAGGGGCCTCTGGGAAGGGCTGGAGGATGAGCTGGAACGAGGGGTGCTACAGAAAATACAGGGGGCGTCAGGGGCAGGGCGAGGATGTCCCTGGGGGCAAGGCCCAGCCTGCCACTGTGGCTCCTTGCCCCGCCCCCTCCCCAGAGGACGGAACCCGTCCAGTCTTCAAGCTACACCCCCAGGATCAAAGACCCAGCCACACCAGGGGGGTGCAAAGGCAGCTGCCCTGACGGGGGGGGGGTCTCAGTACGGGGAGGGTATCCCCATGTACCTGCGAGTTCGCGCTCGCCCACCTAGGTGACCGTGTTCAGGGTCTCTGAAGACCGAGGGTCTTTGTCTGGCCTGTCAAAGGCAGGTAGTGGCCACATCTCAGGTTAGCAGAGGGGAAGGGTGTCCTCAGAGGCCTCACGTGACGCCAAGTGTCACGCAGACCCCAGAGGCAGGAGCTGAGTTGGGTCCGATCCTGAGGCAGAGGCCTCTGGCTGGGACACCCCCTGGGTCCCCGCCGCTCACAGCTTATTAAACACCAGGGGCCCACCCAGAAAGAGGAGCAATTCAGAAAAGAGCCCCATGGGGCCTGGCTCCACTCGCATGGCTATCAGCCCTCCCCTTCTCTCCCCGGGCCTCAGTTTCCTCACCATAGGCCGGCAGCCATAACCCGCCTGGCCGGGAGCAGCCACAGGCCAGGAGGTCTGAGAGAACTTTCCGGTCTAACATTCGCTCTCTGTTCTTGGTTCTTCAGAATAAACCTGGTTCTCTCCTGCACTCTCCTTCCTCACGAAGACCAGCAGTGGAGCAAAGCCAAGTAGGAAGGCCCCTCGGAGCAGTGGGGACCCCAAAAGCACGCACGCTGCCGTCAGACACCCACACAACAGCAGCAAAGGCCGCCGGGGGGTCCTGCAACCCCAGAGCTTGGGCAGAGCCCAGATGGGGGCTGGGTGGAAGCCAGGGTCAGGGGAGACAGAGGGGGACGCTGACCCCGCACCGGCCCTTCACCCCCCAGGCCAGCCCCTCCTCTTTCCCTCACGGAGGGGGAGGGTTGGTTGCGTAGTTCCTGCCTTTCGCCCAACTTCACTCCCGGCATAAATTCATTAATAAGGGATTACAGAGATCACAGGCTGCCCCGCCCCAGCCCCGGGGATGTTTTCCCCATGGCACAGCAAAATCAGAACCTGC
Source organism: Condylura cristata (assembly GCF_000260355.1). Lineage (NCBI taxonomy): Eukaryota > Metazoa > Chordata > Mammalia > Eulipotyphla > Talpidae > Condylura > Condylura cristata. Next base: position 16,034,123 of record NW_004567134.1, on the reverse strand, counting down.
GGCTCTGAGCACAGGGCTGGGCTGAAGCCCGGGGGCCCGACCCTCCCCAGGCTCACGGAGGAAGCAGGAAGGCACAGCCCCCTCGGTCCCAGGGGCGGCCGGAACCTTCCATCCCCGGCTCTCTCTGTGGGGTCTCGGGGCTGCCCCACACTGTCAGTGCCGGAAGCTTCTGCGATCACCTCTGGCCCGGCTTTCTGCCAAGTGTGAACCGGCCACTGCCGCTCAGCAGCGGGTTCAGCTCCCTCCACCCTGACGGGGTGTCCAGGAAGTCAGCCTCAGCGGGCCGCGGGTCTTGGACCGCGCCCGTCCCTGGCACTGCTGGGCCCCTCGCTTCAAGCACAGGGGCCTTCAGACCCCAGGCCGCAGCAGCTGGGCAGAATTCAACCACATTTTTTTTTTGCTTGGCCAGGGTGACCGCTACGTGTGACAAGCGACGGTGTAGTCCATTCGCATTCCACGCTAACACTCATCTCCCACAGCATGTCCTTAGGTGACATCATTTCCTTCAATGTCATTTTGCTATAACGTTGATGAGAAAAACAATCCCGACCGATGGGAGATGGCGGGACGCAGGACGCCGGGCGCTGGGGTAGCTGGTGGGGAGGACAGACCGGCCGCAGGCCCGGGCGGGGTGGGGTGGGGAAGGGCTCCCCTCAGTGAGCGGGTGGAGATCTGGGGTTCGGACCCGCCACCTGGCCCCAGCCTGCCAGCCGCCTCGATTCTGGCTAAGCGGCGCCTCTTCCTTTTCTTGTCTCGCGGCCGGTCCCCACGCTTCATTTCAGATCCCCTTTGCGCTGACAGAGCGAAAGAAACCTGGTTACACGGGGCCACTTCGCAGTCAGACGACCCAGCCGGTGGCTCGGCCCCAGCTGAGCTAGTGGGTCCCGCTCACCGGCTCCTGCCCCCCGGCCTTCTTGGAGAGGCAGAGCAGGCCGCCGGCGGCCCTCCAGGGGCCCGAGGCTGCAGGGGCCGCACCAGGGCCCAGCTCAGTGCCCGGGTCTTTGGGGGTGCTCAGGAAGAGCGGGCCTAACAGCATCGTTTCTTTTCAAAAGGAGCACAGGCGGGCTGTGAACGTCCTTGGCAGGCTGGGTGACACTCCTGACAGCCGAGAGGAGTCTAAAACCACTTTAAAAATAGATAAGAAGTCATTTATAATTTGCACACTCATTGTTGGAATGCAAATGACCTGCTAAAAGCCTGCTCCCCTAAGTGGCTTGTTAAACCATCAATCTGCTTAGCAAATCCTTTTCTTCTCTCCAGCGCAGGTAAAAATTCCTTGCAAGAGCTCAGCTAGGGTGGCTCAGCGCCTGGCTCCTGGGAACCAGTTGCGGGTGTGGTAACCAGGGCCGGGGGAGCTCTCTGCGCCCCCTCCTGCTGCCCACAGCATGGGCGGGGCGGGAGGACGGAGCTGGTGCGGTCGCAGGCCTCGTTCTGGCATTGAGTCGCAATCTGCCTTCTCTCCCCAGCCTTCTAGGAACAGACCCCAAACTCAAGAAATCGACTCGGGCCACAGAGCGCGTGAAGGAGCAGGACGAGCTGAGGCCCGGGAGAGGGTGGCGGGGTGGGGGTGGGAGGCCTGGGGGGCGCTTCTGAGTCCTCTGCCCGCGCTGTCTGGAGAGTTGTGCGCTGGCAGGTGGCACCCAAGCCCTCCGTGTCCCTCAGGCACCTGGCCTCACGTGGGCTCGCCCGCTGCCCCTCAGACTCCCCCAGAGCCCCCCGGGCGACAAGCAGCTCAGAGCCACCCCCAGGGGCCGGGGCTGGCGGCCTCCGTCCCCCCGCTCGTCCCCCGCTCTGAGTCCATCCCGGCGCAGGCTGTCAGCCCTCTGGAAAGTGTCCTCTCCCCCAAACCCAGATTGCCGCTTCACCTCCTTGCCCGCGCCCACCCACGGTTAGGGTCTAAACGAGACTGCGAACTTGTGGCCCTCAGGAATATTCTGCTTGATTTCCTCAGTATTGGTCTAATGTTTCCGTCAGATTTCACAAAAACGTCGGGTTCCCGGCTTCTTCCATCAGCTGGGCAGACCCGAAACGGCAGGCCAGCTTTCCTTCACAGCGACAGCACCCGAGGAGCCCTGCACCCCACGTGCGTCAAGCGCTTGCTCTGGGCCACAGTCCCCACCACTCCACGCTGTCTTACACCCAGTCATTCTCTCGCTTGACTCGTGTGCCTGGGCCCTGTGGGTGCTGAGACCTGCTTCTTCACCCACAGCTTCTCCTGTGCACCTGACTCAGCCACGCGCCTCTCCGCCCGGCTGGTTCCTCTTCCCGCAGTGCCCGTTCTTACCCTGCCTGCCGGGAAACTTCCTTCCCCCACAGCTCCACTCTGGGCTCCGCCTGCCTCTGGACAGAGTGGACTGGCCTTCTGTGCCCCCCGGCACCCCACGCAGACCTCCTTCCGGGGTCTACTCCGCCAGAGTCCTCTCATTCTCACCTGTCCTCACCGCCTGCCCCCAGCCAGCGTGGGAGCCCGCCCCATCTCCGCAGCAGGGCCGGGGGCCATGGAAGTCGCTGATGGGCGGCCACACAGATGCCAGCAGCGACAGACAAGCGGCAGGACAGCAGGGTGTGGGCCTCGGCCGCCCGTTCACAGGCCCCGTCGGTGCTCCCCGTGGCCCGCTGGTGTGTGCGGACGGAGGAGGGGCTGGAGGGGGTCTGACTGTCAAACCAGCCCGGGCAGCCTCGCCCCTCTCTGCGACTTAGGTCCTTTTCTCCGCACCTGACATGTCTCTGCTCAGGGGAGCAGGGCCTGGGGGGGCTGTGCTGGAGCCCCGGAAGCACCTTGTCCCAGGCGGCCTCAGCCTGTCGGGAGTGAACAGGTGACCTGACTCCACCATCCAGGGCAGCTCTGGGGCTGAGGTCACTTGAAAGGCGCTGCCGTTTCCAAGGAAGGAACGTAGGGTTCCTGACCGGGTTTGCGCTATGTGAGATTTGAGGTGAGACACCCCAGTTCTCTGGGCCTCAGTTTCCTCCCCTGTAAAATACCTGCTCCAGGCTGGAGTCAGTGTGGACGGACTCAAGCGCGCAGCTCTGAGCTGGGCCTGTGGACAGCGACCCCAGCCGAGGCCCCCGGCTATCCTCCTGGGCCTTTGCGGGTCCAGTCTCTTCCTTAGTCGCCCCGGGAGGTGGACGTGTTCCATGGGGGCCCGCCTGTGGGCGAGTGTGCGCACGGGGGTGTGTCTCTGTGTGTGAGCAGGTGACCGTGCCTATTTTCATGACATTGGAGGAACACGAGTGTGTGCGTGTGTGCACCTGCTCATCACACGCTCCTGCCCCCTGGGCCCAGCCACGCCTCCCCTGGAGCCTGGACAAGGCCTGCCACAGTCACTGCGGGGCCCCCGGGGTCCAGCCCATAGCAGGTGCCTAATAACTGTAAGTGAATGACACTGTGGATACACACTCCCCCGCTCTGCTATTCCCAACCCGCCTAGGTTTTAAAAAACAATTTGGCAACCCAGAGTTATGAAGCTTACACTGATTTTAGAGCCATTTTTCTCAGTGTCACTTACAGGCCCAGGTGGCCAGGGTGGAGACCGGATGGAGGGGCGGGACAGCTTTGAACGCACCGACGTTAGACCTGCATCCTGCACCGCACTGCCCCGCAGTCTTCCCAACCAAAGTTCAGATAGCGCCTGCGCTGGAGACGGGCGCCCTGTTTTCATAGAGCACCCAGTGTGTTTGCCCCCGAGCCCCAGAGATCAGGTGACGCAGCCAGTGGGTGCGGGGTAGGAACTTGTCTGCCTGCAGGCTGACAGTGAGCTCGGTGGCCTGGCCACGAGGCTGCTGTGATGAGGCGCTGAGGGCGCCAGTGAGTGAGGCCACCGCAAGCGAGGTCCCCAAGCAGACATTTGGGAGTGTCCTCCCCTCCCCGGCCCCACCTGCCCCTCTTCCCTCTCCCTGGGAGGCTCTGCTGCCCACCCGGTCCCTGTCTGGAATCATCCCAGGTTCCTCCTTTTCCCACACAGGCCGTCTTCAGCCTGAAAGGAGCAGCGATCCCTCCCCCTCCTCCAGCGTCCCTGGGCTTGAGGACAGCCTTCTCCTCGGGGGTCTTCCTGTCTGCCTCTCACCCCACCCACACTGTTGCCAGAGTGTTTCCAAAAATGCAAAACTGACCACATCATCCTGCTGTTTGGAAACCTTCAGTGCCTCTCACCTGTCTGCAGGACTGAGTCCAGACTCCTCTACCTGGCATTCAGATCTTTTATGATGTGACCGAATAGTTCTTTCTGTTCCCTTCTGCAGCCTCTGCTGGCCTTGCCTCCACGCACCGGTACGTTCTTGCAGGCCCTGACCTCTTTGCACCGCTAATAACGTTTGTTCCTTGAAGAGCTCCTAATCATCCTTCAAGACCCAACCCAAACTGTCCCACTCCTGGAAAATCTCTCGCACTCCAAAGCCTGAGTGATCTCTTTCTGCCGGGCAAACCCTCTCCAGTGACCTGTCAGAGGACAGTGAGGTTGTTTAGCAGCTGTCCTGGCAAGCTGGGGGGCGCTCGTGGGTGGAGGTCCCATTCTAGCCCTCCTTGAGCCCCTGGTGCCCAGCAGAGAGCATGGCATGTACACATTCCCTAGCCACTATCTGCAAGGGAAGGAGGCAGCTAAGGTCCTTCGGGGAAGTCCAGTAACCGCCCTGCTTTGGGCAGGAGCCAACAGCAACTTTCCTTCCCCGGAATCCTGAGTTGCCTCAAGTGTGGGCAGAGCGAGGAGCTGTACCTGCTTCACAGAATCGCCAGGCAGGGCTCCCAGGTGGCTTCCCCTTCCCTCCTGGCAGTGACGGCTTCGTCAGCTGTTGTTCCTGGAGCCCAGCCCCGCGCCAGGTCTGTGGCCCTCCCACCCCTGCGGGCGCCTGGCGCCGCGACCCTCACTTACCCTTCTGAGGGGCGTGGGGCAAGCTGCAGCGGGCTTTGCCCGCGCCCTGGGCAGGCGGCAAGGAGCTGTCTGAAGCGCGGGTGCTGGCAGCAGCCGGTAGAGCCGCCGCTACAGAGCCCCCCGCAGCCCCCACCCGGACTGCGGCTCTGGCAGCCGCCAGGAGCCTGCCGGCATCGGCCAGCCCCACTACCGCCCCTCGGTGCGCCTGGCTGAGCGGAGCTTTGCCAGCGTGCATGGAAGCAACGGGAAATCAATCCGAAAGGCCTTCGCGCGGGGGCCGGACGGGAACGCCAAGGGGGTGGGGGCAGCCTGCTGGGGGTTCCAGGTAGCGGAGGCTAATGACCCCTTCACCTTCAGGGCTCTGGCTCCCGGAAGGGGTGAAGCGCAACTGCGCAGCCCCGCCGTGATGGAAGCACCTCCGGATGACGCGGGCCTGCCGAGGGCAACATCCCGGGCACTGCAGGGCCCCCACGAGCTCGTGGGCGCTCGCGGTCTGGCTGGACGCTGGCTGGCCCAGGCTGCCGGGCACTTCCCGCAGCCCGAGTGCCTGCCTCACCCCACGCAGAGTGCTGCCTCGGCCCTCCTGTGGCTCATCGTGCTCTGCGCGGTCCTGTGACCCGACTGCCCTCGCCACACCCCGTCCTTTGCTTCCTCTGTACCCCGCTTTTTCTCTTTTCAATTTACCTACCTACTTACTCATCTATCCCCTATCTCTTTATCCATCCATCCATCCACTCATCATCTACCTGCCCACTACCCACCTATCTATCCATCATCTATC
>NW_004567134.1:16020705-16027593 GCF_000260355.1 Condylura cristata | reverse complement strand
ACCTGTCATCAATCACGTCCGGTGCTCTGCCTTACCCGCCCACTGCCCATGCATGCAGCCCGCCGTCCGCCCCGTCTCTCCCTTTCACCTGAGCTGCTGGCAGCCTCCCCTCCCTGCGCCCAGCCTGCCCCCTGCAGCCCACTCTCATAGGGTGGGGGTGGGCACGTGACAGTCAGCCACGTGCCCCATTCCTCCTGGAATTAAGGCCAGTCTCTCCCTCTGGCCCCCTGCTCTCGCCACCCACTTCTGCCCGTCGGCAGCTGCCTTCTCCCTGCTCCCAGGCACCCCAAGCTTTAAGCTGCCTCAGGGCTCTTGCTTCCCCTTTGCCAGGTCTCGTCTCTGTAAGGCCAATCAGAAAGGCCACCGCTCAGAGAGACCACCTTGACCTCGTCCTGTACAGTCGCCTCGCACCACCTGGCCCAAGCTTCCCCTCTCTGGCCTCAGCCCGCCTCCACCAGCCCCTACCACGCAGTATGTCTGACCTGCTGCTTCACTGCTGTTGCATGTTTCCTTACCAGAGGGGCAGCTCTCTGAGGGCAGAGACCTGCCCTCAGACCTGTTTGCTGTTTTATGTCCACATTTGTCAAAGGTTGAGCGAACGTTTGCCGCCAGGAAGGCGGGCCCACCTCCGAGAAAGGCAGCAAGCAGGTGCTGCGGCCCGGGAGATTCTTTGCTCTGCAGCTGGTTATTACAAAGATGCATTTGCACAGAGAGGAAGGAATCACATCAGGACCAAAACAGGTTGTGTGAATGAAAAAAAACCCAACTTGTTGGCTGGTAACAACAGATGCAGTATGTCCCAGGTCATTCATTTCAAAAGGTACCGAGCCTCTGTGACAAGCTGGATGGGCCTTAGGGGTTGACAGTCAGATGGAGACAGACAAAGGCCAGATGACTTCACTGCGATGTGGAAGACAGAGGAACGAGGCAAAGGAACACACACAATGAAACAAAGCAAACAGATTCCGAGAACAGGTGGGCGGTACCGGAGGGCAGAGGCTGGCAAGGGGGTGCGGGGCTGCTGCGGCCAGGGGCTTCGTGGGGGCCACGCGGAGGGTGTAAGATGGTGGACAGCGGTCAGAGCGCCTGGACCTCACGGAGTGTCCGTCCATAAACACCGCTTTGCCAAAGTGACTGAGATGAACGACAAAATGTCACTTGTGAAACATGCAGTGGGCGTGGGGGCTCCTCGGGCTTCTGCCTTGTCTCTCCATCTCTGAGCTGTCCACGTTGGGGCCACGGGCACCCGCTCTCTGAGCCTTGGTTCTGTTTGGGGTGGGCAGCAGGGAGGATGACCGCAGCTCCTCCAGGCCCCAGGGCCAGGGCCAGGGGTCCGGAGGGGCGGGCGGGATCAGGTCAGACGCTTGTTCACCCCTGTGAACAGACGCCAGGACAGGCAGTTCCAAGACAGGCTGCTGGGAAGAAATCTGGGCAAGAATAAAGATGCGTGTGGATCTCTAGGAATTATGGTTGATATTCAGCTTCCTAGGAAAGGTGCCGAGAGAAAAGGTTTCGCTGAATCGGAGAAAAGTGCTGAAACGGAGCTGTCTGGCATGGGCTGTCAGGCCGAGCTTTCTCCATCGACCGCCCTGTCCACCGCTCGAGACGCTGGCCGCAGCTCTGGGGCCCAGCCTGGGCCCTGCGCTGGACCTCGGCAGGGAGCCTCGTTACCCCTCTGGTCTTGGGACACTTGGCATCTCTGCTGGCAACCAGCCGGGCCACTGACCCCGTGAGGGGCTGGGTGGGGCCGGTGGAATCAGAAGCCCTGTGAGAGGCTGGGTAGGGTTGTGGGGACTCAGTGTGAGGTGAGAGTCTGGCAAAAGCCCCGGATGTCTGCACACAGTCCTATTTCCTGCCCGGCCCTCATCCCCAAAGCACCCAACTGGACTCTCACTCTCTCTGCCCGCACCTTGAGTGCCACTCTTCCCTGCCCACTTGCCCCAGAGCCACCGCGGAGCTGGGGCCATCGCCAGGTCTTGCTGGGATAACTGCCGCAGCGCCACCTCTGGCGCCATCGGAGCAGCCAGAGCCGACGTCAATGTGCACAAACAAGTCCCTTCTCCCCGGAAGCTTCCGATGTCGGGGGGCTGAAACCCACGCTCTCCTGCCCGAGCGACTTCACGATGCTGTCCTCCCGCCTCAGCTCCGTCGCTGACCCCACCAGCCCATCCTGCTGCTCTCTGCGTTCTAGGGTGCGCAGTGTCTGTGCTCCCACGCTTCTCGCTCCCCCGGGACCTTCGCACAAACTGTGTCTTTGCAGAAATACCTTTGCCCCTTATTAGGGCTTCTCTTCCGCTCACTCTCATGTTAGTCTGTGACTGAACATCTAAAGCTCGCTCAGGGAGATGCATTCTCACGTAGCCTTCAAATTTCAGCTTAAATAGGTACTTGCTCAAGGAAGCCCACCTTGATTTCACACCCCCGACTCTCACAGCAGCCGGGTCACACAGCCCTCAACGCATAACTGTGATTTCACAACCTGCGCTCCACGCCAGGCTATAAGTTCTGTGAGGAGCGGGACCAAATCCACCTTGCTCACCCTTCTCTCACCTGGGCCCGCCAGAGTGGAACTGGAAACTGGATGATTTGTAGGCTCACCCTGGAACCACTTTTGAGTCTCATGCTCCACCCACCCTGCGGCTGCCACCCGGTCACTGGGTTCCTTTCCGCCACTGGTCACCTCAAGGAGTTTTGCTGAGTGAGGCCTGGCAGGTCACAGGGGGCTTGCAGACAGATGCCCAGCCATGGGCGCCAGGGCCAGCCCAAGGAGGAGACGTCCCGTCGGGGGTGCCGGCCCCCCAGAGATCACGGCCTCAGCAGAGGCCACAGCTGCCGGCCTCTTCCCCGTCCAGCCTCCAGAATGTGAGAAGACAGACGTGCCCCACCCAGAGCAGGGGCTGGAAAATGCCATGGCCTGCACCCTAGCAAAGCAACAGAGCCCCCAAAGCCGGAGCCACAACCCCAGGACTGCAAGGGGACAGTGTGTCACTGCCAGTGGTTTTGAGTCAATAAGTGTTTGACAAAAAGAACTTGGAATGAGAAATGTCCACACCACAATTCTTGCTGAGCCGGCTGGCACAGTGTGCGCGCACTGGTGCGCAGAGAACCTTCCCTTAACCGGACGGATTCTGGTGGCTGTCACAGAGGGACGTCTGGAACGCGCAGGACAAGGAGCCACAGTCTCCTCCACCCTCCGCCGGGTCTCCCCGTCTCCCCTCTTCTCTCGTTCGCAGCCCGCCCCCACCGCCCTTTCCTCCTACCTGGCTTCCTTAGGTTTCTTTCCAACTAGTTTTTAAACAGGGCGAGGACCAGCGCTGGCAAACTGCCTTTTCACCGAACACTAACACAAGATGTTTTCTCTCACATGATTGCAACTTCATCTCAAGCGGGCTGCCAGCCTCTCCCACGCACCCCACGCGCGCCCTAGGTCCCCCCCGGGGGGGGGTGGGCTGTGACAGCGTCCTGGGCTCCACCCGGGGCGCCTTTCCTAGAAGTGGAACCACTGGCTCCTCACAGTTTGCACGCGGAACGTTTTCATCATTCTTCCGACTTTCTAGTGGGAGATGCCAGCTGGGGTGGAACGCACTGAGCGTCCCTGGAGCCTGGCGGCAAGAGAGGAAGAGACTGGACAGAGAAAGCTGCGGCGAGGTCACGAGGCCACGGTCGCCGGGGCGGGAGGAGCGGTGAGGGCGAGGAGAGCTGCTGCACTGCCGGCACTCTGCAGAGGGGCCCCGGCGTAGAGGCCAGGAAACCCAGGCGCAGGGAGGAAGCCTCATTCACGTGCCCAGGGCCACAGCGCGTGGACACGTGGCTCTGCCTGGCTGCCCAGGGCCCGTGGGCGTCAGCCTGAGCTGCTCTGCAGGCGGGGGCTGCCGCCTCCATGCTGGCCCCGCCGCGGCGGGACAGCTCCCCGCCGGAGCCCAGACCCAGGCGTGCGGTGCGCCTCCGAACGGGAGGCGGCAGCGCAGAGGCCCAGGGCTGGTGTGTGCACCCAGCGAGCGGTCCCCCGGCCCCTCCGGGCACAGTCAACGTGCCCACTGACCCCTGCCCGTCCCGGCCTGTTAGAAAGGCCGCAGTGGCCGGGGAGCCAAGAAGGAGCAAATGTCCGGGCCACAGGAGTGGCTCAGCGAAGCTTCGGTGACGCACAGGCCTCCGGCGGCCTGGCAGGCTGCACCGTGCGGCCTGGCCGGCTGTGACCAGGTGTGCTGCTGCAGTCCTCAGGACACCCGGGCCGAGACGCCCCAGGAGGCGCCTCTCCTGCAGAGACCAAAGCAGGAAGCGAAGAGAAACAGCCCAGCGTGCGCGTGGCTGCGGCGGGGCGTGAACTTGCGGGCGGACTGGCCTCTGCTGTCCGGCCTTTGAGCACCACGGCCGGCGGCTCTCCTGCCTGCCTGCGGGAGCGGGCGCCCCTTTCTTCCTTCGCCTTTTCCTAGTCAGCCAGTCCTTTGGAAATGTCAAAAAAATAAATAAAACCGAAACCAAACGAAACGATTAAAATCTCGGTGGGATGTGGGGAAAGCGAGGGCTCCGAAGGCCGGAGCGCTGGGGCGGGGGAGCCCGCAGCCACCCCCTTCTCAGCCTCGGCTCACCTGCAGAGGGGCGCCCTTCCCTGCGCGCAGGAGGCAGGGGCACAAGCGCCTCACCAGGGCCCTGGTCGGGGGTCGGGGGCCGGCGGCGAGAGCCCCCCCACGGAGACAAGCGCAAGGAGGGCGGCAGGAGCACCCCGCTCTCAGAAACGGCGGCACTGGCTCTGCCTGCCGGCAGCAGCGGAGCAGAGGAAGGGGCCCCCCTCACCTTGACGGGGCGTCGGTCCTCCCGCGCCATGGCGCCACTGGCCTGCCCGAGCCCGCTCCCCGCCCTGCTCTGCGCTGGGGCTGATGTGCCACATCATTCTGTGACACACACGGCGCCGCAGGAGAAGTGCTGGCAGCGTCCTCGTCCTCGCCCAAGGAGCGACCCGATGTCGCGTGGCCAGGGCAGGGGGGGACAGCCGCTGGCCCCACCCCGGTGAGCGGGCGCTTTCTGGCTTTCTGAGGTCACCGGGGAAGCAGCCCAGGGCGGCTGGCGCCCACCAGCTGCCGTGTCCCAGGGGACTCCCAGGCCCCCCCAGGCGAAGGGGCTGTGTCTCCCGAAACTTGCCACCGGATTAGGGCCCAGAAGCCCCCTGCAGGCTCCCGGAGCCCTCAGCCTCCAGCTCTCCCTGCTCGGTCCCAGAGTCGCGAAAGCAAAGTTGTCTCTGCGGCCGGTGCCGGTGAGGCTATAACAGACATCACGCGATGGCGGGAGACCGGAGTGTGATGGCTGATAGGACAGTCACGACCGCATGGGCATGCTGCCCCGAGGCGGGGCCCACACGCGGGTGGGAGGGGCGCTGCGCAGGGGCCGCTTGGCATATGGCAAAACATGCCCTCTTCTGTGCCCACCCCGGAGTCGGGGGCGGCCCTGAGACCTTGGGCGTCAGACGGGCCTTGGGCAGGTGGGGTGACCACACCTGGGGGCACCAGCGGCAGTGGCCTGTGTGGCTGGACCAGGGCCTGGCTCACACACTCACCTGTCTCCTGGGCTGCTCTCCTTCAGCGCTCGCTGGGGAAACCTGTGAGCAAAGCAGAGCAGAATGACGGTCAGCAGGGCTGGCGCCCCTGGGCTGCAGCTGGGGCTTAGGGCTTACAACTGGAGGCTGCTGAAATTCAGTATTGGCTTAACAATTAGGATTTCAGCTGAGCCAGTACTGGAACCCCGGGGTTTCATGCAAAAGTCCAGCTTGCTGACTCCTCCGGAAACCCAAGGAGTCGCAGGGGCACCCTGCCCAGGCTCTGCCCGCCCCTCCCCTTCCCCGCTCCACACCCAGAAACTGAGCTCCAGGCCCTTCCCTTGGAATGATCAAGGCTGAGAAGACCCAGTCATCCCAGACAGACTCGGGGGTCCCTGTTGCCACCCCTTCCCCTACCCCTGCTCTGTGGCTCCAGGGACGAGCCAGGCAAGGTCTTTAACAAAAGTGCAGAGAGGTCCTGTCCCCCAGAACAGAAGTGGGGGTTCCTTGTGAGCACCCTGAGTTTGGAGGAGGGAGGGGTTTCAGGAACGGAGAGGGCTGTGTGAAGACCCTGCCAGTGTCCCTGCGGGTGGGCCCGTGGCCAGCCTAGTGACCCCATGGAGGGAGACAGCTGGGGGACCAAACACCCCAGACTGCCCCCCTCACTCTGGGTGCCTCTGCCCAGGCCCGTAGGAAGCCAGAGGGGTGGGGATCGGTGCACTGCCGCAGCCGGACAGGTCACCGGCCCGCAGGGCAGGGTGAGGGAGGAGGGGAAGAGTGTGCAGGGGCAGAGGCCTCTCCGGCCAGGCCCTGCCCCCTCTCCGGGTGTCCCCAGGGCGCTGAGTCGCCCGCCTGCACCAGCCTCTCCGCTCTGCACCCATCAGCTCTCTGCTCCGGCCCCAGCCCCAGCCCCCAGAGCTGCCCCTGCCTGCCCAGCTCCCTGACACCTGTCGCTCGCAGCCAGCCGGCCCTTCCTGGAAGCACAGCCCAGTGAGAGTTCGCGGCGCCGGGGAAGGGCGGGCCAGGCCACCGGAGCGCACCCGTCTCTTCGGGGAAACACACCCTCGCTGGGTGGCTGGGGGTTCCCGGAACCCGGAGCCGGAAGTGACCGGGAGAACACAGTCCCGACACCTGCTTTTTACAGGTAGGAAACAGGCTGGGGTGGGCGCGCACAGGTCTCACGCCAGAGAAACCTGGCAGGGCCAGCGCTCTGTTCGGCCGCCGGACGGCCGCTCCTGGCCTGCACACACCGCCGGCCGCTGTGAGCCGCGGCTTTCTGAGCGGCGACTTTGCGGCCCTCGGCACGCCGGAGCATCCACTGCCCGGTCCAGAGCGCAGCCGCTGCTGGGTCAGTCCCG